>NW_012100987.1:3932214-3974680 GCF_000951045.1 Mandrillus leucophaeus
AAAAAAAAAAAAAAAAAAAAAAAAATGGTCGCAGGTTTTCCTTCATCATTAATTACCTCCTTTTCAAGTAGAGTAATTTGTTTTATTTTGGACCCAATAGCATTCTATGTAAATCTCTATGACGGCCTTTTTCACACTATTGCACTTGATAGACTTATCTGCCTTTCTGCTAGACTCTGATGTCTCAACTCTATCCCCAGTAGCCAGCACTATTCCTGGCATATAATAAAGGGCTCAATTACTATCTACAGAATTAATAAAAGAATGAAGCCACTATACGCCCAACTAGTGATATTATAATTTGTAAAAATCAGGACATTGTACAGAAAACTAGGGCTTTAAGTAAGAAAGTCGCCTATGATGCATTCTTTTCCTATAAATTTCCAGGTAGCTGGTTGATTGCAAACTCATTCTTACAGTTTTATGGATCCACAATAGGTTCTACCAGTGTTTAAGATCAGGAACCAGTTCATTGTTATAAAGCAAATCTTACAGTTTTCTCACATCCTTTAGCTCTGTTTTCTGTTACCTCTTGTTATAGGTTGAAGTATGTTCTTCCAGATAGAAATGTTGAAGTCCTAATACTCAGTAGCTCAGAATACAACCTTATTTGGAAATAGGGTCTTTGCAGAGGTAGTCAAAATGAAGTTATTAGGGTGGGTCCTAATCCTCTATGACTGAGGTCCTTAAAAAGAGGGAAATTTGGACTGGGAAAGAGATATTGCATACAGAGAAGATGATGTGAAGAGGCACAAGGAGAAGATGCCTATGTGACTGGAATAATGAGTCTACATGCCAAGGAATGTTAAGGATTGCCAGCAAACTCCAGAAAGTAGAGGAGGCAAGGAAAGATCCTCCCTAGAGTCATCAGAAACACAGAGTGCTCTGCTAACACCTTCGCTTCAGACTTCTAGCTTCCAGAACTGTGAGACAATAAATTTCTATTGTTTTGAGGTACCTAGTTTTTCTTATTTTATTTTGGCAGATATAGGAAATTAACATTCCTTTTCTCTACTTCTTCCTAGTGGCAAATCAATGATCACATGATCACACAGTCTTGGACTACACTGAAGCAACATAACATTGGGTTTAGGCACATGCAACTCTAGTTTTCCATGACTTGAATTCAAATCCTGGCTCTAGGAACTACTGGCTATGTGACCTTGAGCAATTAACTTATAAATCCCAATTTCCTGTATTGTAAAATAGAAATAATAGTGATGATGTGTACTTCATGGCATTATCATGAGACTTAATTGAAATAGTGCAAATCAAACATTTAAATTAGCTTTAAAGATTAGCTTTTAAAAACCAGTTGAGATTCCTAGGTGCACAAACAAGAACTGTAAAATTCACTTGAGAATGTGAGATCAGTAATGGGAGTGCCATATGTACCAAGAAATTTGAAAGTAAGATGCTGTGAATTCAGATTCCATTAAACAGACTAAACTCAGTAGTTTATGATGAAAATATTTTCTACTTATTTGTATTTTCCTTGGTCTGAAAGATTCCAGTAAAGCAAAAAAGGAATTAGAACTTCATTAAAAAATGGCTTTATTGGCTGGGCACGGTGGCTCACGCCTGTAATCCCAACACTTTGGGAGGCCGAGACGGGCGGATCTCCAGGTCAGGAGATGGAGACCATCCTGGTTAACATGGTGAAACCCCGTCTGTACTAAAAATACAAAAAAATTAGCTGGGCATGGTGGCTGACGCCTGTAGTCCCAGCTATTAGGGAGACTGAGGCAGGAGAATGGCGTGAACCCAGGAGGCGGAGCTTGCAGTGAGCCGAGATCACGCCACTGCACTCCAGCCTGGGCAACAGAGCCAGACTCCATCTCCAAAAAAAAAAAAAAAGAAAAAAAGAAAAAAAAAAGAAAAGGCTTTATTGAGATATAATTAGTATACAATATACTACATGTATTTAAAGTATACCACTGGAAAAGTTTTGACGTGTGGAGGAGTCATCATCACAATCAAGATGATGATCATGTCAACCACACCCAAATATTTCCTTATCCCCTTTTGTACTTTCTCCTCATATCTTTTCTCCCAAACTCTCCTACTGTCTTTAGCTCTGTCCCAGAAACGGCTGATCTACTTTCTGTCACTCTAGATTAGCTTGCATTTTCTGGAGTTTTATATAAATGGGATCACACAGCACATATTCTTTTTTTATCTGGGTTCTTTGACACAACATAATCATTTTGAGATTTATCCGTGTCATTCTGTGCATCGGCAGTATATCTCTTTGTGGCAGGTTTGTATTGTATGAATATATTATCCTATTGGGGGACATTTGGGTTGTTTTGAATTTTGAGCACTTTACTTAATCCATGTGAATTCAAGTTTCCTCTGTGGTAACATAGAAATGATAATAATGACATATTTGCAATTACAAATAAAACTATGAACACTCATGTACAAGTTTTTGTACAGACATAAGTTTTAATTTCTCTTTGGTAAATTGAAGGATACAATGGCTGGATCATATGGCAGGTGTCTATTTAACATTTTAACAGACTACCAAACTGTATCTGAAGTGGTTGTACCATTTTCTATTCCTGTTGGCAGTGTATGAAAGTTCCAGTTACTCCATAATTTTGTTGACACTTGGTATGGTTAGTCTTTAAAATTTTAGACATTCTAATAGGTATCTAGTGGTATCTTATTGTGGTTTTAGTTTGGATTTCTCTAGCGACTAATAATAATTACCATCTTTTTATGTGCTTATTTGCAGTAAGTATATCTTCTCTGGTGAATGTCTATTCAAATCTTTCGCCTATTTAAAAACTACATTGTTTTCTATTTTCAAGAGTTTTTTATATATCTGGAAATGAGTTCTTCTTTATCAAATTATGTTTTGCAAATATTTTCTCCAGATGAATGTTGATCTGTCTTTTCTGTCTCTTTACAGCATCTTTTAAAGAGCAGAAAATTTTAATATTAATGAAGTCTGATTTATTATTTTTATTTTTCTTTTACAGATCCTGCCTTTTGTGCCATATCTAAAAAATCTTTGCCTAAGCTAGGGTCACAGAGATTTTCCCCCCTAAATTTTCTTTTGGATGTTTTATAGTTTTAGTTTTCACATTTAGTTCTATGCTCCATTTTGAGTTAAAATTTTTTTTAACATGGTAATGGAAAAGATTTACTAACTTGGATTTTGGTATTTTTGGAAGACTCCAATAAAGCAAGAAGGGGCTAGATCTTCCTTTTGCTTTTAAGTCCTAGTTTTCCATAGATGAACCAACTCTAATTTTTTTTAATTAGTATATATTTTTTTTAACCTAAGTTACTATTCTGTTTAACATTCCAGCTCTCTATATTTCATAGTTAAACTCACACTGTGGACAAACAGTATTTTTTCCAGAAAATATGTGCCTCAGAGGAATTCTCACCATCTAAGGAATTCCTGGGCTGCAAGTTTGTGGGTTTAAGTGGCACCTTAACTGTTTCTACTATAGTCTAAATGGATTATCAGTGTCTTGAAAGGGTTAACATGCCTTTCTAAGAATTTGAATGATGACTAGAAAATAACAGACACCAGGGAGAATCAAGTTCAGATTTATTTTCTTAAGATATGTTGTTTGTATTTTCTTGTGCAAACTAGTTACTGCAAATCTCATTGGTGTATTGAGTAAACCTAAGTCCTTGATTCATTGCATTCTCATAATGGATGAACAGCAAAATTGGATTAGATGGAAAATAGTTCTTATTTGCTCTGCGTTTTTTTTGAATCTAAAACTTCACTTGGCTATCTCACTGTTCAATAATTTTTTTTCCCTTACAAGTGTCCCTTGAGTACAAGGAAACAGCTTTAGTGTTACTAATTTCAGCAATTTTGAGTTAATAGAATTAGTAGTGTTACATATAAAGTCATTATAATGGCACTGTTTTGCGTATTTTTAGCTTCCTTGGACTTTATTTGCAACACCATTACTTATTATATCTTAGGGAACAAGCAAACTACTTAATATATGTGGCTTTGGTCCTCTGAAATTCATCGCATATATCAATGGCTATAAAAACACTTTTCAGGAAGGAATTCCAAGAGATTGATTGTTTCATGTTCTCTCTTAGGAAAGTGACCCCAAAAATCAATCACAATTGTTTTATAAATATGCCTACTATGCACCAAGTTTGTGCTTCCTCTTTTAACAAAATTTATCCATCCATTAAGTCATAGACAAGTAAACAAAAATGAATTGTCATTTTCGTTATTTTATTAGTGTCATATGAAATTATGGCATATTATTGACTTCTTCAAGAATATTTTACTTGAGAGGCACAGTTTAACATGCACAATTCAAGATCAATATTGAATATGCATTAATTTTTTTCAAAAACGCTGCAAGGCAATTTTTCTCTACAAATCCCCTGTTGGTATTTATAGTTCTATAAAAAATTATCATTGTGACCAAATGATAGTTTAGCTAAGCTTTAATTATAAAAAATGGATTGTTATTTGCATTGCTGCTTTGCATCCCAGATGTATTTACTAACCATTTAATTTATTTATTCGCCCTTTGCCAAAATAACTCTAGAAAGTTGGAAGCATTTTTCTGACTTGATTTAACACCACCAATTTTTTTTTTCATTTTTCATTAGGGATCCCTAGTAATTGAGGGATTATTACTTTTTACCTCCCGTGGATATGCAAACTTCATTGACACATTCTAAAACCTAGTCAGTTGTGTGATATGAACAGTTGAACATTCATGACTAGCTTATAGACTAAATCATTTGCAGAGGATTTTACTTTAAATATAAAGATCCTAACATTCCCAAATCATATTTTAGGTTTAATGGTTCTATGCAATTTAATGTTCAGTTAGTTAATTATGTCACATACCAAGTGCCCTTGTTACAGCAGGTGGTAGGTGCTCATGCTATTGTTTTTGCTGTTAATGAGGACAATATGATAACATGGCAACTCAAGATAATGTGGCATATCTATCTTCTAAAATTCCTTTATGCATGTTATCTATCTGGCTCAAGTTACTTTTTTTTTTTTTTTTTTTGAGACGGAGTCTCTCTTTGTCACCCAGGCTGGAGTGCAGTGGCATGATCTCGGCTCACTGCAACTTCCGCCTCCTTCCTCAGCCTCCTGAGTAGCCAGGACTACAGGTGCGTGCCTCCACACCTGGCTAATTTTTCGTATTTTTAGTGAAGACGGGGTTTCACCATGTTAGCCAGGATGGTCTTGATCTCCCGACTTCCTTATCCGACCGCCTTAGCCTCCCAAAGTGCTGGGATTACAGGTGTGAGTCACCGTGCCCTGGGGGGCCTGTTCATTTTTCTCTCAAACATGTTCTTTAATTCTGCTTGGATGATTTTGAAATTCTTAAAACATTTTTAAGCCGGGCCCGGTGGCTCATGCCTGTAATCCCAGCACTTTGGGAGGCCAAGGCGGGTGGATCACTTGAGGTTGGGAGTTTGAGACCAGCCTGACCAACATGGAGAAACCCTGTCTGTACTAAAAATACAAAATTAGCCAGGCATGGTGATGCATGCCTGTAATCCCAACTACTTGGGAGGCTGAGGCAGAAGAATTGCTTGAACCCAGGAGGTGGAGGTTGTGGTGAGCCGAGATTGCGCCATTGCATTCTAGCCTGGGCAATAAGAGCGAAACTCCATCTCAATAATAATAATAATAATAATTATTATTATTATTATTTAAAAACTCTCTTTCTCTTTCATTCATTTTCTGTATTGATTTTAGTTTTCTGAATTTTATTTAAATGATTCTTATATTTCTAACTATAAGCACATTCTTTCCCTAAATAGGTAATTAGTTCTCCAAGGACAGAGACCACTTTTTATTCTAATTTGTATTGTCTACAGTCTTACGTAGGACAACCACTCAATAAATTCCTGTTGAAGCGATAAATTTCTTATTTTCTTTTTCTTTAAAGAATAGTTCATATCAACTTCTTAGTTTTTACCTTATTTTTTCTGTTTCCAGATCTTCATCTTCTTTGAGGGACATGAAATGGGAAGGAGCTCTGCAAGAGAGCCTGGATACCCAGTGCTGCCAGAAACATCGCACTTCAGTTGATTTTGTCAAGTTGAAAGTCTCTTGCAATTCACCAATTACTTGTTCAATTATAATAAGGCTGACCCTATGCCTTGGTTTGCCCAGGCAGTCCCAGATTATATCTTGTCCTCATGTTCCATCTGATCCGCACTTCATTTCACTCACATCTTCCTTATAATTCTCCCTAGATGTTTTTGCAAAATTTAACTCTCTTATGTAAACTTTCTCAAACTCCTGGGTTCAAGTGCTTTGTCCACCTCAGCCTCCTAAAGTGCTAGGATTACAGGTGTTAGCCATGGTGCCCTGTTTGCTCTTATGTAAACTTTCTACTGCCTTGTTTTCTGTGACTCTGTTCCTTTCATTTTAGTCTTCTCCCTGCTGCCTGCTCTTTTTCTGGAGGCTTCTTCGTCACTTCCTTAACATTTGCGTTCTATCAGCTGCCTTTTCTTTATTGGGCATCTGTTAGGGTCTTGTGGTTTCAAGTCACTTCCTAGAAACGTATATTTTTAGCACGGACTCTCTTCTGAAGTCTGGTCCTGCCATTTAGGCATCTCCACTGGACAGTCCCTGCCCCACAGAATATAACATGTCCAGATATGGAAGTCATCCTTCACGTGGAGCTTTTTTCTGCTGTTGTGTTTTCTATTCTGAATAAAGCCATCAATAGTCCCAAGATCAACAAGACTTGAAACTTTGAGTGTTCTCCCTCACACATGATTTGTTACAAGGCCTATAGCTTCTATTTTCACACCATCTTGTAAATTTGATTATTCTCCCCATCTCCTTTAAGTCCTTATTATTGAACAATTTGATGTATTGCAACAGCCTCATAATTTCTAGTCTCTGGCTTCTCTTTTTACTTTTCTATTAGATAGTTTTGCCAGAAAATATCTTTCTGAAACCTTCATCAACTTTCCAATTCCTAAAGAGTCCCATTAACTTCTTAGCTTCTTATTCAAGGCCCTATATAATGGGACTCAAAGTATCTTCCCTTCTTGCTTTCCAGTCTTTCCCTTCACACACTCCATGTATCAGCCCATCTGTTCTCTGGCTCTCCCTCAAGTGTCTAGCCTCCACCTTATTGCCCTTGGCCAGATTTATATTCCCTATGGTTACTTGTTGAAATTTCTCTTCTACTTGAGGGTCTAACTGAAATTCTACTTGTACCCTATATCTTTTAGTGTCTTGCATTCTGATTATTTATTTTTCATGCTAGATCATAAGATCTTTAAAGACAGGATCAGAGGCAGTATTTATATACAATGCATGATCAGCAAATCACCATAATTTTGAGTGATCCACAAAATAATAAAATTAATCGTAAGGTTTTAGTCCTCCTGAATCTCTGAATACGAGCTCTATCAACTCAGCCAACTAGTCAAAAGCTTCAGCAATGTGAATATTGAGGCTGGAATAAGAAAGAAATCTCTTTACAAATCTATCTTTTCATATGTGTACTGTAGGAGAGGGGAGTTCATGGAGTGCACTACACCAAGACATCATAGGATATGCAATCAGGACCAAATGCAATATGTGAGAATCTTTTATCTATCTCCCCTATAATTCTTTCATAGCTTAAATATGGGCTACTTACATTTTATCATTCTTATTAGTTTGGAAGTATAGGCATTAACATGAAAAACTTCGTCTTCCTTTGAAATACTCATCTAAGATGACTTCGAATTTGAAAATAACCTTCACATTCTGTTTTCACTAGCTGTGTGACATTAAATTAGTTACTTAATCTCAAAGTTACTCAGTTTCTTCATCTGTAAAATGGAGATAATAATAACATCAATCTTGTAGAGTTGCTATGGGGAATATATGAACTACTTAATGTAAAACATGAAAACGGAGATTGGCACATATAATAAGCTCAATACATTTAGAACACGATGATTATTGTTTTCTCAGGTGACTATTAGATCCTCTGGGAAACTACAAGAGAAATGATAAAATTGAAAATGTTATATTTCAAGATTAAGTTTTGAAATTTAATTTTCTAATCAAAAGTTTAGGAGAAAATTTCAGTTTAATTCTCACTACGGGGCTTTAATTTTCTGTAATATATATCTGCTCATTCATATATGAGTGAAATAAATAATGAATTAAGAAATACAACATTGAATGGAATTGTAATATAACTCACAAATGGAATCTTTCATCAGGAAGTTATTTAAAAGGGACAAAAAATGTCCTTTACTCAAAAATAAAAAGTTAACAACTTGGAAGACCAAGTTTTTAATAATGATAAAATGTGAATATTAAAATCTACATCATTCACTCATTCATTCATTCACTCAAACGCATTTATTGAGAGCTTGCTGCAAGCCAGACAGGCAGGTGCTTGGGATAGAGACTAAGCATAATGTCAGCCCTCAAGTAGCTCTTTGGTGATGAGAGCAAAAGAGAAAATTGCACCAATGGTTAGGGCACAGGGTAGTCCATGCTCCAACAGATGTGTGTAGGAAGCAGTGAGGGAGGCATTCATTCAACACGGGGAATTGAGAAAAGGGGATGAGGAAATAATATGCTAAGCACGTGAATGCTTAATACAGCTAAATTACTGGGTATATGGGAGGAAAGGTAGGAAAAGAGATTAGAGGCGGTGTACTGGGCCAAGACATTTTGGTCTTGAATGGGGACCAAGAAGCATAGTGGTTAAGTGCATAAATCTGATATTCATGTGTCCAACTGAGATAAGTTCTTATGCCGGTTCTATCACCTACTAGCTGTGTAAAAACATGGGTTGGCTACTCAGTCCAATCCTTAGTTTCCTCATTTGTAAAATGGGCATAATAGTAATAGCCACCTCATAGGCTTTTTGTGAGAATTAAATGCAACAATCTATGTAGAAAGTGTTTAAGTGCCTGATAAAAAGTAAGTCTTCAATAAATATTAGTTATTACTACTGTTATAGCAGAGCGATTTGCAGAGCACGAGCAGAAGGTGTGATTCATTCCACCGATTTGTGCCAACAAATGCTTTATCGTGGGAGGCTGCCAAGCTGAGAAAAGGAGAGTGAGGTGGGCCATCAGTTTAGAGGGAGTAGACACTAACCAGAGAAGTGTGAAAAGTTTGGCGTGTTTGTGGAAGATGAGGAGTTTTCCATGGTGAGCACAAAAGGCAATGTTGTAGGACATGAGGTAGAAAGGTAAACTCAGGAATGTTTTTAAGCAGGTGAATGGCTCAATTAGTTTTGAACTTTAGGAGGATAACCTAGTTGACACTTAGAGGGATTGATATGGAGGGTAATGGAGGGCAAGAGACGTCTGCAAGCAGAGAAACCAATTGGGAGGCTATTATAGCAGGTCTCAGTATTATAATAGCAACTTAAAAATAAAGACAATTTCTTAAAAATTAAAATAAAGTATATTTTTTGAGACACGGTCTTTCTCTTGGAGGTCAGTGGCGTGATCATAGCTCACTGCAGCCTTAAACTCCTTAGCTCAGGTGATCCTTCCACCTCAGCCTCCCAAGTAGCTAGGACTACAGGCGTGCACCTCCATGCCCGGCTAATTTTTAATTATTTGTAGCAGTGGGGTCTTGCTATGTTATCCAGGTTTATAATAGCAATAGTTGAACTTAGCTCAGTAGTTAGAGAAGCTAAATGCATGTGTGGACTGATGTGATGTAGTGAGTGAATAAGAGGAAGAAATTGAAGATGGTGTTATCTAGCTTGTATGAGAGTATTGTCAAGATAAACTAGGCTTTGTAGAAGAAACAAATCCTGAACTATTAGTGATTTCATATAACAGGGTTTATTTCTTTCTCATGCAAATTGCAAAGCAGGTCAGGTGACTCTTCTGAGCAGTTCTTTGCCATGCAGTGGCCCAAGGAACCAGAGTTCTTCCATTGGTTAGCTCTGCCATATCAACTGTGGCTTCTAAACAACTGCTGATGGGGAATGGCCACATAGGATCACATATCTGCTCTTGCTGCCTCCAATTGAAAGTAACACAGGTCTCTTGGAGCCACCCTACTCATAATATTAAAATCCAGTGACAGCCAACAGTAGCCATATAAAAATATCCTAAAAGAAGAAATACATACAATAGCTACTGAATGATTAAAATGTGATTTTGAGAAAATATCATCTGTTTGGAAACTGTTTTTCAAAAAGTTAGCTTTTTCATTTATTTAGCTTATCCTTTTTCATTTCTAAATTAGCAATGTTTGATGGCTCTAAAAATGTCTTTAATATGTCTGAAACTTGTAAAGTCTCCTCCCTGCTCCCTTTGGCTTGCTTAAAGTTCTATCCACGTACCTCAGAAGCTTCTCTCCCTCTGGACAGCTTTCTTATGGTTTCTTGACTGTCAGGAAGGATGTTTGTTTGTTAGCTATTGGCTTTAGTGGACTAAGTATGTTGAATTTTGTATTGTGCATCTTTAGGGCAATAGACAGAAAGGAATACTCAAAGATCATACAGTATAGAAATCATTTGGCAATTTAGTAAACATATATTAATTTAGAATACCTGAGAGAACAGCAAATCTGTCTTCAGGTATAGTCTTAATGCAGAATATTCTAGCTGAAATGCAGTTTTAATATCTTACAGACACAGTATATATAATAAACTGGGCTACAAATGGATAATACATAAAATCATGTAAGTTAATGAAAAAATAGGTCTTTAATGCACTATATAGTAATGTATCAAAAATATGTCTTTCAATAATTTTTGAAGTACACTAAAAGTATTATAAAATGTATAAGCCCTCGGTTTTAAATGTCTATTGCTAAGATGTAGAGAGAAAGAAATTATTTTATAAATTTTGCTAAATTAGAATCACATGCTTCGTATTAGAAACATCACGGATTACAAAGAAATAGAAATTTTTATTATATATGATCATTCTTTTGGTTACATTCAGGATATTAAGTTATGACTCATTTTGAGAAATCCAATGTCTAGTCCTTTTCATATTAAAATAATTCTGAAATAAGAAAGGGAAAAATCAAAACAAACAGATGAATAATGAATAACGTATATGGCACAGATATTTTATTTCAGTCTTTTAGTGTAGACCATTGATGATTGATTTTGGGGACAGCACATAGATTACTATTAGCAGATACAAAGTGTGAAGGATTACCATGCCTTGATCCTTGTTTCCTTCATGATCAACACTGTTTACTTCTATCATTGCAATCTTGTTTTGGTGAACTGTAGAACTACTATTGCTGTCTAGAGTTTCTATGGTATGGACTTATTCAATACCATACTTTTTTCATTCTTTTCGATATATTCAAGCTCTTGCCTAAGTGACTTTTGCAGTACAATATCAACAGATAGAACCTGGGGGTTTCTGTGATTCCTTTAGGAAATTAACCAACAAGGACGGTGTCTATATATACAAAATGATGGGTTATGTTGAGGTCCTACTCCAGATAATTTAAGTCAAGCATATTATTCTGAAATCTAATCTAAATGATCAAAATCAACTTCTTATAGTGATTTGATTCATCACACATTGTTCTATTCTTCTCTTAGCACAAACCACCACTGTGGCTTTTGAAACAGTAGTTTTTCAGTGTTGGAAAATTAAGGTGAGTCATAAGAAATTGAAGGTTTTAATTGTTTTAACTACAAAAATGGCAACTTCATTTGGTTGAATACAATGCTTTAAATGAACAGAACATGGTAAATTTGTCTTCTGTACTGGACCAGTCAGTACCTTGACTTGAAACTCCCAAAGGTAGAGCCAAACTGAATTTCTATTCATTATTATAACGGGACAGACAGCAATATCGGTTCCATATTTCACCAAGACAACATTACAATGATAGCAGTAAATAGTGTACAGAATTAAAGAAACAAGGATCAAGACATGGTCATCCTTCACACTTCGTATTTGCTAATAGTAACCTACGAGCCCTCCCCAACATTAATACTGAATTTAGGTAGGAGGGAAATCTGTTAAGCAGACTCACTCCTCTGCTCCACAAAAGCAAGTGGGTGTTAATCAGTTGTGGGTGGTGGGTCCCAGAGCAAACCCCTCATGGCCAGTCAGAGCTCATCTAGAAAGTGAGCCCAGGCAGTTCCAGCCTGATTCCTTTTAATGTCACAGTTCATTTGCAGAACCATAACTGGAATCAAGAATTAAAAAGCCTTGTATAAAAGTCAGTAACATTAAACCTTTAAGACTCATGTTTCATGTGTCATAAAAAGTCTATGAAAGGATTTTATATTCTGTACAGTGTTTTAGCACTTTCAATCACTTTTTTTCAACATAACTTTTGTGAACACTTTTATAGCCTCTAAATGAAAAACTAAACTATGTGTCATTCAAAAAAACGTTTTATGGATCACAGAATTTAATAAAAGTTCTGCACCATAACAAGCGCCTGATAAACCTTTATTAAAATTCATTAAAAATATTGAAAAATATTTTAACAGAAATTAGACCTCACGTTTTGGTAAACATGACAAATCACTCTTCAAAGAGTCTGCTTGTTTATCACATATGCAGATCCTTTAGCAGTGAAATAATGAAATATAGGAACAATAGTCTGTATTTGATATTAGGAAAATATTTCTTTGTATCTGATAGCCATGATCCTCTTAGTTTTCTGTCTGCAAAAATTGTCAATAATTAGGAAATATGTAGTAGATTACTATATACAAATAAAAAGAAAACAATGGAAAATGTTGTGTTTTCTTATACTGAAACCACATCAGAGTGATTGTCCTATTGCAGTTCTCAGCAGAGCAGACTTGATCTTGCTAATATATTTAGGAATACATGCTCTTAGATACATTTTCTTTATATAATTTTATTTTCCTATAGGATCATATGTAGATAAAAGCTCTGAAACATTGATGAGTCAGTGTGCCTAATTTTATTATATGTACATCTATTTATACATATAGATGTATAATTAAAGTACTCAAGAATCTCGAAGTCATATAGATATGTAGATATAGATACAAACACACAGATACACACAGAAGAAAGCATTGAAGTTTTGGGAAGGAAGGTTATTTTGGAGTGTCGGTGTTTTCAGGGTGTGTATGTGTGTGTGTTTTCTATAGATTTGGAAATCTCTAAGTGATAGGTAATCTTTGAGCTCATCTATTCTAGCTCCTTGAATTAGTTATAGATTTCCACTCCAATATCCCCAATAAAATGGCCAAGCACCCTTTATTTGTACACAGCTCTCTCCTGGATCTCTGTCTCTGAGGCCCATCATTCCAGGCAAAAATATGTCTGTTAAGAGATTCCCAGGACTAATATTGTACCCAATTAAAAAGTTGATATGGTTGTAATTTTACCTAGCAGATGGCAGTTAAAACATTGTATTTTTTAGATGTTGGATAAGTTTCCTTGGACTTTTTACAAGGTTAAAGACTTCTATTAGTGTATGTATTTATAATTGCTTTGGTTTTTTACGCAAGCTAGTTTATACTAAAATCTCTTTCAGTGGCCTTCAATAATTCTCATAACATATTTTAATATCAGTGTGGCATGTATTAGGAAGAGAAAAGACCTGAAAAGAGGCAATATAGGGTGATTCACCCAGTTTCATTGTTTAAAAAGATGAAATAACTTTTGGGTGAGTTATTTGTAGACAAAACATTCAAGGTTCACAATGATTTCAGGTAGCATGAACCTAACCTATTTCTGCATTATGTTCTAAGTTTCAGTGTTAATGTCTGTTTTCTTGACAGCAGCCATAATTTATGCTTTTAATTATATATTTTTTCAGCTGTAAACTCATATTGTTTCTTTACAGTAATGAAGTCACTGTGCAGCAATGTCATTGTTGTAAAGTGATGAGATATAATGAGAACATGATTGGAAAGAAATCACGAGCAGAGAATGATAGCATACTTAAAGGTGAATGGGAAAAGTTCTGTAAGTAAATAAAAACAATATATGGAGATGTAAAGACAAAATGTGTATATCATTAAAGCCTTACAAATACTACACATTATTTCTATACACTGTTATACCTGCTTTTTGATTTTTTTTTGTTGAAATCATAGCATCAAAAGAGTGCATCAACTTTGGATGAAGCCCAAGCCTTCAGGTACCGAAGAAAGAGGGCTTCATCTCATTTTTAGAGAACTTCAGGAAAGAAGATTGCATGAGCTTTCTTGGTAAACCGTTTATATATTTGTGGAAATTCTCTTTCTCTTTTTTCTCTGGAGATGGACACTCACTCTGTTGTCCAGGCTGGAGTGCAGTGGTGCCATCTCGATTCACTGCAACCTCCACCACCTGGGCTCAAGCGATTCTCCTGCCTCAGCCTCCCGGAAATTCTCTCTTAAGCCTAAAGTGCTCATGCTGCATTTTCTCTCACTAAGCCATTTTTCTTCTTTTCCTTGAATTGCTTAACAACGCCTGCTGATTTTACCTCCCCAATGCCTCTCCAATCTGCTGTCTTTCTATTGTCCTGACTTTTCAAAATTCCACTTCAGTTTGGTCTTCATATTGCTACAAGAGAAGTCACCTTAAAATGTAACTCATACCATGTATTCCTTTGCTTAAAGTTCTCTGAAAGTAACACTTTATGCCTTTGGATAAAATTTAAACATCTTAATACAGAGACCCCTCATAATCTGGCCCCTACTACATTCCTAGCAACTTAATATTTTTTCTGGATTTCATTTTTCTTTATACAAGTAAAAACAGCTGGCATTTGCTGATACCTTACCATGTGCCAGGCACTCTGATAAGCAATTTTACATCTTCTGGGCTTCCCTCTGTGTGATAAGTAGTTACTGATATCCAACATAAAAGGAGACTGAGCTCACTTTTATTTTCTTTTGTCTTCGCAACATATCTTGTCTGCCTACTCTCTGTCAAGAACCAGGGGGTAAAATAGTGAGCAACAGAAAACAAAATCCCTGCCCTGACGCACACACCTTTAATCCCAGCACTTTGGGAGGCCGAGGTGGGCGGATCACCTGAGGTCGGGAGTTCGAGACCAGCCTGACCAACATGGTGCTTACGTTCTACTTTTGTTTCCAATCACAATTACTGATCTGCAAATGAATACAGAAATTTTCTCTGGGAGTAGGACGAACATTAAGGAATACAAATTTGCAGTGACGGAATGGGGAGAGTAGTGGGTGGAAGGAGAAGGAAGGAAGAATCATTGTAGTTCGTTGATTCAATCTGAAAAAGATGGGTATGGTTTGGCTGTGTCCCCACCTAGCTCTCATCTTGAATTCCCACGTGTTGTGGCAGGGGCCTGGTGGGAGGTAATTGAATTGTGGCAGCAAGTCTTTCCCATGCCGTACTCGTGATGGTGAATAAGTCTCATGAGATCTGTTGGTTTTAAAAAGAGGAGTTCCCCTGCACAAGCTCTCTCTCTCTTTGCCTGCCATCATCCACGTAAGATGTGACTTGCTTCTCCTTGCCTTCTGCCATGATTGTGAGGCTTCCCCAGCCACATGGAACTGTAAGTCCAATAAACCTCTTTCTTTTGTAAATTGTCCAGCCTCGGATATGTTTTTATCAGCAGTGTGAAAACGGACTAATACAAAAACTCAATCTGAAAAGGTCTACAAACCCAGAAAAGCAATGATTGTCACTCAACCTTCACTCCCCTGCATGTTCCATGCTCAAGGTCCCCAGAATTACATGCAGTTGTCCAAACTCCAAAGGCCTCTCAGGGCACCTTGCCTCCGCTCCACACTGTGCATGAGTTCATCAAAACAGGCATCACAGGTCAGGTGTGGTAGCTCACGCCTGGAATTGCAAGGCTTTGGGAAGCTGAGATTGGAGGACTACTTGCAGCCAAGAGTTTGAGACCAGCCTGGGCAACATAGCAAGACCCTGTCTCTACCAAAAAAAAAAAAAAAAAAATATTAGCCGAGAGTGGTGGCACACATCTGTAGTCTTGGCTACTCAGGAGGCTGAAGTGGGAAGATTACTCAAGCCCAAGAGGTTGAGGCTGCAGTGAGCCATGATTACGCCACTGCACTCTAGCCTGGGTGACAGAGCAAGACCTTGACTCAAAAAAACCCAAAACCAACCAACCAAACAAAACCTCCACAGCAAAACAAAATAAGACAAAACAGAAACAGGTATCACCGAGTGCTCTATCACCAAAGTTTTCTAAGCCTATGTGTACTAATGGGGTGATAGGAGCATTAAACCAACCCCAAATCCCTAATAAACTCCATATAGGCTCATCAGTTGTTGTGGACATTTTCCAGGTAAGTCTGACATGTGCTCATGTTCAGTAACCTCCCATCTGATCTCAGCCACGTCTGTTGCTTAAACCCCTGTTTGACACTCGTTTGAGACCCCACTGGTACCACTGTGAGAATGCAGTGAGTCTTGTTTCCTAAACCTCCCTAAGCTACAAGCCCTTAAGACCTAAAAGTGGTTTAGGTCTTCGGAATCTTCACCGTGGGAGCTGAAGCAAGGGCCCCCCGGGGTTCCTCTTCTGCATGACATGGACCTCTGCTCACCAAAGTGGCATGGCTGGTGCTGTGGAGGGTCATGGAATGCCTTCTGGAGACAGGGCTTTCTGCTTTTGCCTGCAGCACAAGATCAGGGATTAGATTATGGCCTCCTTGTTGCTCTTCCCAACTTCTCCCCCACCCACCATCTCCCCTCACCTCTAAGCTAAACCCTCAAGCCAATTCCCCAGGCTGCCTGTCCACCCACTGACTACCTATACTCAGATATGTCCACATCCCAGTTTAGAGTCACGGCATGACCCCACCTACAGCTGTACCTTTCCTGCCAGCTTGTCTGTTCCTCCTAATAGCCTGTAGACTCCTTGAGGGAAGAGGAGTGTGTGTTTCTTTCCTGAATCCCACATTGCACTACAGCTGTCTGCCTTTGTCCTCTTTCTTTTCTTTCCCTTTCTCCGGTTTGTTTACCCAGATGTGATGGTTACTTTTGTATAAACTTAGCTAGGTCATGGCAGGCAGATATTTGGTCGAACATCAGTGTAGGTGTTGCTGTGAAGGTGTTTTTTTACATGAAATTAACACATAAGTCAATAGACTTTACTAAGCAGACTACCCTGCATCATGTGGTGGGCCTTGTCCAATCAGTTGAAGGCCTTAAGAGAAAAAGGCTGAGGTCACTGGAAAAAGAAGCAATTCTGCCTCCAGACTGCCTTTGGATTCAAGCTGCATCAGCTTTTCCCTGGGTTTCCAGTCTGCTGGCCTACCCTGTAGAATTCAGACCTGACAGTCTCCATAATCGTATGAGTCAATTCCTTCATTTCTTTTCTCCCTCTCTGTATCTCTCTCTCTCTCTGTCTTTCCACACATATCCTATTGGTTCTTTTTCTTTAGGGAACACTTAGCAGACTCCTTTTCGTGACTTATCTTAAAAATAGTGTGAACTGGCTGGGCGTGGTGGCTTACGCCTGTAATCCCAGCACTTTGGAAGGCTGAGACGGGTGGATCAGCTGAGGTCGGGAGTTCGAGACCAGCCTGACCAACATGGAGAAACCCCATCCCTACTAAAATACAAAATTAGCCAGGCGTGGTTGTGCATGCCTGTAATCCCAGCTACTTGGGAGTATGAGGCAGGAGGATCATTTGAACCTGGGAGGCAGAGGTTGCCGTGAGCTGAGATCGCGCCATTGCACTCTAGCCTGGGCAACAAGAGCGAAACTCCTTCTCACACACACACACACACACACACACACACACAAAAAAAAGTCTGAACTATGAAAATTTAATCTCCTACATTCTTCCTTCTGTTCTCTCTGCCACCCACCTCTTCCCCCTTTCAGCCTCCGCAAAAGTTTTTGAACTTTAGCTATTAACTTGAGAAAACTAATTTTTACCCTAAACAAAGAACATCTTCCTTGTAAGAAAGTGATGCAAGAATTAAACAGTCACAAGGTGTAGTGTAGACTTGGCTCCAGACAGCTTGGATTTGAACACTGGCTCCAATGAATGGGCATGTGTTCTGTGTCCAGGGGTGGATTATTTAACTCCCCTGTTTCTCAGTTTCCTCATCTGTGAGCGAGGATAATAATAATTTCTATCTCATAGAATTGTTATGAGGATTGGATGAGTTTACAGTTGTAAGGCACTTAGAGCAGTGCCTGAAACGTAGTAATGCTAACAACAAATGTTTGTGACATAAATGGTAATTTTATAGCCCCCATTATGAGCTATTTAACTGTGGATGATGACCAAACTGGATTTGAGAGTAACCATTCATTCTTTAATAGCATATTCCCAGAACAATGGAAATGAACAGAATTATTTATATACCTTTTGTTTCTGACTATAACCACCATATATTTTTATCTGCAGAGAAGTCAGAAAAGACACAGACATAGGGAGGAAATTAAAATGTCTGTAATCCAAATCTACAGACCAGGGACCTGCAAGCTTTTTTTGAGGCCAGATAGTATTTTAGACTTGGTAAGCCATACGGTTTCTGCTGCAACGATTCAACTCTGTGGTTGCGCGAAAGCAGTTATATGAATGGGCTGTCTTTCAATAAAACTTTATGCACAAAAACAGACACTGGGTCAGATTTGGTGCCTTGGGCCATAGTTTGCTGACCCGTGCTTCATAACTATTGCTCATACATTAGTGTCATTCTATTGTATCTGTTTTCCGTGCACATCCGTATATGTAAAAATTGTAAATACAAATTGCAATCCTGCCTTTTCACTGAATATTTCTATTACAGTATAAACAACTGATTAATAACTTCAAACATATTTGGTTTTGATTCCTGCTTAATTCACTAGGATAGATGAAGAGCACTAATGTGACTTTTTTTCCGAGAGCACTAGAGCCATGATAGGAAGGGTGAGGACAGGTTGCAGTCTCATGGGGATGTCATCGTGGGCAGGGATCCCTCTGCCCAGAGGCTTACAAATGGCTATCTGTGTCCTGCTATCTGCCCCACCCCTGTGGCCTGGCTACCTGTCAGCACTGAGGACTGCTGACATCCCCGGGACAGGATGCCTGCCCCACTGAGGTGGGATTGGGTTCCCTAGTAGAGGGACATTTAAGGTAGCAGATCTGCCATATGGTCATCAGAGCAGAAAGCATGCTGGTTGGGGGGGTCTCCCTGACAATACTGACTAGCAATGCGCTCAGCTGATTGCGTGGACTATAGTCTAGGCAGGGTTCTGAGATCAACCATAGCTGGGGCTCCTCCCCTCAATAACCTTCACTTCTTTCTAGTCTTTGCTCAGATTACACCTTTTTGGTTGATTCTACCCTTAATCATTCTATTTGAAGTAGCCAGACATCTATGCCACCTCCCCTGCAAATACAAATAATTTCTCCATACTTCTTACCATCATCTGGCATGCTGGCTATTTAATTATTTGCTTGTTAATTGTCTGCATCTCCTCATCAGAATATCAGCTCCACGAGGGCAGGAGTTTTTGCCTGTTTTCTTCACTGTCAGGCACAAATCAAGCACTTAATAATCCTTTGTTGAATGAAAGAACGAATGGCTCTTACTGACAAATTGCCTAGCAGATACCTACTACTAAATCATTCCAGAAAGGTAAAGAAATGTATACTTCTACCAGCGGAGTATGAGCACGTCCTTCTTACTACAGCTTCACGAGCGTTATGTGTTATGGTCTAAAACATGTTTGGGGGGTCAATGTACTTTAAATTACCTTCCTGTGATTACTATATGTTTCTTTTGCTTAAATTGCTCCTTTGTTCTTTGCCCATTTTGAACAAATTAATTAAAACACTGGAAGGTTCGCTCTTGATCTCTTTACTTTCTTCAGTTTGTCTAATGAGATTTACCTTGGGTTTGTTTGGAGCAAGAAAACAGGTGTTCAGCTGTTTGCTGGGGGAGTTCATGCCAACACATTTGCCCCAGCTCAGAAAGTCCATTTTAGATTTGGCAATAAAGGTTATGAATATTTTGGCTGACTTTATGTATATGCACTAAAAAGGGTGGGATTTTGGCAATTTTCCAGAACTTTCAAATACTAAAACTGCTGGTTTCATTTTTTTTTTTAACTTATGGGGTGCCTGTTAATGATCTTGACAACATTTCCACTTCATTTTGTGACTATTGACTGATACCATATGTACATGCTAACAAAACTATTATCGAATATAATGGAAAAAATGAAACTGGTTGTTAAAGTGGTCACAGTCTTTCCCTAAGCATATTTAAGTTTAAAGCACACATATTATTTAAATTGATAAATATATTCAGTGGTTTTGCAAATACAGTTTTAATCTCTATCAAAAAACTTATTGCCAAACCAGAGGGTATATGTAAAATAATCACTTACAGTGTATATTTTAAGGACATACCTTAAATAACATTAAAAATAACATATCAGAGACCTAGCTGGATCCACTCTAGAAATCCTAGTGGGACATTTCTGCATACACACCCATTTCACTTGTATCTTAAGTTAACAAAATACACTACTGGAGAATACAGACATGGTGTGGATGGGAATGAGAACATGAAGTGATGTGAGTTTGTATTTTTTTTAATCCCCAAAGTCTGCTTTATTTGCAGGTAAATCTTTTTTCCTTCTCTTGATAATGGACATGTTCTTATAATAGAGACTTGTAATTAAAGCTTGCAAATAGCATTATAAAAGAAATAAATATTTTTATTTTAATAGCAACTATCAAATTTCTATAACTCAGATAGCTATACATTTTTATAATAGCTCACTCACTCACCCATGCTTAAATTTCCATGCCTGTTAAATTTTTCCTTAAGGATAATCAAATAAGGCTCTTTGCCTGTGAATTATACATTATTCTGTAACTAATTAAAACCATTTTATCGTATATCCCAGATTGTTATTTATTTATTTTTCTTTTTGCGTATCAGGAGATAATTTTAGTTAAGTATTAATGTGTTTTTCTTTGTTTAACCACAAAACAGTCATTTGGAAAGCTATTTCTAACCTGAGCATTACTTTTAAAGTGACTTGTACACATGCCAGTTTTTCTGCATGTTTTGACAAATGACACATTTCCTTTGGTGCTTCCTTGTGGGTAACAGTGTGTGAGGATGTGGTGTTGGAAAAATTTATTACAGTTATTTTGTAGTTGATATTAAAGAATGTGATGTATTATACCAGGTGTCTGACCTTTAGAGATCTTAGGACCTAATTCATTACAACATAAAATTTACATATTATTCAACTTTGCTGCAGAGCTTTTACGAACAAGTCACGGTGTGTATGTATATCAGGGTGGAAAAGAAAAAGTCAAAGCTCAGGCGAGGAATTGAGGTCTGAACCCTAAGTTTGGATCTGTTTGTAGTGCTTCTGTGGATTTAAGTGAGAATGAGGTAAATACCTAATGGTCTGAATTGAATCAGGGAAGGAAAGGCATTGAATACAAAGTGAAAATTTTGTGAACTAGTTAGGTATGTATTTTTGTATACTCCTAACCTGGTATGCGCTAATCTATGGTGCAATGCAAACTACATCTCAGACAGACTGGAGAAAGACATGGTCTCAGATTGTATCTTTAAGTAGTTAAGTGTGTTTTACAGCCAACAAAATAATACTAACAGCGATTTTCACATTTAATTTAAAAATATAAGATGAGAAGTTAAAATACAAAGTTACTATGAAATGTTAAAAAAACTGCATGTGAAATAGCATGTATGTAAATATATAGACAGTTTTTTAAAGAACTAAAATTTGCTACACACTGTAGCAAATTAGATCTGAACATTAAAAGATTATGTGCTATTGGAAATCAGACAAGACTGTTTTAATTCATTTAAATATGCTCAATACTTCCTTTTCAATAGCTGCTATAATATTCTTTTTCTCGTAACTTATTTTCACCTTATTTGAGGTTGGGAACAAATAAATATCTATTAAACAGAAAAGCCTACTTTAAAAATGCATAATGATATTCTACATGATGGCAGAAGAAATGTTCATTTATAAGATTTTGGTCCACTATGATTTCATATCACTCAAGGATCCACAAAGCTCTGACTGGTAATAATACCTTTCCCTGAGGAGTTCACAATATTATGGCAAAAAACCAAGTCTAAATCCTTCTTTATATAGAGACTATAAAACAATTTGAGTTAATGCAAATGGGTTATTAATATCAATATAATCCAAACACTGTTTAAAGATTCAGTTTGCTATGAAAGATAATGTTTCCTTATTCTGCAGTTTAATTAGCGAGGAGGAAGCATTTTATCTCAAATACTGATTTTCTAAATTGGTTTGCTGGAAGGTATAGAAATATGCTTGAAGTTTTTTTGGATTTTACTAATTTTTAATAAATGTGTGGAGGCAATTGAAACAGGACAAAAATTTAAAAGCCGTAATTATCATAAGGATAAGTTGCTTCTAGCAAGTGCAAACCAACCACTCGGACTAATGGCACACTAAGAGGAAGTGCTGTGTATTCGCAGTAGAGGGTGCTGTCTTCTAGTTCTATCACAAGCTAAAATAGAAGGTCACTCAGTCTATTGATAAATCACACTGCCGTGATTCCTAACTGACAGCTCAAACTAACATCAAGCTGGATGAGGGAGAACAAAAGGCCATCAAGCAGCCATTTTCTTGACACTTTTATTCAATCACCAGCAGATTGCTTACGACAGCAATAGCAGCTGTTTTGTCTTCATCTTTCCACATTTGATAAAAGGTGTCAACTCAAATTTTTGTAAATAATTCACTTACCCCTACTGCACACACCAGCACTGCTCAGCATATGTATTTTGTGTGAGCAGATCACTGAGGCAGGTCAGAGCTCAATGATACCAGCTGAAGGTCATCTATGATCTAAAAGGAAGCCTCGATAAAACTACACAGTCCCTCAAGGTCAGAGATAAAACTACGTGTAGATATTTGTGATGGGAACAAAAGGTTAAACAATAGGGAGAAAAAGTATGAAAATGCTTCCTTTAGTAGATGAATGCTTTTCTTTGTTTAAGAAACCTCATTCATAGCTCCTTGGTCAGTTATCGATATAGGGTGTTTGTAAACCCACCTAAGAGATTAAAAATCTAAATTGTTCGTTCAAAGTTTGAAAAAAAAATTATTTGTAGCATGCTATTCATCATGACTGTACAGCAGCCTGAGTTGCAATTCGTTTCTATGTTCTTTTTAAAAGAATCATAAAAAGAGTGTCAAAAATTAATACAGTTAGATAGAATTTCATTTATCTAGTTCATTTAAAATTCTACCCTGAAATGCATTTAGGCTTGAGAGCTGAGAAAAAAAATAGAGAAAGAAGGTGTTTTATATCATAAGAGCTTCATTTGCTTTAAGGGCTTAGAGAAACTAATAGAGAAATCCTTGAATTATTGCAATATGATACTCTATCTGGTGTTGGCAGTAGCTAAAAGTGCTGAGATTAAAAATGATACATCCTTCAATGCTGGGTTGTTTCTTCAGTTACATTACTCACAAAATAAATCTAAACAACAAATAGTCACTATTTGGTTTATATTTTCTAATAGGAAAAGTCCATGTGCTTTTGAGATTCTGTCTTAGCTTCAACTGCTGGGGGATTTATTACCTGTAATTGATGTACGTGGAGATCAAAGAGCAGCTTCCTTACATTTTCTCCTATTCTTTCCACCTCGGAAGTCCGGGGGGGCAATAACTCTTGCAATTCCACTGGAATAGGTGTAGAAGAATGAAATGAGCCTGGGTGAAGTACTGCCACAGTAATACAGGGTATTAGAAACATTTAAAAAATCCAAATAGACAATCTTATTTCTGGTTGACAGTTAATTCCCACAAGAATAATTAATATTTTCATGATTTAAACATTAATAAAATGGAGGACAAACTAAGATTTGGAAAAATGTTTTAATCTTCCGAATTTAAAGGCACAGTGTTACCTTCTCATTTTCCAAGTTGTTATATATTTACACCTTCCACCATTCTATTAAACATTTGCACAGGCCATTTTATGTTGTAACTTGTCTTCTTATGTACATTTCTTGTCTTCTTAACTGGATTTTTGGACCATGTCATAACAAATGCATAACACTGATACTATTATATTTTATAAAGTGTTTGAAGCACTTGCACACCTTATTTAATCTTCATAATAATAATAATCTTCATAATAATCTTGCAATGTAGTCAGATCAGAGATTATTATCTTCCTATTGTAGATGAGGAAATTGAGGTCCAGAAATGAACAAGGGAAGTCTGCATGTATGTATGTCAGAGAGGTAGTAGTTGAATTTGGTTCTTTTAGCAGGTAATCCAGCACTCTTTCACATAACCGGAAGACAGGCACACAAACAAGCCCCTAGCACACACAGGTGGAATGCAGTGCTTGGCGCATAGTAGACATTTAACATCTTGTTGAATAAATCAATGATAACCATATGTGTTTAGTCCAGAGATATGCAGAAGGCACAAAAAATTTGCTATTTGTATTGATAACAATTATTTGGGTAGGAGATCATCAGTTCCTGAGTAAATATGTCTTGTGGTCAAGAAAACGAAGAGAAATATGTCTTCAGTCTGGAGGAACTTTCATTCTAGGCTGGATACGTTTTCATGACAAAGAGTCAGTTTCCTTGATGCTAAAGTGAGGATAATAATCACAGCTTTATTTATCCCATCAGATTATTGGGCAGATCAAAAGAGACTCTGTATGTGAAGGGGTTTTATAAGTGCCAAATACACATGTGAACTGCTACGATATTAATATGTCAGTGCATGGGGATTGCCAACTGGGGGCAATTCTAAATTCAGAGGCGAGAGGAAGCTCTACCTAAAGGGATGTGGGGAGTTTGGAAAGCATGATCGAAAAAGGCATTTCCAGGAGGCAGGGAGATGGAAGCCCTAAAAGTCAGAGATGGAAGAGAACAAGATGTATTTAAAGGTAAGTGAGCAATTTGATTTAGGAGCGCTTATAGAAGGCAACAAAAGGATTTATGCTTGGAAAGATGGGTTAGGGTGTATTTGGGGCTGCTTTGAGGTCTTTGTACCGGGTGAGGGCGTCTGATCTCAAATGTAAACATGAGGCTTATCGTGAGATCACGATTGCTTTCTATTTAGCTAATTGCAAATGAGGAAAGCAGAGAAGATATTTAGGGAGCTAACCAAATTCCTAAAGAAAAAAAATGACTCTCATGCACATGAGGGAAAGTTTAATTATTGTGAGAGAAAAAGTTCTCCAGATATTGCACAATATTAATAATTACTCTCCCTATTGGATGTGTGCTATATGTCTCACATTATTTTAAGGAAATTATTTACATTAACTCATTTAATCTTCATAATGGGGGAAACGATGATTATTCAACAGATGAGATAACGGAGACCTAGAACAGTTAAATAATGTACCCTGGGTCACATCACTAGGAAATTGCTGGGCAGTATTCAACCTCAGGCAGTATGGCTTCAGAGCCTGGCTCCAATCCTCTGCTGCACCTTCATGGCCCCCATGCATTAAATCCAAAAGCCCATCAAAAACTAGTGATATTGGGTGTGTTCACTGTGAAAAGTCATTGCTTTATTCACTTTTTGTGTGCATGTTATACTTTAATAATGAGTTAAGGTAGTGATAATAAAAAAGTAAGTACTATATGTACCTGTAGAAGAAAAGATTGGAAAGATACACCCAATCTGTTAACCTGATTATCTTTGGTTATTAGGAATATGAATAATTTAAATTTTATTCATTTTACTTATTTCTATTTTCTAGATTTCTGACAATTATCTCATAATACTTTTGTAACAGGAAACATTGTTTTAAGCAAACGAGGCAAATTTTTGGTGAGAAAGAAACTAACACTGATTTAACAATTACTGTCAGTAATGTCATATTTATTATCTGATTCTCAAAATAACCCATCCAAAGAGTTTTTGTACTCTCTGTGGCTATTTTAGCAGAAAGTAAGTTTCAGAGAAGTAAATAACTGGCTCATGTCACACACGGCACCCAGCACATAACTAAAGAAGACAGGGTTTGAATCCAGGACTAGTTCTAAAAAACCAGGAAAAAATAAAGGAGAGAATTTTGGACTGGAGAAAGAACTCTAGAAGTAAGGTTCTAATTTGGTGCAGTAAGACAATTAGACAATTAGGAATCAGAAGCAATCATTTTGAAAAATCGCTAAATAGAAAGAAAGCAAAAAATAAGATTTTCTATTGCACAGTTTGAAGTTTTTTGGCTCATCACCAGAAATCTTCTCCAAACAAAGCTACATCATCAAATTTTGCATAAATCCCTGGGAAATCTGACTCAAAGATACTGTTTATTCTACAGGACTTTTTTTTTTTTGTTTTACCAAGCATCCCCACAGCATTCCCCCCCACCTTCCGCTTTTTTTTTTTTCTGGAAACAATGATGCCTCATTTTTATAAACATTTTACAGTGACTAAATGATATTAGATGTCAAGCAATTTGTGTTACTGCCAAATTTGGAAGAACTAAAATGACCAAAACAGTTAAAGCAGTTAAGGATTTCAAGACTTCTTTTCTTCTTTTTTTCTGTAAAATCGGGCAGAGAAGTAAAGAGAGAGACGATGGATTCTGGTGAGTACAATAAAAAGAAGAAACCATTAAGTTCTCCTGTTTCAAAATAGACAAAACCAGAAACTCTCGGCATATGACCTTGGCCAGATTACTTGAACTCATTGTTCCTGTGTGAACCAAGCCATAAAACGGCATAAAAAGATATCTCCCGGACAATGCAGACACTATATCTGACTTGAGGTGCTCCAGATAAATAAATTATGCTTTTACTAGTTGAGGCTGGGACAAAAAGGTGAATACAGTTCTCTGTAAAGGATGTTATAAAGGTTCAGCCTGTTTTCCTCCCACAATTTTTCTCTTCTATCCATGTGGCCATTTCACAGTTTATTGCTGAGTTTTTAGTAGATTGTGAAGCTGGCTATAATAATAATAAACACTGATATTTTTTCTTTCAGTAGATAAGGGCATAGAAGGGCAAAACATGTTTTCTAAATGGTAACTTCCATGGTATTTTTCTGCGTTGGGAAACAAATAGTTCTGAAGTGACACTACGTTTTCTATCTATTTTTATACGCCAGTAGTTGTGTTTTCTTACTGGCATCTCTGATATTACCACAGATGCTGAGAAAATAAAGGGCAAATTTAGGAAAGTACAAGCCAATAAGTGTGATATTAAATTCTAGAAAATTCCAGAATGTATGGCTAAACAAATGGTTTTCAGTGACTCCTCAACAAAAATTACCTAAGAGGTTAGTGCTGTCAAACACATGCTTGACGTTTTAGCAAAACACATGAGAGCCTCCAAAGATATTAAAATATCTTGATGACCCCTCTTAATGACCTTTCTTGACCACCCTACTTAAACCTGTAATCTTCCCTAACACTCTGTATTCTCCTTCCCTGCTTCAGTTTCTCCTTGGTGCTTACTGGTATCTGACATGTTATTTTACGTTTTTACTTCCTTCTTTTTTTTCTTTTTTTTGAGACAGAGAGTCTCACTCTGTTGCCCAGGCTGGAGTACAGACAGAGGAGTGATCTCGGCTCACTGCAACCTCCACATCCCAGGTTCAAACGATTCTCCTGCCTCAGCCTCCCAAGTAGCTGGCATTACAGGTGCTTGCCACCATGCCCAGCTAATTTTTGTGTTTTTAGTAGAGACGGGGATTCTCCATGTTGGTCAGGCTGCTCTCAAACTCCTGGCCTCAGGTGATCCACCCACCTCGGCCTCAAAAAAAGTCTCAGGTGGACTAAGTACTTTAGGCTTCTGACTATTCTTAATAAATCCTGGTTGAAAATATAAAAGGCAGGCTTAGAAAAAATTTTTGATGAATCTAAGCTAGGAAGAATACCTATATAAGGACAAAACCAAGCTTTAACATGCTACTGAGGTGCTAAAGTGCTGGATTCAAGTAAAACATCTACATAAGAGAAAAAAATATAACCTTATCTATCTAATTAGAAGAGCTGAATAATACTAAATAATTTGTTTAACTTTCTCAAACCTGGGTGTCTTCTAATCTGTAATAGATGGACCTGACTAGGCTTAAGTCTCTTGTAGGTAATGAGATTACTCGATCTTCTGAAGCTAAGTGATTGTGTGGTCAAATTGGCAGCCAAAATGTGGATGTTACGGCAGTGAAAAAGTGAAGTGAAAAGGGGCAGAGGTGGCGGTCATGGGAGCTGAAGGAACAGGGGCACATAAGCAGCATTTATGGAGACAAGAGAGTCAATTGTGGTTGAAGAGATGATCGTGGCTCAGAGGGCAGAGATGGAACCAGAGGTGGAGGAGGTAGAAAAAGGAGAGAAAGAGAAGGCAATAGAGATGTCTTTTGTACTGGTCTTTGCGCTCCTATGACATTTATCCTCCCTTCTGATCATCTATTTCTGCATTGATAGGAAGACACATATTCTGCGGAGAATAAAGCAAAACAAAACAAAAAAATCCCCCAAATCTTGAATAAAAGCAGGAATGGGCTCCCACTAGCAAATCGAAACAACTGCTATCAGGGAAGTTTTGTGTGAGTGCTTCAAAATTTAAGTAACAAAACACACTTGCCAAGCAAGCCAGCACTTCTATATCACAGCCACCACCTCTCAGGTGGAACACCACCAGACTCTAGTTAGGCAGCCACTATATTGGTTATATACACTAGTAGTTCTCAGGTTTTAATGCATCAGAATTACCCAAAGGGCTTGTTAAAACACACATTGTTAGGGGTCCCACTCTCAGAGTTTCTCATCCAGTAGTTTAGAGATAGGACCCAAGAATGTGCATTTCTAACACATTCTCGTTGATGTTAATGATGCTGGTCCAGGGACCACACTTTGAGAACCATTGTGTAGTCTGCGTTCAGCACCAGAGTGCTGGCTGTGGCAGTGAGAGGCGGATGAAATCCACAGACTGCTTTCCCTGCAGCCCTGCTCTGCGGGTTTAAGGCACTCTTCTGTTAAGTATGGACAACAGTATGAAACTCACCATTGACATATCTATTCCACCCCTTTTCAAATGGAAGAAATAGGCTCATTGAGGAGAACAGGTGAGGTGAAATGGGCTTTGGTTGAAATTCTCTTTGGTAACAATAGTACTATTTCTCAGCGTACAGAAAGGAAAGAATGCTGTTGGCCTTTGGTTGAGAGACGTAGATTCTAGACCCTACATTGACTCTGACAGGTTGTATGGTCTTAGACAAGTCACTTAACTCTGGATTCTGTCTTGTCGTCTGTAAAACAAGAATGTCCTAGATGATGTTTAAGATCTCTTCCTCCTCTAAAATTCATTTTGTATGGTTCTAAGTCAGAAGAAATACTTATATAACAATGGAAAATTGACCAGTTTATCTTTGTGGCAATTGAATTGGTTTGGAGAGTTCTTGATTGGTGAAGGAAGGTCTTAATGATTCAAATTTATTCTTAAATAGAATGCAAGGTTTCCAGAGTACATAGCACATAGTATTTAATAATATTCTAGCCTTTCAGTTTCTGTCCTTTATCTCTAATGTTAATAATTCTTTGACAAAATTTAAGTTGTTTCTTTTTAGCTGAAATCAGAAACTGTGTCATTTTAAAGAAATGTAATAAAGACTTAGACCCCTTCTTTGGTATCCAATCCCTTGTTGCTCTTGTTGTTTATCTGTTTTGCCACCAGATAGCAGAATTACTCTTGTTTTAATCTTTTTGTGACTTAGATGGGCTTACTTATTGGAAGCTCTCAAAGAAATGTAGAAAGTTCTCTTTACCTCATTGTCTGAGGATGATTGATACTGGAGAGAAAAAGTCTTCTGAAAGTTAATCCATTTAAAAATGCTGGTTAGTCACGCACAGCAGCTCGTGTCTCTAAGGCCAACACTTTGGAAGGCCGAGGTGGGCAGATTGCTTGAGCCCAGGAGTTCAAGACCAGCCTGAGCAACATAACAAGACCCCCATCTCTACCCAAAAAAAAAAAAAATATTAGCCAAGTGTCATGACGTGCACCTAAAGTCCTAGCGACTAGACAGGCTGAGGTGGGAGGATCACTTGAGGCCAGGAGTTTGAGGCTACAGTGAGCTGAGATCACACCATCACACTCCAGCCTGAAAAACAAACAAACAAACAAAACACACATCCTGGCAAAAACCAGATTAGGAAAAAATGACTTGAGTGAGGCTTTATCTTAAAAAAGAAAATTAAGAATTATAAAAATATGCACAATTGTTCTTATATTTAATCAAATATAAATTTTATTTTCAACTAAATATCAAAAGATGAATCAAATTTTTCCCTGTTTTGGACAGAATTCTACTTGTGCTTAGATAGCTCAGCTCTGCCCCCTGGAGGAGGAGTTGCTATCTTGGTTTATTTGCATAGTGCAATCATGAAAAAAGTCATCTTTGTAAAATTACCCAAGAGTTTTATCAGTTTTTGCAAGAGTATCCCTTAAGCCTTTGACATTTGAATGTGTCTCTTTGGAAATACTTGTGTCATCATACTTATTGATGTTTCTCCTCTCCAACTGTTGACTGGTTTAACTTTGTTTTGGTTACTGTCTTTGCATACTTGTATGAACAGTTTTATCAAAGCACTTTCTTTGACTTCATGGAATTCTGGATCTTATGTAAGATATGCAGTTTTACTTTGTTGTTGATTACAAAAGTGTGTTAACTGAAATATAGAACTAGACATTAAAGAGGAAAAGGATTTTTTTTTTTAAGGAAAACCTTTGTTGCATTCAGTCAGCCTAAAATCTCTCTCTCTTGCTACCAAAATTATGTAAGCGTTCAATATTTCTTTGTTTCATTGTTTCAAGACATTTTCAAATTTGGTTTTGGTTTCATTTATCAAAAGTATACAAAAGGATTACATGCCTGTAATCCCAACACTTTGGGAGGCCGAGGAGGGTGGATTACCTGAGCTCAGGAGTTTGAGACCAATTTGGGCAACACGTCTCTACTAAAATACAAAAATTAGCCGGGCATGGTGGCGTGTGCCTGTGATCCCAGCTATTCAGCAGGCTGAGGCAGGAGAATTGCTTGAACCTGGGAGGTGGAGGTTGCAGTGAGCCGAGATTGCACCACTGCACTCCAGCCTGGGCGACAGAATGAGACTCCATCTCAAAAAAAAAAAAAAAAAAACTATATATATATATACACACACACACACACGTATATATACACACACACAAATCCTGTATTTATGAACTGTTGCTATAAGCATACTGTAAAAGAAGCCATCCCCAAATTCAGTGGTTTTAACACAACGATCAATCATTCTAATGGATTTGCAGGTTGTCTGGGTGTTAGCTGATACACAGTGAGCTTGACTGGTGTAGAAGGGATATTTTTAAAACATTTTTTGTAATTCTTTAAACCATAAATTCATTAGGGAATATTTTTGTACTGTGGCATATATTCTTTCTGTGAAACAAATTTCAACACTGCCTGGATTCAAATCCTGATTCTGCTCCGTAATAAGTATGTTATCATACACACTTTACCTAGTTTTTCAGTGCCTTCATTTCTTCATCTGTCAAATGGGGATAATAACAGCATCCGCTTCATTGGATTTTATGAGGACTGAATGAGATAATTAACAGATAATTGCCTGGCACATATGGAATGTTTACAAAATGTTAGCTTTTCTTTTAATTAAGAGAAAAAATATCTCTGCTTGTGATTAAAAGGTTAATGAGTTGGACAAAGGGGGATAGAAAAATCATGGAGTTAGAGGAAGAGGCAACATTTGAATTTCTCTGGTCATATAAATAAAAAGAGCCAGCAGAACCAATATTTTACTTTATTTAATAAAACTTATAGAGTGTCATTTATTATGTGCCAGACTCTGTCTAGGAGCTTACCAAACGTTAACTTATTTAATTATTATATTAACCCTTGGAGATAGATACGATTATTATCTCCATTTTATAGATGAGAAAATTCTGGCACAGAGAGGTTATAACATTTCCTCAAGGTCACACAGCTAATAAATGACAGAGCTGAGGTGCAAATGCATGGTAGTCTGGAGGCAAAGTGTGTAGTTTTAGGTCATGGTGCTTTTCTATTGTAGGGAGCAGTAGAGATGAGGCCAGGCCAAGGTGTTATATTGTCCCAAATGTACTTATTTGATTTATGTGCTGTAATTTTGAAGATTTGACTTTATTCTTCTAAACCTGAAGATTTGAAGCAATCTTCTTTTCTGTGATCATTTTGTCATGTGCTGTACCTACCCTCTATCCATATTTCAGGATGAGAAAGAGATTCCATGAGACTTAACTATTGGCTGCTGGAGAACCACTTCATGAAGAGGTGGAAAGGGGGATAATTGCCTTTCCTAGGCTTGCTGACTTGTCATTCTCCTTGATACAAGGAGAAAAATCAGGATCACTATATCAGTTATTTTTGCTTTTTGGTAATAGAATTTTTATGGCTAACTTAAGGAATATGGATCAGTGAAAACAAACTAAGTTTTTACATCTAACTCTATCCTGTAGAGAGAAAACACACCATGCTAATCAGTCTTCTGTATTACAAATATACCCACACAGGCAAAGGATGATATTTGTAAATCTAATTAAATTGAATTTCACTTTTGTACCTTTTTGGGGGCATGGTTCAGGCACGAGGAACATGCAGTTCTGAAGTGCTCTCCTGTGGGTCAGCATTACAGGCACAGGTGATTGGAATTTTTTAGCTCTGAGATTATGACTTATAATAAACTTAGTTGAAGCTCTAAAATGCTCAGCCACATAAAACTGCAATTGTCCTGGGCAGGCTGGTCAACATGTGTGGTGATGCTCAGTATTTGAAATTATGTATTTTTATTTGGTTTTGTTTGTATCTCAGCTGAAGCAGCTTTCTTTGATCCAACAAAGATAGGGTGGTTTTATTAAAAATTTAACACGTATCTCACAGCAATATTTACTTTAATGTGGTAAATCAAGAAATTCTTCTATTTCTGAATGAGATATGTTGGTAAGATAAACTCAATGCTGTAAAATAAATATTAACTTTGTAATGAAAACTACAGAATACCTTATCTGATACATTGTATCTGTATTTCTCTAAGGAGATGAGACATCCATGCTTCTTGCTCTACCTTGCACGAGAGGTAATGGTTTAGATTTTAATCCTTAATTATCTGTCCTAGCTCACTTTATAGTGACATCTCATCCTGTGTATTCTTCAACTTCTAATTTTAAACATATTGAATATGTTTGCTCATGCAAGAGACTAGCTGATGTGAAAGTTACAAAAGCACCACCAGGCACTTTTACATGCAATAGTCCATGGAGGAAATGCTAATGTCGGTAGGCAAAATTCATTAGTTGAAAAGGAGATTTTGAAAGTTTTCAAGTTAAAAAAAAGTCTTACAGGAACTCTGGCGAACACAACCTAAAATCCAATTAGCAAATGTCAGAGTGGAGTTCAAAGGACATCTGTGATAGTTTTGATAAAGTTACTGCTCTGGGAAGAACAGAGATATACTACTCTTTGCGACGGTGATTGTTCATGTGTGGGTACCTTCACTCAGTGGCACCAGTTATGAATCCTGTAAGTGACCTATTAATAACTGCAATACGAATGAAATGTGCTGCCTAGAAAATGAGGTTGCCTGGCTCTCATAAAATACCATTTTCTTTCCATAATTTACGGGATATGTTGTCCAAAGAGATGAAGTATTTCATGTTGGTCAGTTGTGCCTCTGCATAGGTCTAATACTGTGTGGAATATTTTTAATGGTTGACTGATAAAACATTGTTTCCTGCAACTCAGCCCTTTTTTGATTAACAAACATCAAGGCTACAGGCACAACTTCTTACTTGGTTTATCTCTCTAGTAGTTACAAATACTGTTAGAGACTCAAACCAACCAAGCAACTTTCAGTATGTGCAATTAATGTGTGAAAAATTCAGAATTAAAAGGTATGGCCCTTGCTTTCAAGGGGCTGATAGTCTTGAAAGCAAAAGATGAAGTCTCTGCAATAATTATGTTAATCAACCAATCCTATCGATTTTTACACACGTAACATATATAGGGAATCATCCTCGGAGAGAAATAAGTTCCTGATTTTCCCTCAGGGTTCATGCATTTTTAGTTAGGTTGGTACAAAAGTAACTGTGGTTTTTGCCATTACTTTTAATGGCATGAACCTGGAGTCTGATCATATGATCAAGCTTTTAACATTCTGTATAAAATAATATTGCAAAAATTCTATTTGGTATCTTCCATGTGCTTATCCTTGGTTTCCTTTGACACACACCAGGTCCTTTCTGTCTGGGATATTTGCATCTTGTTCTTGGGCAGGGCAAATACTGACAAACCTGCACCTTTTCTGTACCTAGCCTATGAGAGTTATGACAAGGGTGGTTGGAGTCTTAGTTAGAATAGGATAAAGACAAGCACAGGTGAGCGCATTATGTGCTCTCTTATCATGGCTGGATTTTAGGTGGGGACAGAAAGTGAAGATATTTGGCCTTGCAGATAAGGCCACAGGATAGTGGAGAGGGCTGGTGCATGCATATGGTGATATGGATGATCATCAGACTGCAAGCCATCCTTTATTCTGGTGCTTTGTTTACGTTTCTATCTTTCCTACCATACTCTGAGTTGTTCTGGGTGAGAGGGAATACAATTGTCATCTGTAGGTCCAAAACAGGTGGAATATCAGCAATAACAAATGATTCCAGCTGAATCTAAGGTACTGGTTGAGATGGTGACAGATTGAATTTTCCCCACCACTTTCTCCCTTCCCTAGCAGTATGACCTCAGGTAAGTCTGTTAATCTGTATGAACCTTATTTTCTATACTTGTAAAATAGGGTAAAGCATGCACTTCCTCATGGAGCTGCTGGGAATATTAAATTATTAATCAGTAATGAATATGTATTTGTGTCTGGCATACAATGAATACGCTGTAAGTAACGTCTATGACATCTCTTATTCTTTCTGCTTTTGAGCCTAGCACCCTACCCTGCTTGTACTAGGCGCTCAATAAAAGTTTGTTGAATAAAAAACAGCCACGATGAATCCTATGGTTATGGTAAATGCCCAACAAATACTTGCGGCATGAGTGAGTGGTTCTTGTCTTAGATCAAATGGCCCAGAGAACCACCTGGGAGTTACTCATCTCACAGTTAGCCCTGAGAATTCTAGCCTGCGGGAGCTCCACTTCAAACAGGGATTCTCATGAAAAGCAAATCAAAAGTGAATTTGAAAGAGAGGCAAAATACATTGTTTCTTATTAGGCTTGCTGTTTGATTTTCATTAGGCATCCTGCCTGATTCTTATTAGGACTGCCCTGATTTGTTTTGGTCCTGGTCACTTAGGGTCAGTGCTCATGTGCTAATAATGATGTCATTATTTGATTTTATTACATACATGATATAGGTAATGATTCAGGGTTTATTCCGGAAAATAATCCTAAGCACCTAATGCTGATTGGTTTAATGATACAAAAACTAATTTGGAAAGAATGGAAGGTTTCCTGGGGCACAGCTGATGATGTGAATGTGAAAAGGCTTCATTTCCCCCATTTAAAGAATGGAAACAACATGCAATTACATGTTCTTCGATGAGGTGTTTTCTTTGAAATGGTAGAACTTGGAAACCATCCATATGAGAAAGGTGGAAAAATTTAAGTAACTGTGCCAAGATTCGTTTTCCTTTTTTATTTCCTTTATTATTGTTATATTTATTCTTGGCTATAAACATATGCTTTCTCATTTTTCTCCTCTTTCTTTTAATATGAAAACCTAATGGGGAGACTGATGAGATTGGCCAAGTCTGTGAAATTAAAATGAACTTTGTAATTATGTTTATCAGCTTGGGGTCAATGACATAGAAATTCTGTAAGCTATAAATGTAAATATGAACATGAATTCCATGTGCTGAATTCATTCATGCAGAAGGCGGGCCCATTCCCACTCCCTGCCATTGCCCACCTCCCACCAGTTAACAATTAGTGAGTTAAATAAGCCACCTTGGGGTTCTTTGTGTCTGTTTTACTCGGCACCCTGTGGTGCTTACCCAAGCTCTTTAAGAGAGATTTGTGCTTGGATCTGATCCGTGTGATGCATTAAGAAAGATGAGAAACTGACCATTTCTTTCTTTTAATGCATTTCCTTATGATGGGATGGAGTAGGAGAGCACACAGATTGACCCCAGTCACTCACCATAGGCATCATGCAAGTACTGGCTTGAGCTTAACTTGAGCCTTAATTAGGTGAGTAAATTACCCACTATCTCTGTTATTTTGATTCTCAAAATCACCTTCATCTCATAGTCCCTGATTTCTACCCAATCGTAAGTCCACTGCTTGCACTTACCTATTTCCGACTGTCTTGCTAGAAGTTATTTAATAATCAGGAAAATACTACCTCTTTTGACATTTATTCTCATTTCTTTCAATGGTAAAAATTTCATTTCTTAACCATCTTTGAGTTTGTTTTCTCATGGTTATTTTCTCCATGAAGGTTATTTTTGAACCTGGAAGGGGAGATCATAAATATGGCAGTCAAAAGTAAGAACATGAGCTCTGTTTCTTCTCCTTTCCAAGGAGGGTCTGTCTGGATCTTCTCTCTCCTGTCTTTTGCCGAACTCCAAAATGACCTGTTCCCCCAATTTCTTATTCCTTCCTCACTGTTTTTGAAGTTTGCATTCTATCTCTATTTTTCATTGTCAAATATTAATTTCCCCCAATTTCTATATCTGTTTTTAAGTGCTATGAGTCAGAAAAACAAAGACCATAGTGAGCATTAGGGAAGGAAAGAAGAACAGAATCCTGGGGCTGAGCTCAATCTCTGAGCTTGTTACCAACTCGCTGGATGTTTTTGGACCAGCTGTGACCACTCATGGCTCCCAGTCCTCATGTGTAAAATGAGGGGCTCAAAGTGGAGCATCCGGGGTCATTTCTATTGATGTTCAATAATTTTCTCATCTATAAAATGGCCATATGAATAGGACTTGCCTTATATCAACTTAGGACTAAATTAGATCATACACATACACACATATACATGCATATATACATATATATGTACACACATACATATATATTTTTAATATGTCTGCAACAGGATAAGAGATAACAAATTCAACAGCAGAAAAACCCTGAGATAGAGCCAATTGGGTATATTCTTCTGTCCGGTCCTGTTCTCAACTAAAATTCTTTTCTAATAAGGGAGAAAGGGAGGGAGGGGAGGAGAGGCCTGGGTCAGGGAGGAGAGTCCTTAGACAGGTCCCTGCATCCCCAGTATTCTTCTAACCCATGCATCTTGGATCAGATCAACAAAAGTTTCCAACTAAGCAGCAGAACCCTCAAATCACTGCCACTTATCCTGTCCCCGCAATATGTAAGGGAGAGTGGACAACTCCTATCAGGGAGCAGGGAGCAGCAAGCAGCAGCTAGAAAAAGGTTGGATTTGGATTCTGCAGCCAAACCCTGGAATAGCCCAGCTAGCTCTGCAGTCTCACTCAGTCACTTGATGAACCTCAAGATAACACAACTCTGCATTTGATAAATTTCAAGTTTTAGAACCCATTTATCATATTTAATTTATATCTGGGTGCCTTATTCTATTTAGTGTTGCTATAAAGGAGTACCCGAGGCTGGGCGATTTATAAAGAGAAGTTTGTCTGGCTCACAGTTCTGCAGACTGTAGAAGAAGTATGGCACCAGTATTTGCCTTTGGTGAGGGCCTCAGGCTGCCTCCACTCATGGTGGAAGGTAAAGGGGAGCCAGCATGTGCAGGGATCACAAAGGAAGCAAGAAAGAGAAGGAGGTGGTGCCAGACACACTCTTTTCAACAACCAGTTCTTGTGGTAACTAATAGAGAACTCACTCACTCTCTCCCACCTCAGGGAGGGCATTCATCTATTCACAAGGGATCTGCCCCCATCACCCAAACACCTCTCATTAGGCCCTATCTCCAACATTGGGGATCGAATTTCAACATGAGTTTTGGAGGGGATGAATATCCAAACTATAGTCCTTGGTGAAAGGTGAAATGAATGTATGAACAGAGAAGGTTGTTATATATTCCCTACATGAAAGACTCTAAGCTTAGATAGCCTCTTCATTATTGTTTTCATGTCTAGTTTCTTAGATATAGTATCATTCAAGACTATTTTGGCTCCAAGTAATAGAAGTCTAACTCAAATTAGCTTAAACCTTAAAGGGAATTTGTTGGCTCAAATATTTGAAAAATCAGGCACAGCTGCATTCAGTGACTCAAAAAAGGTCAAATAGAGGTTGGCCTTTTTTTCTTCTCCTTTTCCGTATCCCTTGTCCAAATCTACTCTTTTATGTTAACTGGAATTCCAGACAAAAACTTGCCTGTGGTGACCCTTAGTAAATTCAGGCCTATACTCCACTAGCTTCAAATTCAGCAGATACAGAACTTTTCTTCCAAAAGATTGTTTCTCACTGGACTGAGTAGGGTCACATGATTTTTTCCCCCCATGCAGTCAGTTCATCCAATCCAGTCACTACCCAACTCCTAGGCCGGGGTCAACCCTACCTCAACCAAATGGGCTTAGGTAGGAGCAGGTTGGTGTTCCAAAAGGAGATGGCTCTTGTACTATGGTCCTTGCAGAAGGGCAAATGAATCCTGAGCAAATGCCTACCACAGATCTCTTTACTGGGATTCAGAGCTTTAAAAAAATAAAACAAAAATGCTTTCAATTGTTCAGCTGAGTATTCAGAATAAACCCTAGTTTCTGGTTTAAAACCTTGCAGATGACAACATTTAAAGTGACAATTATAAACATACAGATATGTTTATGATATAAGTAGAAAAACGTAGAAAGAAAGCTTTATGTTCACAATGGTCACAATGACCCAAATTAACTATGGAAAGGAAATTTAGAATATGAAAATAGTTATTTTAGTTTAGATCAGAATGTTTATAGATGATTTTTCATTTAAAAAATATCTTGAATTTGGCCAGGCATGTTGGCTCATGCCTGTAACCCCAGCACTTTGGGAGGCCAAGGCGGGTGGATCACTTGAGGTCAGGAGTTTGAGACCAGCCTGGCCAGCAGGGTGAAACCCAGTCTTTACTAAAAATACAAAAATTAGCCAGGCATGGTGGTGGGCGCCTATAATCCCAGCTACTTGGGAGCTCCCTTGAACCTGGGAGGTGGAGGTTGCAGTGAGCCGAGATCATGCCACTGCACCCCAATCTGGGAGACAGAGCAAGACTCCATCTCAAAAAAAGAAAAAAAATTGAATTTATCTCTATGGTTTTCAAAAAAAAAAAAAAAAGAAGAAGAAGAGAAAGCTCAGTGAATGAAGCACAGTGAATGAATGAAAGTGTAGTATCTCATTAGATGGAAATGTGTTTGTGTGCAGTTCATCATTGACATCATGACAGTGGCCTTCAGTGTATTAATAGTAGCTTTGAGAAAGAATCCTGTGCCCTTCATAGCATAGTGCCTGGGTCAAATGTTCTGCTTTCTCTCTTACTGAAGACTGGCCCAGCATTTCACTGAATTTAGGCATTATCAAGATATTATACTTTTATTCAATCTTATCAGATATTCGTCCTTTACATTTTCTAACCTTGATGTTCCTCTTTTTGGGTTCTGTTTTCTCCCACAGCATAGACTTAACTTACCCAATTCTTTTCTTCTGCCTTTGCCCCAGAGTTGCACTGCTCAATTGTAAGTTCTATATTAGGGGCAGTCATGGGACAGACAAGTTAGGATCAGAATGGCACTTCAGCAATGCCACCAGGTTCCCAGGCTCTCTACATTTTCCCATTCTGCTGTCCCAACTTATGAGTTGTATTGGGAAGCCAGTCTATTAAGATTTTAAAAAGTCATTTGGCTATTTATTTCTATTTAGGTTTCCTGATATTACCCATTTTAAAGGAAAAAGAGTATGAGTCAACTAATTTCATAAAGAAGACTTTCCTCATGAGGTCAGGAGTTCGAGACCCGCTTGGTCAACATAGTGAAACCCTGTATCTACTAGAAATACAAAAAATTAGCCGGGTGTGGTGGTGGGCGCCTGTAATCCCAGCTACTCAGGAGGCTGAGGCAGGAGAATTGCTTGAACCTGGGAGGCAGAGGTTGCAGTGAGCTGAGATTGCGCCATGGCACTCCAACTCAGGCAACAGTGCAAGACTCTGTTAAAAAAAAAAAAAAAACAAAAAAACTAAATTGCTAGGATATTTTTCTTTATTTTCAAGCTAATTTTGTAATGTAATCTATTCCTTTTTCTTTCTGTTCTGTCTTAGGTGGAGAGGAAGAAGAGTGTATTTTTGTCATTCATAGAAGAGTTCTTAAGGTTTGTTATTACTTGTCTCTGTGTTATCATCTTCGTGTTGGTTTTTAGCCTGTATTCTTTATTTTTCAGCTTTTATTTTAGAATCAGGAGTTACATGTGCAGATTTGTCACAAAGGTATATTGCATGATGCTGAGGCTTGGGGTATGATTGAACCCATCACCCAGGTAGAGAGCATAGGTAGTTTTCCAGCCCTATCCCTCCTTCCTCTCTCCTTCCTCTGGTAGTTCTCAGTGTCTATTGCTGCCATCTTTATGCCCATGAGTACCTGATGTTTAGCTCCCACTTATTAGTGAGAACATGCAGCATTTGGTTTTCTGTTTCTACACTGGTTCTCTTACGATAATGGCCTCCAATGGCAACTATGTAGCTGCAAAGGACATTATTTCATTCTTTCTTATGGCTGCATAGTATTCCATGGTGTAAATGTACCACATTTTCTTTGTCTCATCAACCGTTGATGGGTACCTCAGTTGATTCCATGTTTTTGCCATTGTGAATAGCACTGTGATGAACATACAGGTGCAGCGTGCTTTTGGTAGAATGATTTATTTTCCTTTATGTATATACCCAGTAATGGGATTTCTGGATCAAATGGTAGTTAAACTCTTAGTTCTGTGAGAAATATTGAAACTGCTCCATACAATGGCTGGACTAATTTATATTCCCACCAGCAATGTATGTGTCTCCTTTACTCTGTAACCTTGCCAACATCTGTTATGTTTTTACCTTTTAACAAAAGCCATTTTGACTGGTGTGAGATGGTATCTCATTGTGGTTTTGATCTGCGTTACTCTGATGATTAGTGAAGATGAGCATTTTTTCATATATTTATTGGTCACTTATATATCTTCTTTTGAGAAGTGTCTGTTCATGCCACTTGCCCATTTTTAATAGAGTTATTTGTTTTTTCCTTGTTAACTGTTTAAGTTCCTTATAGGTTCTGGAATTAGGCCTTTGTCAGATGCATAGTTTGAATATTCTCTCCCATTCTGTAGGTTGTCTGTTTCTCTTGCTGTGCAGAAGTTCTTTAGTTTAATTAGGTCCCATTTATCAATTTTTGTTTTTGTTGCAATTGCTTTTGAGGACTGAACCATAAGTTCTTTGCCAAGACCAATATTGAGAAGGGTATTTCCTAGGTTTTCTTCTAGGATTTCTATAGTTTGAGATCTTACATTGAATTCTTTAATACATCTTGGGTTAATTTTTGTACATGGTGGTAGGTAGTGGTCCAGTTTCATTTTTCAGTATATGGTTTATGTTCTTTACATATAGTTACTCTCAGGGATTTCCCTACACCCTCATCTACCTGCAAAATCTATCTTTCTAGGTTTAGGTGTGATGCTGCTGCTTTGGTAGTTATTTTAGATTTTTAGCTATTTTTTTTTATTTTAAATATAAAAAATATTTTTAGTTTTTTATTTCAATAGGTTTTTGGGAAACAGGTGATATTTTGTTACATGAATAAGCTCTTTAGTTGTGATTTGCGAGATTATAGTGCACCCATCACCTGGGCAATATACACTGTACCCGATGTGTAGTCTTTTATCCCTCACGACCCCACCCTTTTCCCTGAGTCCCCAAAGTCCAGTGTATCATTCTTATGCTTTTGTGTCCTCATAGCTTAGCTCCCATATATGAGTGAGAACATATGATGTCTGGTTTTCCATTCTTGAGTTACTTCACTTAGAATAACAGATTCCAGTTCCATCCAGCTTGCTGCAAATGCCATTATGTCACTCCTTTTTATGACTGAGTGGTATTCCATTTTCTTTATCCACTTGTTGATTGATGGACATTTGGGCTGGTTCTGTATTTTCACAATTGCAAATTGTGCTGCTATAAACATATGTGTGCAGTTTTTTTTTTTTGTACAATGACTTCATTTTTGTATAATGACTTCTTTTCCTCTGGGTAGATACCTAGTAGTGAGATTGCTGGATCAAATGGTAGATCTACTTTCAGTTGTTTAAGGAAGCTCCACACTGTTTTTCATAGTGGTCGTACTAGTTTACATTCCCACTAACAATGTATAAGTGTTCCCTTTTCACCACATCTATGCCAACATGTATTATTTTTTGATTTTTTGATTATGGCCATTCTTTCAAGAGTGACGTGATATTGCATTGTGGTTTTGATTTGCATTTCCCTGATAATTAGTGATGAGCATTTTTCCATATGCTTGTTGGCCATATGCAGTGCAGAAGTCTTTTAGTTTAATTAAGTCTCCTCTATTTATCTTTGTTTTTGTTGCATTTGCTTTTGGGTTCTTGGTCATGCATTCTTTG
>NW_012100987.1:3974730-3985146 GCF_000951045.1 Mandrillus leucophaeus
AATTAGGCCTTTGTCAGATGCATAGTTTGAATATTCTCTCCCATTCTGTAGGTTGTCTGTTTCTCTTGCTGTGCAGAAGTTCTTTAGTTTAATTAGGTCCCATTTATCAATTTTTGTTTTTGTTGCAATTGCTTTTGAGGACTGAACCATAAGTTCTTTGCCAAGACCAATATTGAGAAGGGTATTTCCTAGGTTTTCTTCTAGGATTTCTATAGTTTGAGATCTTACATTGAATTCTTTAATACATCTTGGGTTAATTTTTGTACATGGTGGTAGGTAGTGGTCCAGTTTCATTTTTCAGTATATGGTTTATGTTCTTTACATATAGTTACTCTCAGGGATTTCCCTACACCCTCATCTACCTGCAAAATCTATCTTTCTAGGTTTAGGTGTGATGCTGCTGCTTTGGTAGTTATTTTAGATTTTTAGCTATTTTTTTTTATTTTAAATATAAAAAATATTTTTAGTTTTTTATTTCAATAGGTTTTTGGGAAACAGGTGATATTTTGTTACATGAATAAGCTCTTTAGTTGTGATTTGCGAGATTATAGTGCACCCATCACCTGGGCAATATACACTGTACCCGATGTGTAGTCTTTTATCCCTCACGACCCCACCCTTTTCCCTGAGTCCCCAAAGTCCAGTGTATCATTCTTATGCTTTTGTGTCCTCATAGCTTAGCTCCCATATATGAGTGAGAACATATGATGTCTGGTTTTCCATTCTTGAGTTACTTCACTTAGAATAACAGATTCCAGTTCCATCCAGCTTGCTGCAAATGCCATTATGTCACTCCTTTTTATGACTGAGTGGTATTCCATTTTCTTTATCCACTTGTTGATTGATGGACATTTGGGCTGGTTCTGTATTTTCACAATTGCAAATTGTGCTGCTATAAACATATGTGTGCAGTTTTTTTTTTTTGTACAATGACTTCATTTTTGTATAATGACTTCTTTTCCTCTGGGTAGATACCTAGTAGTGAGATTGCTGGATCAAATGGTAGATCTACTTTCAGTTGTTTAAGGAAGCTCCACACTGTTTTTCATAGTGGTTGTACTAGTTTACATTCCCACTAACAATGTATAAGTGTTCCCTTTTCACCACATCTATGCCAACATGTATTATTTTTTGATTTTTTGATTATGGCCATTCTTTCAAGAGTGACGTGATATTGCATTGTGGTTTTGATTTGCATTTCCCTGATAATTAGTGATGAGCATTTTTCCATATGCTTGTTGGCCATATGCAGTGCAGAAGTCTTTTAGTTTAATTAAGTCTCCTCTATTTATCTTTGTTTTTGTTGCATTTGCTTTTGGGTTCTTGGTCATGCATTCTTTGACTAAGCCAATGTCTAGAAGGATTTTTCTGAAGTTATCTTCTAGAATCTTTATGATTTCAGGTCTTAGGTTGAAGTCCTTGATCCATCTTGAGTTGATTTTTGTATAAGGTGAGACATGAGGATCTAGTTTCATTCTTCTACATATGGCTCGCCAATTATCCCAGCACCATCTGTTAAATAGGGTATCCTTTCCCCACTTTATCTTTTTGTTCGCTTTGTTGAAGATCAGTTGGCTGTAAGTATTTGTCTTTATTTCTAGATTCTCTATTCTGTTCCATTGGTCTTTGTACCTATTTGTATACCAGTACCATACTCATGTTTTGGTGACTAAGGCCTTATAGTATAGTTTGAAGTTGGGTAATGTGATGCTTCCATATTTGTTCTTTTTGTTCAATCTTGCTTTGGCTATGAAGGCTCTTTTTTGGTTCCATATGAATTTTAGGATTTTTTTTGTAGTTCTGTGAAGAATGATGGTGATATTTTGATGGGAATTGCATTGAATTTGTAGATTGGTTTTGGCAGTATGGTCATTTTCACAGTATTGATTCTATTCACCCATGGACATGGGATATGTTTCCGTACTGATGTATGTGTCATCAGTAATTTCTTTCAGCAGCATTTTGTAGTTTTCCTTGTAGAGGACTTTGACTTCCTTGGTTAGGTATATTCCTAAATATTTTATATTTTTTGCAGCTATAGTGTGTTGAGTTCTTGATTTGATTCTCAGTTTTCACACTGTTGGTGTGTAGCAGAGTTACTGATTTGTGCACTAATTTTGTGTCCTGAAACTTTGCTGAATTTATTGACCAGTTCTAGGAGCTTTTTGGATGAGTCTTTAGGGTTTTCTAGGTATGCAGTCGTATCAGCAAATACCGACAGTTTGACTTCCTGTTTACTGACTTAGATGCCCTTTATTTCTTCTCTTGTCTGATTGCTCTGACTAGGACTTTCAGTACTATGTTGAATAGATGTGGTGAAAGTGGGAATCTTTGTCTTATTCCATTTCTCAGGAGGAATGCTTTCAACTTTTCCCCATTCAGTATGATGTTGGCTGTGGGTTTGTCATAAATGGCTTTTATTACCTTAAGGTATGTCCCTTCTATGCCTATTTTGCTAAGTGTTTTAGTAATAAAGGTATGCTGGATTTTGTCAAATGCTTTTTCTGCATCTATTGAGATGATCATGTGATTTTTGTTTTTAATTCTGTTTATGCTGTGTATCACATTTGTTGACTTATGTTAGATCGTCCCTGCATCCCTGGTATGAAAGCCACTTGATCATGGTGGATTATCTTTTTGTTATGCTGTTGGATTCAGTTCACTAGTATTTTATTGAAGATTTTTGCATCGATGTTCATCAGGAATATTGGTCTGTAGTTTTCTTTTTTTGTTATGTCCTTCCCTAGCTTTAGTATTATCATGACACTGGCTTCATAGAATGATTTAGGGAGAATTCCCTCTTTCTGTATCTTCTGGAGTAGTGTCAATAGGATTGGTACCAATTCTTCCTTGTATGTTTGATATAATTCAGCTGTGAATCCATCTGATCCTGGACTTTTTTGTTGGCATTTTTGAAAAATTACCGTTTCAATCTCACTGATAGTTATTGGTCTCTTCAGAGATTCTATATCTTTCTGGTTTAATCTAGGAGGGTTGTATATTTCCAGGAATTTATCACCTCTAAGTTTTCTAGTTTATATGTGTAAAGCTGTTCACAGTATCCTTGAATAATCATTTTTATTTATGTGGTATCAGTTGTAATGTCTCTCATTTCTTTTCTAATTGAGCTTATTTGGATCTTCTCTTTCCTTTTCTTGATTAATCTTGCTAATGGTCTATCAATTTGATTTATCTTTTTGAAGAACCAGCTTTTTGTTTTATTTATATTTTGTATTGCTTTTATCTGTTTGTTTGTTTGTTTCAATTTCATTTAGTTCTGCTCTGATCTTTGTTATTTCTTTTCTTCTGCTGGGTTTGGGTTTGGATTGTTCTTGTTTTTCCAGTTCTGTGAGGTGTTACCTTAGATTGTATATTTTTGCTCTTTCAGACTTTTTGATGTAGGCATTTAATGCTATGAACTTTCCTCTTAGCACTGCTTTTGTTGTATTTCAGGGGTTTTGATAAGTTGTGTGACTATTATCGTTCAGTTGAAAGAATTTTAAAATTTCCATCTCGATTTCATTGTTGACTGAATGATCATTCATGAGCAGGTATTTAATTTCCATGTATTTGCATGGTTTTGAGCATTCCTTTTAAAGTTGGTTTCCAATTTTATATCACTATGGTCTGAGAGAGTACTTGATATAATTTTGATTTTTAAAATTTACTAAGACTTGTTTTGTGGCCTATCACATAGTCTATCTTGAAGAATGTTCCATGTGCTGATGAGTAGAATGTATATTCTGCAGTTGTTGGGTAAAATGTTCTATACATATCTGTTGAATCCTTTTGTTGTGGGATATAGTTTAAGTCCATTGTTTCTTTGTTGACTTTCTGTCTTGATGACCTGCCTAGTGCTGTCAGTGAAGTATTAAAGTTCCCCACTATTATTGTGTTGCTGTAGTAATTGTTTTATAAATTTAGATGCTCCAGTGTTAGGTGCATGTATGCTTAGAATTGTGTTATTGTTCTGTTGGACTATTCCTTTTATCATTATATAATGTCCCTCTTTGTCCTTTTTAACTGCCGTTGTTTTAAAGTTTGTTTTGTCTCATATAAGAATAGCTACTCCTGCTCATGTTTGCATGGAATACATTTTTCTACTCCTTCACCTTAAGTTTATTTGAGTCCTTATGTGTCAGCTGAGTCTCTTGAAAACAGCAGATAGATAAATGTTTGGTGAATTCTTATCCATTCTGCCATTCTGTATGTTTTAAGTGGAGAATTTAGGCCATTTACATTCAATGTTAGTTATGAGATGTGAGGTACTATTCTATTCATTGTACTATTTGTTTCCTGAATACCTTTTTTTTCTTCATTGTATTACTATTTCATAGGCCCTGTGAAATTTATGCTTTAAGGAGCATAAATCTATTTTGGTGTATTTCAAGGATTTGTTTTAAGATTTAGAGCTCCTTTTAGCAGTTTTTGTAGTGCTGGCTTGGTAGTGGTGAATTCTCTCAGTCTTTCTCTGAAAAAGACGATCTTTTCTTCATTTTGGAAGCTTAGTTTTGCTGGATGCAAAATTCTTGGCTGATAATTGTTTTGTTTAAGGAGGCTAACAATAGGACCCTAAACCCTTCTAGCTTGTAGAGTTTATGATTAGAAATCTGCCATTAATCTAATAGGTTTTCTTTTGTAGGTTACCTGATGCTTTTGCTTCACAGCTTTTAAGATTCTTTCCTTTTTCTTGACTTTAGATAACCTGCTGACTATTTGCCCAGGCGATTATCTTTTTTGTGATGAATTTCTCAGGTCTTCTTTGAGCTTCTTGTATTGCATATCTAGATCTCTAGCAAGACCAGGGAAGTTTTCCTTGATTATTACCTCAAATACGTTTTCCAAACTTTTAGATTTCTCTTCTTCCTTGAGAATACCAATTATTCTTAGATTTGGACCTTTAACACAGTTCCAAACTTCTTGGAGGCTTTGTTCATTTTTTTAAATTCATTTTTCTTTGTCTTTGATGGATTGGGTTAATTTGAAAGTCGAGTCTTTGAGCTCAGACGTTCTTTCTTCTGTTTGTTAGATTCGATTGCTGAGAATTTCCAGTGCATTTTGCATTTCTCTAAGTGTGTTCTTGATTTCCAGAAGTTGTGATTGTTTTTTATTTATGTTATCTATTTCACTGAAGAATTTTCATTGCATATCCTGTATCATGTTTTTGATTTCTTTTTTTTTTTTTATGAGATGAAGTATTGCTCTGTCACCCAGGCTGGAGTGCAGTCTCACAATCTTGGCTCACTGCAACCTCTGCTTCCCTGGTTCAAGTGATTCTCCTGCCTCAGCCTCCTGAGTAGCTGAGACTACAGGCATGCACCACCACGCCCAGCTAATTTTTGTATTTTTAGTAGAGTTGGAGTTTCACCATGTCGGCCAGGCTGGTCTTGAACTCCTGACCTCAGGTGATCCACACGCCTCAGCCTCTCAAAGTGCTGGGATTACAGGTGTGAGCCACTGCACCCAGGCATGTTTTTGATTTAAGTTAGACTTCTCTTTCCCTGGTGTCTCCTTTTAGCTTAATAATCAATCTTCTGAATTCTTTTTCTGGCAATTCGGAGATTTTACCTTGGTTTGGTTCCATTGTTGGTGAGCTGGTATCATCTTTTCGGGGTGGTAAAGAACCTTGTTTTGTCATATTACTAGAATTGTTTTTCTGGTTCCTTCTCATTTGGGGAGACTGTCAGAGGGAAGATCTGGGATTCAAGGGCTGCTGTTCAGATTATTTTGTCCCATGGGGTGCTCCCGAATGTGGTGCTCTTCCCCTTCTCCTAGGAATGGGGCTTCCTGTGATCTGACCTGCAGTGATTGTTTTGCTCTTGTAGGTCTAGCCACCCAGTGGAGCTACCGAGCTTCTGGCTGGCACTGGGGAGTGATGGCAAAGAGTCATGTGGTGTGATCTGTCTTTAGGTCTTGCAGCCGTGGATACCAGCACCTGTTCCAGTGGAGGTAACAGGGGGTGAAGTGGACTCTGTGAGTGTCCTTGGTTGTGTTTTTGTTTAGTGGTCCAGTTTTGTGTTGATTGTCCTCCAGCCAGGAGGTGGCACTTTCAAGAGCGCATCAGCTGCAGTCCTATAGGGAGGATGCAGACTTGCCCTAGGGACACCTGGTTAAGTAATCAATCAGGTTTCTTAGGTGGTGCACAGGGCCATAGAGCTCCCAAGAGATTATGACCTTTGTCTTTGGCTACCAGCACAACTAGAGAAAGATCACCAGGTGGGGGCAGGGCTAGGCATGTCTGAACTCAGAATCTCCCTGGGTGGGTCTTGCTGTGGCTGCTGTGGGGGATGGGTGTGTGACTCCCAGTCCAGTGGAGTTACATTCCCAGGAGAATTATGGCTGCCTCTGCTGAGTTACACGGGTCACCAGGGAAGTGGGGGAAAGCTGGCAGTCACAGGCCTCACCCTGCTCCCACACAGCCCACAGTCCTCAAAGTCCAGTATCACTTCCACTGTGCCCTCCCAACAGCACCAAGTCTATTTCCAGGCAGCTGGTGACCAGGGCTGAAAACTTGCCCCAGACCACCAGCCTCCCTGCTGAGAAGGCAAGCAGACTCACAGATTTTTTTTTGCGTCTCAGGAAGCCTGCAGAAGTGATCCAGTTCCTTCAAAGGGTCTGTAGATTCTCTAGGCTTTCCTGGTATGTTCCTACAGTAGTTCTTGAAGCAAAAGTTCACAGTGTGAGTCTTCACACACTGCTCTCTCTGTCTGATGGGGAGCTGCAAGCTAGTCCTACCTCCTATCTGTCATCTTAATCTCTGTAGTTATTTCTAAACTGGGCTCCACTACTTCCCCAGGTGTCTGATCATGGCCTAGTTACTTATCAGTCTGGGTTCTAGTTTTTCCAGCTCTAAAATGGGGATGATTATGTCTACTTTTTATGGTTGTTGAGGGTTTTGAATAAAAGAAATTACGTTGATCATAAATTGCCTCTATTTGGCCTATAAGATGATTATTCCACGTTGTTCAATCTCATATTTGGAAAGTTTAAGCACAGTACCATAGGTGTTGGCTTCATAAATGGCATTTGTTATAGTGACAGTGGGAGGGGTCACATAAAGTTGAGGAAGATAAGGGGTCTGCTTCACAGTTCCAAATACATAAAACCTTTAGATAGTTCAATCCATGTGAAATAGAACAGTTCACCCTGGCTATAGGCCAAATTGAGGCAACATTCAGTGGTTAGCAGCTCATAGCAAGTTGGAAGGTGCAGGGCGACCCTTGTATGGAATGGGGGAGCATACAGTCTTGGATGGAAACCTTGAATGGTAGATGAGAACCTCTGATGAGATATTTGTTAGCATACCTAAAGCTACAGAGGTCTCCCAAGCTTTCTCACCCCAGCGACATGATGGCCAAAGGTTATCTTAAGGACCATTTATATGCATTTATACTGAAAGAATAACAGGGGGAGGTGAAACTTATATAGTTCTTGTACTGCACAGATTCATTAGATTGAATTTGAACAGAAGTAACAGTGAAATACAATTAGTAACTTTATGTGGTTCAGAGAGAAAAATTTGTGAGCAATTGCACATAGAAAGACTGACACCTCCCCAATTTTAACATGCCAGCATCAAGATGGAAGTGAGCTGTCCAGAATGAAATGAAGAAGGGAACAGTACTAGGTAAATAAGCAAGAGCAAGACTTGGAAAAAGAGGACCAGGCCAGGCACGGTGGCTCATGCCTGTAATCCCAGCACTTTGGGAGGCCGAGGTGGGTAGATCAAGAGGTCAGGAGTTCGAGATCAGCCTAGCCAACATTAGCCAGGTGTGGTGGCAGGTGCCTGTAATCCCAGCTACTTGAGAGACTGAGGCAGGAGAATTGCTTGTACCCCTGAGGTGGAGGTTGCAGTGAGCCAAGATCGCGCATTGCACTCCAGCCTGGGTGACAGAGCAAGACTCCATCTTGGGAAAAAAGAAAAAAAAAAAAAGAGGACCAGGTTCAAGGACAGAGATATAACCTGAGCTTCTGCTGGTTACTGCTTCACTGGTTTCCCAGAAATGAAGGGTTGGTCTTTAATATCACACCCACGCTCTGGTGATGCTTGGGTTAACTTTTAATGATATAGACATGTACAATTAACTGTTAGGTAAGCTCTTTGTGGGTTTTGTTCCAAATGACTTTACAGCTTTTTGTTAAGATCCTGTTTTGAAAGAAGTAGACTTTACAGGTAAACTCATCTCACATTTGCAGTTAATATCCTGGTATACGCTCAATCTATGTTCTTCTGCCTGTTTAAAGGACTTCTCAATTCACTGACAAGTTTCAGTGACTAAAGGCTAAAGCCAAGAGTTATAATAGTGATACATCCCTGCAACTAAGACTGCCAACTTGCTATTAATGACTAAGCAATCATGAATAGCAAGTTGCTATTAAACAGTCATTAATAGCAAGTTGACAGTTTTAGGTGCGGGGATGTATCTGGGCATAGACTTAGGGGAACTAAGAAGAAAATGGATGGATGGTGGACACTGATGAGGACCATAGGGTCTCCCAGGTAATGGAAACTGAGAGTCCCTCTTCCTGCCACCTCTCTTTATCCTCTGAGCCTTCTTAGGCAAATATTTTAAAAATGAAAGGAGAAGAAGAGGGACCCAGAGAAAAATATCATCTTTCCCTTCTTTTAAACCTTTGATTTGCATTCTTCTTTTCTGAGACAGTCTTGCTGGAGTACAGTGGTATAATCTCAGCTCACTGCAACATCTGCCTCCGGGTTCAAGCAATTCCTGTGCCTCAGCCTCCCAAGTAGCTGGGATTACAGGACGTGCCACCATGCCTGAGTAATTTTTGTATTTTTAGTAGAGATGGGGTTTTGCCATGTTGCCCAGGCTGAGCTCAAGTGATCTGCCTGCCTCAGTCTCCCAAAGTGCTGGGATTACAGGTATGAGCCACAGTGTCCCACCTCTAATTTGCATCCTTCTGTTTAGTAAATAACTTTTACCAATACTTTGTTTGACCTCTACGACAACCCCAAAAGATAGACTTGATGAAAATAATTAATTCATGTGACAGATAAAGTAACTAAGCCTCAAGAAAATTTAGTGATTTGCTTGAGGTTGAGCTCAGTTTGTAACTTGGTTCTTCCATCCCCCAATATATTTCTGTTTTCACGGAGACATTTTATTCATGTGCATTATTTGACATTGAATACTCTTTTTGTTACTTTGTGCTATTAATGTCTATTAAAAGGAAAATTGGAATCTGGGCAGTGGAGCAATATAGGATTAGAAATCAAACAATATATGTCTAATTAATTCAATGAATACTTGATTAATATTTGGCAGTTGCATTTTCATTACAATATAATTAATTAGAATTTCTAGATAAACAACTTCACGCAGTTGCTATGAGAATTAAATGTGATAATGTATGTGAAAGTGTCTACCACAGTGACTGGCAGTTAGAAGGAACTCAATTAGTTGAATATGAATTCTTATCAAGACTAATTTTCATGAGGATTTCTTTGAGGTGAAACTACTGTTTTGTAGAGAACTAAAAATAGAGAAGTACTATATAATGCTATCATCAGTTAACAACTAACTTCTGAAAAGCAAACCTCAGGATTTCATAGTTGGAGTACTAGTTCTGAAACAGTCTCCATTTCTTTGGTCTTGTCCACATTGGAAACTTCTGGATGAATCATCCTAAAATCCTACTTTTATTATGTTAATCATGTGACTAATACATCTCCAGGCTTCCCAATACCTCATACAACAAGTCTAACACCCTCTTGATTTTAATTTACCTTTATAATCTACATTCTTCCAATTGTTCTAAACTCTATCTCAAGTTCCTCTTCATCTAGACACTTGAAACTTCAGGCCTACATTTGGTTTCTTTCTTTTTCTTTTACATTTAGTGTTTACTTAATGTTGGTCTATGTTGCCTAAGAATTGCTTCTTTTATTTGTTTGCCTTTCCATCTTGATTATAAGCCCTTTTAAGATAAGGTCCCTATGCAATATTCTTGTGTTCTTAACAGTCTACACCAGTCCTAAAAATATAGTAGTACCTCAGTAGATATTTACTACAATAAACTGAATTGAACTGGACTTTACTAATGGGATTTTATTTCGGGGTATTTATAGTAAACTTGCACAGAGCTGTCACTAGGTGGTGGTAAACACGGAAAAGGCACCCAACCCTTGACTTGTTCAATAAAATTCCTCTTTACATAATTTGCATATGAATTTAAATTATGGCTTTATACTGCTTCCTTATTTTTCTTATTCTTCCCCAGGTTTTGTTTTTTAAATTATAGTACACTCTGATTAATACTAATGCATTAGCAATAGTGCAATTTTTATGTTTGGAGAAGATGCTGTTCAAGTTTTTGAGAATTAGAGATACCACAAGAGCGTAATTTTAGGTAAAGGTATTTTAGGTTTAAGATATAAAAAGAATGCCAATCTCC
>NW_012100987.1:3985675-3987947 GCF_000951045.1 Mandrillus leucophaeus
CACTTAACTGACCACTCACTTAAGATCTAAATATCTCACCTACGTTTTTGTTGTCAGTTCAGGGTCAATCTTCTAGAGAGAAAAGGAAAGAGCTTTAACTAGTTAACTGGTGAGTAGTTTTTAAACAGAAGAAAGTAGTTTTCTTTGTAATAAAATCCAATCTGTCAGGACTAATCATTTATTCTGCCTCCAAAGTGTGTAAAATGCCAAGATAGTTGAGCTTATTGGAATCAGTGTGTACTGGGTAAAAAGTGAAAAAAAAAAAAAAAAAAGAAAAAAGAAATGATTGGGAAGGGGTTAAATTGTTAAAGAAAAAGTATAGAAAAACTCAGGAAAAAGAGATGAAAATAATTATTGAAACTAAGGCATGACATGCCAAAGTCAGTAAGTCTGAGTAAAAGTCTATTTATATGTATTCTTCCAGCGTCTAAATGAATCCTGGAGAGACGTGTGGAGTTGTGGTTACTTTTTCAGGCCACTGAAGCTCAGAGTTAATTAAAGGGTATGAAGTAGGCTGGATGAGATCACTCTTGGGACAGTCCCTATTCTTTCAAGAAACTAGGATGCCATTCAGTCATGTTAGGGTCAGAAAGAAACCAGAAGAATGCCACTTCCTCAATTTAATATACAGTAAGCCCTCACTTGATGTTGCCCATAGGTACTTGGAAACTGCGACTTTAAGCAGAATGACTTACTTACCAAAGGCTAATTGATATAACAAGAGTTAAGTTGCTGCATCATATTTCTGGTCACAGAAACATCACCAAACTTCTAAATAAAGACCCGGAACACTTCTAAAATTAAACATTGAAATGTATGTGAGCCATACATAGGTTTTTAAAAAATAATAAAAACAAGTAAGATAATTATTTATCCCATTTTTGGTGAATCAGTGAGTCATGGTGGTGGTCTTGGTGGTGGGTTAAAACAAGAAATAAATGTTTGCAAAGAGAACATTGTCAGGCGCACCTCCTCCCTCTACACAATTCACAAACAAACATTAATATGCGATGGAGGGCTCGCTGAGTGCTTTCGTATCACCTTGTTTATTGTCGTGCATTTGTATGATTACTGTGAACACGATGAATATTTATTTTATAATAATTTGTATGTATTCATTAATTTGTTTTTCAAACCACTTACTCCAGTTCAGGGTAGAGGTGGCCAGAGCCCATCCTGTAAGCTCAGAGCACAAGGTGGGCACCAGCCCTGGACAGGACACCATCCCATCACAGCAGGTGCACTTACACGCGCACCCACACTCACTCAGACTGAGACCAGGTAGACAGGCCAGTACACCTAACGGGCACATCTTTGAGATGTGGGAGGAAACCGGAATACCTGGAGAAAAACCCATGCAGACATTGAAAGAACATGAAACTCTACACAGACAGTGGCCCTGGTTGGAAACTGATTTTGTTTTTTTTTTTCCCTCATCAAGGTTATAACAAAACAACATTGGAGGAAACGACATTATGCAAGGACCTGTTGTATTTCACTCTTCCTGCAAATTGCTTTTTGATTAGATTTCATGGAGAATCTGAGTATTTGCATCTTTGTGATCCCAGTCCAGGAAACAGTGATCAGGAAGGGGATGTGGATGAGAGTGAGGGGGGGTGAGTAGCAGAGTGGATGGATCTAATGAGACTGTGATAGTTTCCACAGGCTTTCGATAAGCTTTTAATCTCTGATGACTTCGGATGTGGAGAAACAAGGCTGAATTCATTTATTTGAAGAATTATTTACAAAATGTTTCTTAATGATGTAAAACACTTAAAATGCCTCAAGGTAATTGATTTGAGTATTTTTTTAATTAAAGAGAATCGTAGTGGTGTGTAGAACCATGTACTTCAAGTTAGAAGTCTTTTATTTCCAGTTCTGACACTCTCTGAGCCTGTTTCCTTTATTAGGAAAAAGAGAAAGAAAAAGTCTATGAGAAGGATTTAGTGAGATAGTGTAGTACATGAAAACATTGTATAAATACAACTTACCAACAAAATACAACTATTTTAAAAAGTTATCTTTGAAATAATAGTAAATGATTTCAGACTTTCAGAAAAGTTGCATACATTAGTATAAAGAATTCTCGTATTTCTGTAATGTTCACATTTTTCTGCATTTGCTTAATCATTCTCTCCATTCCCTGTCTATTTATTTATTTATTTATTTATTTATTTATTTATTTTTTGAGACATAGTCTCACTCTGTCGCCAGGCTGGAGTACAGTGGCATAATCTTGGCTCGCTACAACCTCTGCCTTCTGGGCTCAAGC
>NW_012100987.1:3988912-4072067 GCF_000951045.1 Mandrillus leucophaeus
GGCTCATAATAGTAAGTGCTGTATAGAAATAAACATCTTTATTAAATTTGGGAGTCATGATTATCTTTAAGGTATGAAGTATATTTGTCCCTGGTCAAGTGAGTATAGGGGCAACAGTATACAACAAATCATATACATAGGCAAAATGATAAATAAATAAAAAGAAAATGTCTAGATACAGTCTAAGCCTGAAATACTTTGTTAGACTTGAGGCATTCCAGTACCAATAATTTGAAGAAAAATTGGAGCTAGCGCAGGAGAAAGCAATTGTGATGATTAAGAGAAGGAAAGGATTAAGTTATAAGTAAAGATTTAAGTAGACAAATATATAGCTCAGCAAGTAATGACTACGGAGTATATTATAAGATTCTACAAATATTTGAAAGTTAAAAAGGTGATAGTGGAATTATTTAAAATGATATAAAAGAGTAAGTTACCAGGAGTAATTTAGGCAGAAGAACTCTTTGACATTGAAAATCATTAGTTTTTGGGAAACTCTTCTAATAGGAAGTTAAAAATACCTATTCTTTCTGAGAATTTGAAACTAGAGAGAAAATGATTCTTGACTGAGTAGTTGTTTTCAGGTAAGTGGAAAGACTGATCCCGTCATTTGACTCTCCATCTATTTCCGTGAACAGAAAAGTCAAAGATATTAAATCTAAGATGGGCTAAGTAGTGTCCACCAATTATTCAAGAGCTCATGTTAATCACGAGTGCCCCATAACATTTTTAGATTGTGCTACATAATTAATCTCTGCATTTTATACTGACTTCAGCAGCTTATTATATTTTATTTTGGAGGAAATGGTTGGCTTGAGGCTTTATATTTTCGTTCCAAACAGAGGTTACCAGTGTTGGATCTCAACACTGGTTGATCCCATTAGGATCTCAATATATACTTCATTAAGTGGAAAGCTATGTTTGCTTTCCAAGCAGCGTGTTTATATTTGAATTGATTCCAGAAAAAATTTGAGGTTCTTACTTGTTTCCACTTCTGATTTGGAATATTTTGTTGCATGTATAAAAAGACATTTCCCCTGTTCCATGTTTGTCACCAACTTGTTTCAGTCTCAGTCATTCCATCCTTTCAATTCCTATTTCCACTGTTTCCATTTAGTCCTTGATCATTTCCCCTGCAAGAGCTAACACTCTATTTCACTGTATTGTTTTCTTTCTTCTATGCCGCTACTGCCTTGCTGCCAGAGACATCTTTCTTAGTGTCTTTTGTTGGCTCAAAAATATTTGGTGGATCACCAATTGCCAACCGGATAAAGTTTAAATTGATTCACTTGAGTCCTTTCAGGATCTGTCCTCAACTTACTTTCTCAGGCCAATCTCCAGCTATTTCCGGTGCTTCTGGTCCCACCGAGGGTCACACAGTCTTTCTCACATCTCTACTTGTGCTGTTTATGTGCCCTAAATCCTTCTCATCTTCCATGGCCCCATGCAGATGTCACTTTGTCTCTGAAACTTTTCTTGAATCCTTTAGGTGAGATTAATTATTCAATTCTTTATATTTCTTGTAGCAGTTATGTCACATATCTAGAGCAAATTAGTTTTGTGTCTTTTTTTTTTCCCATGAAAGTACAATTGCCTTGAGGACAAAATCTGGATCTCATTCAACATACACAGTCCTGAACATACGGCCTTGTACATAGGTCTCAAATATAGTAGGTCCTCAATAAGCTTTTACAGAATGAATGAAAGGACAGAATGGTTATCATCTTCATGGGGAAGAAGGGAAGAAATTTCGGAAGCAAACAACATGGCAGAACAGTTGTGTTTTTCCAACTATTCTGTATTTTCCTGAGCTGTCTAATAGGGCAAGGTATAATACAAAATGTTTCTTTGAATAACTTAGGTTTCCTTAGATTGTTTCCAGAGTTGACCTAACTCAAGCAACACGAGGATGTTATGTCCATTTGCATCCTCCGCTACCCTGATTTCTTAGCTGTGTGCTTTTCTTTTCAACTATTGTCACCACTAGACATATTACATATTATTATTACTTGTTAATTATTTTCTATCTTCATTCTCTAGAGTGTGAGCACCAAGAAATTAGTGACTTCATTTTTGTTCATTGCTTTATCCTCATTGCTCTCAGCGATGCTTGACATGTAGCAAGTGTTCAACACATATTTGTTGGATAAATAAGTGAATTTACATTATGTTGTTTGTGTTATTAAACGAAGTTCCTATTATGTAGGGCCAATTTTGAGACTATTGAGTTTGGCATTTTATAAAACCCAAAGCATGTAATAATAATTTGATTCATTCAGAAAACTCACATTGATTATTTAGAATTTTTATTTTGATTTAGGAGATGGTTGGCCATTAGTCATAAATGTTAATTGGAGTTCCTAATGTCAGTCTTACAGTAGAAAAAGATATGAGATATTTATCTATAGGGCCTTGTGCTTGTTATAGAAGATGGTATAAACCTGAAATACAGCTTAGCTCCCCAAATAGTCCTCTGTCTTTGGGGATAATGGTGAATCTGGTTGGACATAATTTTCAGCACATAGTTGTACATCTTCTGTTTTTCATCATTTTTGTTCTTTTCATAGGTTGTCACTGAAAAAGCTATTCCAGTTCATTTTTTGAACTGATAGAGATCTGATTGCTTTACATTACATGTATCAAAACATCATTATGCACCCTATGAATATGTATTTGCTGGTTAAAAAATAAAATAAAATAAATAAACAAAGCCTTTACACATCTCAAGGGTAGAGCTTCTGCAACTGAAGGAGGAAAAGTAAAATGCATAACTGCCTTAAATTGTGTAAGCCAATGATTGAGCTTTTGATCTTAGGTAGTCTTGCGGATGTAGTTCACCTTGAACCACATACCATGTTTACCACTCACTAGTGTATGTAAGGATTGTTTTTAAAGGACTTTGAAAATGAACATATTCTATCAGCTTTAAAAAAAATTAAGTTGACACTTTTTTCTTTTCTCTCTTTTTTTAAGACTTGAACATCTAAATATATAATTATAAATTGCTTTTGCATTATATTCATAATGAAGTAAATCTAAAAAGAGATAGAAATCTTCATTGATATAGAAGTGTACTGTAACATAATTTTTTAGTTAAAAAATTTTCCTAAGATTTAAGGGCACTGGTGTTTGTCCTCCTATATCTGGAGAAAATATGGAAGTTCCTTTAAACAAACCACTGAATTTTTTGCTCCATTACCTGTGTGTGTGTGTGTGTGTGTGTGTATGTGTGTTTGTGTGTATCATCTTATCTTTATTATTTATTGATAATTTTGGGCTTCTAAATGCCAAAATTTCTTCAAGAAAAAGACAGCATTTTCTCAGAAAGGGTTCTTATACGTATCAAAACTTCTTTAGAGTTTAAACCAGGCATATTAAATGCCTAATTGAGAAGGAAAGTTTTGATTTTGTAAAAGGATGAAGCATTGATTTTTTGCATTTTATAGAGTTATTCGATTTAATTACCAAATTCATGACGCACACTACTCATATAATACGAGATTATAACATGATTCCAAATATGTGAATTTATAAAGTAATGCTAAATGTTAAGGCAAATTTAAGATATACCATTGAGAAGAGATTGGAAAGAATTTTAAATTTCAAGAAGCACAAATTCTATACTTAGTTTTGCTACAGGGTTGTTGTGATCTTGGCAAGTCAGAAACTTCATTTGTCTTAGTGTTCCCATCTGTAAAATTGTGGTCATTATACTTGACACTTCCTTTCTTAAAAGGGGATGTTATGAGGATGAATAAGGTAATGCATTGTGGTAAAATGCTTTGAGCTCCTTAGAAGAAGGGTGTTACATAAATACAGAGTATTATCTCACATGAAAAATAGCTACAGTACGTTAAATATACCTACTAAGAGGCACAATCAACTCCTCATCTTTTTTTTTTCCTCAATGTGGAAAAATTTTTACATTAAAAGAAATGATCTTCATCTATTGATTGACAAATACATCATCAGTTCTCTCTATTATTGTGTCACTAATACTCTTTTAAAACTCAAATAGTAATCAAACACACTATCAATCTTTCCTGTTCTTTACACGGGAAACTTTGGAGTCATCTTCAGCTCCTTTCTCTCATATGACCCGTAAATATTTACAGTTCTTGTTGGTAATGCTTATGAGCTCTATTTTTTTTATCTCTTTATATTTTGCTATGCACCCTGCAGTGAGTTATAGTAGCTAATAGATAAGACTTACGAGCCTGACTGCTTGGGTTCAAATCCCAGTTCTTTCATTTACTATGCAAACTTAGGTATGTGATTTAATGACCTCGTGCCTCAATTTCCTAATCAGTAAAAAAGTTACAATAATGCTGCCTATCTGAACAGGTCGTAGAGGGAAATAAGCAAGGTGATACACGTAAAGCTATTTATAACTTTGCCTGGCACATAATACACTCTCAGTAGACATTAGCTATTATCATTATATGGACAACTATAATAATTGTGTATTCATTTATTGTTCATTAGTCTCACTGAGGCACTAGCATATTCCACTAATCCACCTTTACAACACAATGCAGCTTTCTTTTAAAAATTAAGTTACTCACTTTTATATTTTGAATTGAATCCTCCCCAAGCTCTAAAATGATCATCTTCTGTCTCCTAATTATGTGCTTGAAATGAAACCTCTAACGTTCTTGAAGAACCACTTGCATCTCTACAAATTATCCAACCTCATTGTCAATAATGCACAGGTGGGCATGCTGCTTCAGTCAGGTAAATATCCCTGTCATTCTTCACCAGTGTATCATCAACTTCCAGTTTTAATCTCCATTTCTCCTTATAAATGTATGCCCATCTTTTCTCTGCTTCAGATTTCTGTTCCTCTCTGGAGCTCTTCCCAAGGATTCTTTCTCTCCTGATTTGTCTAATCATTTGAAGAACAATAACACATCAGCACATTGTGTAGATCACTAATGTATAACTGAATTTGATTATGTAGTTGGTGTGTTTATATTTTTATGTGCAGTATAACTTTATATTGCTTTTTGTATCAGGGTGAGGCAATATCCATACCAAAGAGAGGAGCCTGGAGACCTTTTCTCCCTTGCCCTGGGTACTGTAAGTTAGGCTGGAATGGGTATCATATGTACAGAGTTCTCTGACAAGCTCCTGAAATTATCCTTTGTTGGTTTAGCAGTTCCATAGCATACGGCTCCTCTGACTTCCTGTTTAGTCTCTTAGGTCCCCAAATTTTAAATGAACTGCTTACTGCTGCAAGTTTCAAGCTCAGGGCATATCATATGTAAATATATTGTTTTAGGGAGCCTTAGAGAAAAGTTCTAAGCAAACAGTAGTAACTACCCATAGATTCATAGATGCTGATGAAGAATAGAAAAGTCCTAAAATGTCACCTGTCCTTCAAGACCAAGGAGTCACAGTAATTTCTGTTTCTATTAGCTTAGTAAGAGATAATTCCAGAGAATAACCTGATATTTCTATATCTCCATAAAACGTTAATTTAAAATATTACTCACTTCTGGTTTAGAGCTATTACATCATGTAATTCTAGTAAAGCTTGGAGCCAGTTTCTGATTTGTGGATGCAATATCTAATGCTGAATTGGAAGTTAATACCATTTTTTACAGTCCACTCTTTTTTTGTCTCAACATTTCCCCCAACATTTTAGTAAAGTCTATTCTGCCTTTTAACACTGTGTGTGTGTGTGTGTGTATGTGTGTGTGTGTGTGTGTGTGTGTATTTCAGGGTGATACGGGAGGGAGGCTCACATTTTTGTAAAAACGGTGCAGAAAAGAAACAGTATACAATTAACCCTTGAACAAAACAAGGGTTAGGGATGCCAACTACCACCTCTGCCACTGCCACAGTCAAAAATCCGAATGCAAATTTTAAACCTCCCCAAACTTAAATACTAATAACCAACCTTTGACTGGAAGTCTTACCAAACACATAGTTGATTAACACATATTTTGGATATTATATCTATTATATATTGCATTCTTACGATAAAGTAACCTGGAGAAAAGAAAATATTATTAAGAAAATCATAAGGAAAATATATTTACTATGCATGAACTGGAAGTAGATCATCATGAATGTCTTTATCCTTGCTGTCTTCATATTGAATAGGCCGAGGAGGAGGAAGAAAAAGAGGAGTTGGTATCTTACTGTCTTAGGGGTGGCAGAGGCAAAAGAAAATCTGCCTGTAATTGGACCAGTGCAATTCAAACCCCTGTTGTTCAAGGGTCATCTACAGATAGAGTCAGATTTCTGAGAGGGAGAATTGAGCATAAGAGTGAAAATTTACTTCCTTAGAATATATGGAGATCTTTAAGGGGGTCTTAGACTTTCATAGGGCCAGGCTTTGGAATTTGAGCCAACCTTACTGAGATCTCCAATATAAGGTACCCCCACTTTGTATCTGGGTTAGACATATAACATTATAAATTAATAAGGATAGTTTTCATTGGATACATTTGAAAGTTGGTCCTATTATTTACAGCCACAGACTATCTTCATTAGAATCACATGGAATTTTGTTAAATTACTAGGCCTCTCTCCAGATCCACCAAAAGAATCTCTGGGGTTGGACGCAGAGATGCTTATGCACATTAAAGTTTAAAAACCACTGCCTTTGAAGCATATCTCCTTATTTTGTGTATATTTCCCCTTTAGACTATAGGTGTCTTGAGAGCTATAATATTTTATATTTTTGCAAAATTTATGGGATTTCTATTTAATTTGTAGGTCTCTTGGCAACCATCCCATCACAAATGCTCAATAAATATTGTTAAAATAGAATGGAATTACCTCAAATGTATTTGCCATTTTATATACTTCCAGAAAATCCCACAAGATGTCAGAAGGAATGTAACTGTGTAAAAATGTCTGCTCTCATTATATTCTTGAAAATTGCTGTGAGAATAGATTTTAAGTGTTCTCACCCCACAAATGTTAAGTATGGGAAGTAATGCAGATGTTAATTAGCTCAATTTAGCTATTTCACAATCTACACATATTTTAAAACAGTATTATCTTGTTGTACATGATAAATACATATAATTTTAATTTGTCAATTAAAAACAAATGAATAAGTAAGGAAATAAATAAAGGCTCTCTTTTGCTTTCCTGTTTTGAGGTTCCTGAACACCAACACATTAGGTGACAGTTGAATTAGGACTTGAATTGACAGTCATTATAGTTTAAGGTGAATATAGTATCCACCCATATCTCCATGTTTTAACCAATTGTATAAGCTTTCTAGATGTATGGAATGACCTTGGCCCCAGACATATTGGTAAACTTTCCAGAAGGGTGAGACTTCACAGATCTGTCACGTTCAGCAGTTCTTACAGTTGGTAGTGGCTTCCCGGACTCCAGACCTGTATGTCCAACTGCCTTCTCAGTCTACTTGATGCCTACCAGACACCTCAATTTCAATCTTCCTGTGTGTTCAAAGTCCTCAGAGTCAGCCTGAGCTCCTCTCTCTCTTTTGATCTATGTCTTCTCTCTGACCAAATATTTCACTGCTGTCTGCAAAGTATGTATGCAGAGTCTAACCACTTTTTAAAAAATGGCCTTTAGCTTTTAACACAGTTTTAGGTTTACAGCAAAACTGAATGGAAGGTGGAGGGATTTCTCATATACTCCCAGCTCTCACAACTGCGTAGCTCCCCTGTTATCAACATCCACTACCAGAGTGGTGCATTTGTTACAACTGATGAACTTACATTGACACATCATTATCATGCAAAGTTCATAATTTACATTAGGGTTCACCCTTGGTCTAACTACGTTTTAGTTCTTTTACTTCATCCCTGGTCCAGGTCAAGATCATCTTTTTCTCAGATCATTTCAATAGCCTCCTAACTTGTCTCTCTACTACTTTTGCCTCATTTGGTCTATCCTCAATATAGTGGCCATGGTGAAAAAATATTTACCAGATAATGTCATTACTTGGCTCTCCAATACTCTCCAATACTTTCTATTTCATCCAGAATAAAAGCCAAAGTCCTTACAACAAAAAATGATTTTATTTCAGCAATATAACCAATTTTATTTTAGCAACATATTATAATTGTATTAGAAGAAAGCAAATATTGAATTTAGATAAATAATATTTATTGACCTTAAATTATCTTTTACTCTGTGCATTAAAAAACAATTACTTGGTATATACAAGCTTTCACTGCACCCTATCCATTAATATTTATCAAGTATAATATTTGTTAGTTATTAATCAAGCCCATGCTCAGTACTGGTTCAAACACTGTAAGTATCCAAGACACTGTAGAACACATGGTTTATTGCAGACCTATGGTTTGAAACCTGGGTAGAGTTGGGAAAGCCAACCACTGTGATTGCCAAAAGATCTTTATTTCTCTTGTTGTATTTAATGCGAGATATTGCAATTTTTGGTGACCCACTCTTCCTTCCTTCCTTCCTTCCTTCCTTCCTTCCTTCCTTCCTTCTTTCCTCGCACTCTCTCTTCCTTTCTTTTTTTTTTTTTTTGAGACAGAGTCTTGCTCTATTGCCCAGGCTGGAGTTCAGTGGCACGATCTTGGCTCACTGCAACCTCCGCCTCTTGGGTTCAAGCAATTTTCCTGTCTCAGCCTCCCAAATAACTGGGATTACAGGTGCATGCCACCATGCCTGGCTAATTTTTGTATTTTTAGTAGAGACGGAGTTTCGCCATGTTGGCCAGGCTGATCTCAAACTCCTGACTTCAGGTGATCCACCCGACTTGGCCTCCCAAAGTGCTGGGATTACAGGCATGAGCCACTGTACCCTGCTGATGTTTTCTTTAGAATGGAATGTTTTATTACACTTTTAATGTTGCTTCATATAATCCTTCTTTCCATAGTTAGTGTCTTTCAAACTTGTTATGGCTATAATGAGATCATATGTAGAAAACATTAGAGGGAAAGTTGAGATTTGGACTTTGTCTTCACAATTTCTGTGTTACATTTTGTTTTTACCCACCTTTCACTCACACAAAAGAAACTGAAAGAAAACCCACCAATTTCAACACATGGGCACTTAAAACTAATGACTAAAAGTAGGTTTTGCTTATCTAAAAAATAAACCTCCTCTGACAGTAGGGTCAATGTTACAATGATAAAACCACAATTTCTTTCTTATAAAATTAATAGCTTACTTAGAAATGGCTATTCATTAGAAATTTGGCATACTTACACACCTAAGTATGCAATATATAAAATAATATTAAATGACTAATGGCCAAAACACGGACTTAAACAAATATTTCCAAACATTGCTTTATTTAATGATGAAAAAAGCCTCAATTTCCCATTGCACAATACTTAACTGAACAAACAAACAAACAAACCCAAAGCTGTGGGAAATACAACTTTAACATTTGTTTTTAAATGTAAAAATGTTTCTGGGGTTTGATAGCCTATAGGAAATGTTTCACTGTAGTATTCCTTTCAAGGAATTGAGGTACTGCAGTGGCCAGTAAACCACTATTGCATTAGTGCTATAGCTGTGAAGTAATATTTTTTATAATGTTATTTTGTTTTCAAGGAAAAAATTGGAGAGTGGTACTTAGACTAAAGTATAATCCTATCAGTTTTACATAAAATATTGATGAGAAATAAAAACTTAGCATCCCTGGTGTGAATTCACTAGATTGTACAAAATACAAACATATAGATTAAGGAAAGTTAACATAATCCTTTTATGGGAACTAAAATCAATTACATGTCAGCTTTGTAGTATTATAAATGTATTTAGTCAGCATAGAATTTTTCCAGCAGTGTTTCCTGCAGATTGAAATTGACTAACCAGATGTTAAATATTAAATAGAACTAATCAAAGCGTGGTTCAAGAGACTTTAAAAACAATGATCAAAGGGAGCTATTTATTACCTGATTCATGTTACTGTTAAAATATTGGCTCTGTAATATTATATTTAAACTTAGTTTTTTTAAAGATTGCATTTTCTAGCTTTACATGAACAATAATTAATGTTAATAAATTAACTCATAAACTATGTAACTGGATCATTGTACATAATAATGGTTGGAAACTTGACCAAGAAATGTAAAGCTCAATTCACAGACATAAAACCTTAGTGGGATATTTAGTATATATATAACTTTTAGTAATAATGTAACTACTGAAAAACACTAGGGCTCATTTACTCCATGTCTGGACACATACACATACACAAAATAAAAACAAAAACAAAAAAGAAGGCAATGCTAGAATTATTTCTGAGGGATCTTGGAGCAATCATTTGCTCAGGCATTTTTTAGTTCCAGAAAATTAATTATTCTTTTTAAAAAAATAAACAAAAATTGACTTTGGGAAAAGATTTCTAAGACAAGGCATTCCATAATTTCTTATAAGCTCATTCCATTGTTTTACCATAGTGACAATTTATTTTTTGCTTATTCAATGAGAATCTGTCATAAGATCTTGCTTGGACCCACTTTCTCTTGAAATATATTTGCATAGATGGAAAAGCAGCATTAATAGACTTTTCAGTACCTAATGTTATAAGTTTACTATCATCAATATTTTATATAAGTAATTTATGCAGCTTAAGAAAACATTTTTCAAAGTTTCAGGGTTCCAATAAACAATGAAATTGACAACCATTCATATACCAATAAATGTTTTCACCAATATACGTAGTTTTTATTTTTTTATTTCATTTGGGATGATAAAATAGGGAAATGAGGTCAAACTGTAAGACTGTATCCCAAATGTTCTATCTTATTCTTAAATTCCCTTGCTAAATTGTTTTCTTGAACCAATTTTCATTCAACTTCTGCTTGTTTTTAATTACTTGTATTCTAGTAGTAATCACTTTTAATCGACCATTATAACAACTTTTTAAAGAAAAAAATTTATTTTGATATAGGCAATATTGATTTTTCTATAGAAATGAAGATTTATTGTATGTCATGCTAGCTTCTGTGCCTTGAATATAAGAAGTTCCATTATAGTTTTAAAAGCAAATCAAGAAAAATGTATTAACTGGAGAGGATGTTGTATATTCATACACCATGACCATACATGTCTATCTTTAAACGTCGTTCATACACTGTCCTGAAATGCTCCTTTTCAGCTGGTTCAGGACCTACCCTCTCCAAACGTTCTTCTCCCAGTTAAAGTAGAAATCATTGATGAAATAAAGCACTATACACCTTTTAGACTTTGCCATTTGTGAGCTTACCTTACACGATATTGGACACAAAATGGTTAAACAGGAGTATTCTCCAAACAAGTACAGCAGGAGCCAAGGAGAAGGTGAAGGATGGGGAAAGACAGTTTATATTCGAACGTCTTATGTTACCTGTATCTTTCCCCACTGTGAGTCTCCAGACTTTTTTTTTCCTCCTTGCCATTTGGACTTCAGTTAGGTATCCTACTAAAAGGATATTAGAACTGCCTTCTCTGCTTCAGCATTGCATGAAGATAAAGCATGCAGAAGGCAGGAGTGGGCACCTGAGGGCTCAGATGGACTAGTGAAGGCAGAGGTGATGCGTAGAAAAAAATTTGGCAAAGCCTATGTGAGAAATGTGTTTGTTTGAAACCTGAACATTGAGAAAGGAAACAAAGGCTAAGTAATAAGTGTTCTGCAAGATGACAGTATGACCTTGCAGATGACACTAGCCGAGCACGACCATGGACACAAAGACCAATAACAGCAATAAAACAACACCAGATGACAAATCCCGACCAGACCTGCAAAGGCTGTATTTTATTATCCGTTTTGGATAAAGAGATTTTACCAGGTCTCTAGTGAGGAGAAATAAGTACAATCAAAACCTGACTTTACATCATTTATAGTTTTGTTGTATATAATGAAGCTTTAGTTAATTATATGATAGTATGTATCTAATTCTCATTTTTAAATGTTTTTATTATTCTCAGTAAGTCCTTTTGCTGTGCCCATGAAATTAAGCTTCAAATTGAAAACACTAATCAGCCAAACTCTGCATGTGATTTATTTTCAAATTTTTGACTTTTATTTCATGAAGACTACAAGATAATTTTGTTGTTGTTGTTGTTGTTGAGAATGGAGCTGACACTTGAATAGTCTCTAATTGTTGGAGTTTAGATTCTGTTGCCCGGAGCAGGAAAAACTGGGTAAACAGCACTGCTTACAGACTGTTGCTTTAGAAACGCTCCTTTCTTACTGGGTAGGGCAGAAATTACATAAGGAATCCAGATTTTTTTGAGTGGCAGTTTTCTATATAGTAAGCTTTGTGTGCTTAACAGATTAACTGCTTTTCATGTTATTCTTTTCCCCAGGATTCAGGAAAGAAAATGACATAATAGATTTTTTTTTTCCCTGGGATCACAGTAAACCTCCTTAGTCAAACCCAGTGGCTCCTTGGGAGGTAAGGAGCGAACTAACCTATGTTTCTACAAGTTACAAAATCATTTACATTTATTACCCTTGCACAGTGAGGCCCCAAAGCCTCAGAGCTATGATTCTCCAAATCACCGCATTCTAAGCTTGACTGATTGGTTTAAAAGCTTGTGAGAGATTTATAATGATTCACTGTGTAAGCCAATGATTTTATATTTAAGTCAAGAGACTGCTTATAAATGACAGAAAACTTTAGGCTCTCCTTGGACACAGCAGGTGACCAACTGTTTCCATAGGTTTAGATAAAAATAGCATTTCCTTTGCACTGTTTGAACCCAAAATTTGTAAAGCACACACACATTATATTGTATACAAGCATATAATATTACCTCTCCATTTATAGTGCTATCTTCGGATTATTTGACCATATTAATATCTGTGTGTATTTGCCACAGAAACTTAAAAAGCTCTGTTGCTTTTGAACTTTTTCTTATTTGCTCTCATAAACTTTAATTGCTTCCTCAAATTCCAGATTTGTTATTTAAATAGCATATATTGCTGTACATTAAGTTTGGAAAAAAATGCTATGCTTAGGTTACTGCGATGTTTCACAACACATAGTAGCAGTATCTTTTACAGTTTAAAGTTTATACAAATAAATTGCCACTGTTTAAATGGTATAAATGAAAGAAATAAGATTAATAGAGTACATATTGAAAAATGTTAACCTTTGTATGATATTTTGCCTTGTTTGATCGATGAAGAAAATTTAAGATTTGTGAAGAACACCAAATGTTTAATCAGGAGGTTGGTAAGCGTCATAAAGTTCTTAAAGGAAAGGCTGCAGAAATGTCTATGCCACCAGCGTTGGAAGACTCTTTGCCAACCAGTCTGTTTATTTCCTCCAGCAATACTGAGGGTGCCAACTGGATTGGTACAAACTTCCACAGAGATGCAATTACTTTTTTTTTTGTTTTTTTGTTTTTTTTTAGACAGAGTTTTGTTCTTATTGCCCAGGCTGGAGAGCAATGGTCCAATCTTGACTCACTGCAACCTCTGCCTCCCGGGTTCAAGTGATTCTCCTTCCTTAGCCTCCCCAGTAGCTGGGATTACAGGTGTGCACCACCATGCCTGGCTAATTTTTTGTGTTTTCAATAAAGTCGGGGTTTCACCCTGTTGGCTGGGCTGGTCTTGAACTCCTGACCTCAAGTGATCCACCCACCTTGGTCTCCCAAAGTGCTGGGATTACAGACATGAGCCACCATGCCCAGCCTGGAGGTGCAATTTCAAATGTATTTGTTAGAAGAAAATTAAGTCACACCATTCTTTTAATCTGCCTTATTAACCACAATTCAAACCACCATGTTCTGTCTCTATTCTCACACTAAAAAGTCCCTACAATTTGTCTCCTGTTTCCTTGCTCATTTCAGTCTTGTCATCCACCCCTTCTGCCTGTTATACAAGAGGCTTTCCACTGCTTCCTGTTTCTCTAGGCTTCTTCCTTTTCAGATCAGGTCTACATTGGTTTCTCCACATTGCCTGGCACTATTCTGTCTTATTTGGAATATGTGCCTAGCATTATCTAAAGTATGGCATGACATTTAATAGCACACTGTTTGGCTAAGACCCAGCATATAGCCTCCATTCTTGCAGCTACTAGCTGTATTATTTTGGGCAGATTATTTAACCTCTCTGAGCCTCAGTTTCCTTGTTTGTAAAAGGGAAAATAAATTTACCTAAAAAGGTTGTAGTGAAGACTAAACAAGCTAATGTATGAAAGAAATGCTTAGCACCAGAACTGGCATGTAATAAGTGCTCAACGCATTATTGCTATTGTTATTAAGGTTATCCTGATAGTGATTACACTAATTTCCTGCCCTAATTGACTGGCGTCTGGGATTACAGGCATGCGCCACCACACATTTTTTTTTTTTTTTTTTTTTTTTTTAATAGGAACCACTCTTTCTTTCAAACTCTTATAATCTGTTTCTTGAAGCTCTTATACTCTTCTTATTCTAGTTCATATAGGTCCATCTTGTGTATGTGAATTTCAGGAAAGAATTTGTCACATGCTTTCCTTAAAGTTCAAGTATATCAATGAATTTTGCTGACCCACTAGTATATCTTATTCAATAAAGAAATGATGTAAGTATTATATATTCTTGGTTAACTCAAATTGTATCCTAGGAACTCTCAGACAGCCTTTTAGTCACTTGCTGTAGCTTCTTGCCTAGATTTGTTGTCATGCTTCATGCCGTAGTGTTTGCAGAATTTGCCTTTCTTTTTGATAATTGTACCCCATTTTGCACCTGCATCTCTGCTCTGTGAACATTCTCTTTTCCATTCTCTCTGATTATTCAAAGGTCACACTGTCTTTTGTTTTAAACTTCTCTGTTTTAAACTCTTAAAAAATGTAGATTCAGGGAATACATGTTCAGATTTGTAAGATATTATTGCATAATGGTGAGGTTTGGGTTCCAGTGTGCCTATCAGTCAAATAGTGAACATTGTCCCTACAAGTAATTTTTTAACCCTCACTCTCCTTCTTCCCTCCTCCCTTTTGGAGTCCTCAGAGTCTATTATTTCCATCTTTATGTTCATATGTAGCTATTGTTTAGCTCCTACTTATAAATGAGAACATGCAGTATATAATTTTCTGTTTTTGAGTTATTTCTCTTAGGGTAATGGCATCCAGTTCCATCCATGCTGCTGCAAAAGACACGATTTCACTCTTTATGGCTGTTTAGTATTCCAGGGTGTATATACACCACATTTTCTTTATCCAGTCAAGCACTAGTGGACACTTAGGTTGATTCCATAACTTTGCTGCTGTGAATAGTGCTGAAATAAACATATGAGTGCAGGTGTCTTTTTGATATAATGATTTCTTTTTCTTTGGGTAGATGTCCACTAGTGGGATTGCTAGCTTGAATGGTAGTTCTCTTTTTATTTCTTCGAGAAATTGCCATACTGTTTTCTGTAGATGGTTTACTAATTTACATTCCCACCAACAGTGGATAAGCAATTCCCTTTCCCCACATCCATGCCAATATGTGTTGTTTTTTGTCTTTTTAGTAATAGCTACTCTGGTATAAGATGATATCTTCATGTGGTTTTAATTTGCATTTCTCTGATGATTAGTGATGTTAAGCATTTTTTCATATGCTTGTTGACCATTACTATGTCTTCTTTTAAGAGATATCTGTTTGCAAAGATTCCTGTCAGTGGCTGGGAAATCCCATTTGCAAGTTCTCTCAATATGTTTGAGTACAATTACTCTGTATTAGGAAACTGAGCATGGTAGAGCAGTGAGGTGCTTGCTTCAATTGCTTTCCTCATCTGAGCCTTGGCTTTCCTCTTACCATTGTTAATTGGGGGAACTCATTACTACCACCCACTTATTGCTTGCTTCCTCTCCTTCTCTGCCAAATTTTTGTGGGTCATGTCTCTTATTGGAGGAGGCTGTAAACCTTTGGAATCTAGTTTACATTATTGCCCTGTGATTCTCTGATGGACCCAAGGAAAGTTATGACTTTTGTATGTTAGTCAAGATTTTCTCTTTGTTAGGGTGAATGACATGCTCTGGGGCTTTCAACATTCTAAGTGGAAGAGGAACTATCCCCCCTCCTCCCCACTCCATCATTTCTTAATCCCTTTGGATCTGCCTTTTGGCATAGCCAATATAGAAAGACTGCCTTATGGGTCTGTTATTGGTGCATTAGCAGCTTTGCTGCAGTGACAAACCACCTAAAAGTATCAGTCACATAAAAAAAGAATATTTATTTTTTACACATGTAATGTATTGTCACTTGTGGGTGGGGTGCTACTTCTATGGCTCTCTCTCCTCAGCTCTGTTGGGCTCTCGCTATTTGTCTTCTCATTCAGAACTTAGGTGATAGACAGCCCCAATTTGGGATGTGGCAGGTGGAAAGGATAAGGAAAACCATGGAAAACTTGTGATGACTCTTAAGGTACCTACTCATTTGTAACATATGCCCATCCACTGACATTTCATTGTCCACTCACATCCAAGGTAGGATGTGTATTTCTGTTGCAGGAGGCATGGGCAGTCACATGCCAAGGTCTAGGAAAATGTAATCTTCTTTCAGGAGGAGCAGGGGTAAATAATGATGAATCAGGATACAGTCTACTCAACTGGTGAAAGCCAATTTTCTTATAGTTGGCCTTGTCTACAATATTTGAATTCTTTTAATTGCACAATTTTATTGGTCAGAAAGATTTTGTCTTCAGAAAATGATTTTAAATGATAAGAAAACATATCATTTTATATAAGAAAAAGCCCAGAGGAGGCTAGAATCTAGACAGAGCATGTTAGAGCTGTGACTTTGCTTTCTCATAAACTCGTATTTTCTCCTTCCCACTTGAGTTGGCTTTTTGCTTGTACCTGCTGCACTCATGGTTGCAAGGTGGCTTCTAATGATAATTGTTGCTGCATGTAGCTTTGGGCTTATCTAGAAAACCTCTCCCAACTTAGAAATATAAATTCTTCCCTTCAACATGATTGAGTCAATATAGAAAATGTATATTAGTTACCAGGGGAATTCATTAGTCCGTGTGGCCTCGATTAATCATCTGGGATGGAAGGGATGTTGAAGTTAACCATAATGTTCCTGTTTATTACAGACATCAGGAATCTAAATCTTTTTCTCTTTCATCTTCCTATGGTTATATGTTTGTGTATGTGTGTGTGTGTGTTTGTGTGTGTATGCATATGTACATATGCATATATAGACTCATATTATTTATAGTTTATAGTTTTCTCTTCTTTAAACTCATTTCCTTGTTGATCCCATACACTGAGAAAACTATCAACCTTTTGGAGTAGTTCTCACTTCTTTGCTCTAGATCCAATTACTGGCTTTTGGTTCTCTGTGAATTTCCTGCTGGAACCTCAATTCTGCTGGAACCTCAATCCTGCTGGAACCTTTCCTTTCCATCCAGCTTCTCCTCTTGACTGTCTTCTTCATCACCAGTCTTGAAATCTGAATGATCTGTTTCCTTTTTTCATGTTTTTGTATATTCAATCTGTTTGTATTCATAATTACACTTCCTTTGAAATGTTTTTTATATTCATTCTTTTCTTTTGTTTAGCACTTGCTGTGGAGTACCAACAGTGGCTAGAAAGACCCTGTGACTCTCAGAGACAAGCACATATAAAACATAAGAGGACATTCCCTTGGTTGTTCTAGAAACACTTGGCTGTAAACTGGAGGCTTAGTGTCCAGCACATGTAGATAAGAGTCAGTGATATTTGTGTTATTACTGATAAAGTAACACCTTTTTATCCACAGACTGGGGAAATCTGGGAAACCACGGTTACATAGATATATTTTGTTCTGGTAAAAGGGAACATTCATTGTGAAACAATGCACATATGCCCTTGTCTCTGACCTTCACTTAAAACATTCCATCAACCAGAAATGGCCTCCCCCATCTTTACCTGCTTTATGACTTATGGCACATATCTGCTTTTTCATAACATTTTCTGTAAGGCAATATAATAGGGTTTGTCTCAGCATGGATATGGGCTTGATTTCTGATTCTTTGTGATCTCAGCCGCTCAAAACTTGTTCCTCCATTTGAAAAAGGGCATAACCTCAAAAAAAATGAAGAAAAAGGGCATACCAGTACTGTATTAATGTCTATTGCTATATAGAAATATTACCACAAACTTCATGGCTTAAAACGACAAATGTCCATTAGGTCACAACTTCTCTGGATCAGGAGTCCAGACATAGCATTGCTAAGTTTTGTGCTTTGGGAACTCTTCTGAAAGCCACAATCAAAGGGCCAGCTAGGGCTGTGGTCTCACTCAAGGCTTGACAGGGGGAGGATCTGTCTCTAAGCTCACATGATTGTTGGCAGAATTCAGTTCCTTTTGGCCTGAGGACCATCCGTTTCTTGCTTGGTGGAGGCTGAAGGCTACCCTCAGCTCCTTTACCATGTGGCCTCTTGTTTCTTCAAAGTCAGCAAGGTGGAAAGTCTCTCCTAGCAAGACCGATATTACAATCTTACATGTTATGATTGGGGAAATGATGTTCCACTTCTGCCATATTCTAATGACTAGAAGAAAGTCTCAGATACTGCCTGCACTCAGGCAGAGGAGAATCACACCAGAATAGGGAGTTTCAGAAGGTGGGGATAATTGAGCAGCCATATTAGAAGCTATCTGGTACAGTTGTCAACCCCCACAATTTGAAAATTATGTGTATGAAGATTTCAGCAAGATGCCTGATGCTTGTATTCCATAAAGGGCAGTATTATTATTCCTCCTCACCAGATGTGAGGGCAATCCTAGGACCTTCTATTTTTTAATCACTCTAAAGGTTCTTAGAACTACCAGCTTGAAGTAGTTATTTGTGTATGTATTTAATTTTATTACAGAGTTATAAGCTTTTGGAAAGCAGGGACATATTCTTTTACATCCTTGAAGCTCCCAATATCTAGTAGTATGCCTTTCTCATAGAGATCATTAATTACTTTATCCCTGGGCTCCCATAATCACTTACATTTCTGTGCTCCCGCTCATGTCACACTGTATTATAACTAGCTATACATACCTATTTTTCTTACTAAACTGGTAGATCCTTAAGGGAAGAAAGACTGGGCCTTTTCTTTTTGTCTCTATTGCCTTTTCTTCTCTCCCTTAATTTCCTCTTACCAAGCATCAAATACGGTGCTTGGTATATAGTAGATGCTCAAGAAATGAAAGTTCCTTGAAAAAATAAATAATAATTATTTAGAAACAATTTACTGAATGAATAAATAAATTTTAAGAGGCAATGTCTATCACTAAACTTTCAAGAAATAATGCAAACATAGGATGCAAAAAAAAAAAAAAAAAGGAAAAAGAACAAGTATAATTCTCTTACATTTTTACCTAAAATGAAAGGTTTTATAAAAATATCAGTCGTTTGGGTTTTGAAAACAAGTAGGTTGTAGAGTATGAAAGAAATTAGTGGCACACCAAAACACGAGAGCTGAGATTATGGTTCCCTTCTGATCCATGAAACTGCTGAATACTCTTCAAAGAAAAATAGATATTTTAGTAGCTGTCTGCTATTTATTATTGTGTTGAATTTGATATTTTGAAAATTTGAGATATCTACCTCATAGGATTGTTGTAGGGATCAAAGGAGGTATTATGTAGAAAGTATTTAGCATAGTTAATTTAGTTTCTTTCACGGCCATTTAATTTTTAGACTGTTTAAACATTGCTGAATCATTTTGCCAGCCTTGGGTAAAAGTGAAAAGTAGAATCTTCTGAATTTTTTTTGTTTTTCAGGAAGCCTGATATCTGACATTTGTAACTCAGGAGAAAATTTAAAAATTATTTATTATTGCTATTTTATTGAGATAAAGTGTCACTCTGTCACCCAGGCTAGAGTACAGAGGCACAATCGTGGCTCACTGCAGCCTTGACCTTCCAGGCTCAAACAACCCTTCCACCTCAGCCTCCCAAGTAGCTGGGACTACAGGTGCATGCTACCACACTTGGCTAATTTTTGTATATTTTGTAGAGATGGGATTTTTCCATGTTCCCCAGGCTGGTCTTCAACTCCTAGGTTCAAGTGAAGTACCACCTCGGCCTCCCAAAGTTGTGGGATTACAGGTATGAGCTACCATGCCCAGCCGAATTTTGAGTTTTTATTATGATTGTGGTCTAAAAGTCTTAATAATTTGGGGGCTTCAATTATCTTTTGAGGAGGCTTGATGTCTTAGTCCATTTTGGCTGCTATAACGAAATACCTTAGGCTGGGTAATTTATAAGCAACAGAAATTTATTGCTCATAGTTCTAGAGGCTGGGAAGTCCAAGATCAAGGTGCTGGCAGGTTTGGTGTCTGGTAAGGGTCTGCTCTCTGCTTTGTAGATGGTGCTTTGTTGCATCCTTACTAGCAGAAGGGGCAAATGGCTCCATAACATCTCTTTTATGAGGTCACAGATACTGTTCATAAGGGATTTGCTCTCATGACTTAATCACCTCCTAAAGGCCCCACCTCTTGATAATACTATCACATTGGGAATTAAGTTTCAACATATAAGTTTTGGGGGGGACACATTCAGACCGTACCATTTGGGCAAGGAGGAAGGAGTCTTACTGTTCTCCTGAAGTCTTGCCTTGTTGATAGTTATCTGCCTTATACGTAATCGCTATCACCTCTAATGACTAGCTGTGGGCTTGACGTACAGTAGGTGCTCAGTAAATGCTGATTATTAATGGAAAAATAAAATTGGTCCTGGCATCAGGATTCTCCAACAGACAGTAAACGCTTAAGTGCAGAGACCACAAATATTAACTCTGTATCTCCAAGTCCAGGCAGGGGGTTTAGCTGACATGCTCATTTTCTATTCACAAGATTTATTATATATAGTTTGCTGTGTTTGAGGGCAATATTTGTAGTTTTCCTGTTAGGTTCACTGAGTATACCAGTTTCTCAAGTGAGTACCATGTGTGAACCCCAGTTCATTCTTACATATCCACTTCATGATCCCTGTAGTCTAGTTTCTTCTCTCACAACTTTGCTGATCTGTTCTTCCTCCATCGTGCAGCCCCCAACTCTCTTGATATTAAGCCCATTCACAGTGTTATGCAACCATCACCACTATCCATTTCCAGAACTTTTTTGTCATAGCAAAAAGAAAAAAAATCTCTGTCCTCATTAAACAATCATTCCCATTCCACTCTCCCCACAACTGTCAACCTCTATTCTTTCTGTCTCTATGAATTTGCCTATTTTAAATACCTCATATCAGCTCTGTTGCCCAGGCTGGAGTGCAGTGGCATGATCTTGGCTCACTGCAACCTCTGCCTCCTGGGTTCAAGTGATTCTCCTGCCTCATTCTCCTGAGTAGCTGGGACTACAGGTGCGTGCCACCACACCTGGGCTAATTTTTGTATTTTTAGTAGAGACAGGGTTTCACCATGTTGGCCAGGATGGTCTCAATCTCCTGACCTCATGATCTGTCCACCTCGGCCTCCCAAAGTGTTGGGATTACAGGTGTGAGCCACTGCATCTAGCCCACAGTTTTTAACTGTATCCTGAAAAGATGTAAACCGAAATTCTCATGAATGGTGGACATACTTTCCATTTAATGATTAGGTCCTTTGTGAAAAGATTGATTAAACTGTTTATATCTAAATGAGAAATGCTATTGTGTTCTCTACTACAATGCCTTGCACATAAAAGGCATTAAATAAATATTTGTTGAATGATTTGAGTTCATTTTGAGTATTGAGTGTTAGCATACAAGTCTGTAGTAGTTTATTGTTTAATTTCATCCTAACATAGGTTTAGGAGGAAAAAACAGTGTGAATTTCAGAAAACACACAAAAATGCATAGTTTTTGTAGGATGTGAAACATACAGATGTCTTAAAAATTTAAATTACTATTTTTGCTTTCTCTTCAAACATTATATTTAAAAGTTTTAAACAATTTAAAATGTGTCTAGTAGTGCTTACATTTGATATCAAATATAAGTGACTTATAATTTCATGTTCTCTGAATTCTTGATTTGTTTCCTGTGTCAGAGATTTGAGACTATTAAGAGGCGATTAGGGAGGATATCCTTGAAGTCTCCTTCACACCAAGAATCTCCTTTTTTTGGTTCACTTAACTTAATGTGGGAGTTGCTTGTGATATTTTCTACATTTCACCTTCCGAGGTTATAGGCCCCATTCATATGCCATATCTCCCTCTCAGATGAGTAAGTATGACTTTTATGAATTTTCTTCACTTGTAGAATTTAATTTACATGAATAATTAGGAAAGGACCAAGTGAAATTTCTCTCTCCCTAGGCAAACAATCTTGTTAATAAAATCGACTGCAAACTTTTCCTTTAATTTTTTTTTTTTATCTTTAAATTTATTGCTTGCTACAAAGAAGCAAAATAAAAAGAAATATAGGGCGCTACAGCATACTGCTATTTTGCATATTGATATCTGAATAATTACCTTAGGGCATATTGAGTTATAATATGAAATACTATTCCCTCAAGACATTATCTTAAAATATTTTACTTATTTAGCATACAGTTCAATATTTTAGAATTATGTAGAGAGTATAGTTGTTAACTGACATGGAATGTGCTGGCAGAAACAAAAAATTAGAGGGACCTAACAGGGAAAAGGAATTGTTCTTGGAATGTTACAGTATTTAAATACTGTTGCAATATAGCTGGTCAATTATAATAGCCAACATTGTAAAAGAGAAGAAGGTTGTAATTCTGTATAGGTGGTTAATATGTGCATATTTTTCCTTTAAAGTGTATTTCACATGGAGTTTGTTTGATATTCAGACCTGTAATCATGTATTTTACAGTTCCCTTTGCACACAGCCAGCAGTGGGGTATTCTTTTACAATACAAAGGCTGGAAATAGATACCAAAAGAATAGTGCCTGAAAATGAAGAACTGTAGTTTCTGGAGGAACATGCTCATAATGTGACCCACAGTCAGCTTAGGAATTGAACACCACAAAACATGGAGTGGAAGGCAGGTTGGTCTGGTATTATGTACTCTGGTGCCTACATCTTAGTTGCTATGACGAGTCTAGCTGAGATGTGTGTTCTCTAACAGCCTAGGTCAGAAGGAAAGCCCACCAATGACAGAAACACTGTGGCCAAGCTGGGCATAGTGAGGTTTTAGTGTAGCTTTGAGTTTTGTGATTCCACTGACTGTGTGACTGTGACCAAGTTATTTAAACTCTTTAACTCCCCATTTCCTTACCTGTAAAACTAACTGTGTGAATTAAATGGAATCATGTGAGAAAAGTACATGTTTTGTTTCCTGATGTTATTATTATTGTTGCTGTAATGAGGCCAGATCTTTATAGTCCTAGAAACAAATTTACTACTGGTATACTGTTAATTGAAACTGTTAAAACTTGAAATTGAGGCTGAGATGGTAAGATCCCTTGAGACTAGGAGTTCAAGGCCAGCTTGGGCAACAAGCAAGACCCTGTACCCATTGAAAACACAAGAAACATTAGCTGAGCATGGTACTGCATGCCTGTAGTCCCAGCTACTTGGGAGGATGAGGTAGGAGGATTGCTTGAACCCAGGAATTTGACGCTACCATGAGCCATGATGGCATCAATGCACTCCAGCCTGGGCAACAGGTGCTGTCTCTAAAAAAGAAAAGACTAAAGAAAACAAATCAAACCCAAACAAAAAACCAGCATTGATTCCAGAAGAAAAGATAAAATGAAAACAAATCTTTATTTTACATGTGAAGTCATGAAGTGTGTTTTCTTTTCTTTTCTTTTTTTTTTTCCATTTTTTTTCAAGCAATTGTCTGAAATTTCTATAACCTTACTCTGGATGGAGCAGGACAAACCCTCAACTATTTCAATACTGTTCTGGCGAGCAGTGTAGGAATGCACAGGTCACCACAGACCCAAGCACGCTGGAGGTTTGCCAGTATTTGCTTTTAAAACTGTTTTTGATATGCCTTCTTTTAGAAAATTAAAGATTATGCATATTTGTTTATAAAACAGTTTTTGTCATGAGGCCATTTTGTGACCAAGAATGTATCTTACTCACCTTGTTTATCATAAAATTGGTCAGTTTCTATGTGTTAAAACACTGAACTAGCTATGTCTCACTTTCTGATATTTGAAGGGGAACAGGAGTATTACCCCAATTTTGCAGATGAAGAAACCTACCTACAGATTAAACAATGTGATTGATATTTTATCCCAGGTTAATGGCAAAGCAAAACTGGGGTTGAGCTTCTTTCTCTCCTTGGTCTCATAGGCTTTATCACATTTCATGTTGCTGCTGTAAAAAAGAACCTTAGGCTGTTTGTAAGCGTGAGGAACTAAGTGATGGGTATTTAGCGTCTCTTGTGCTAACTGACCAAAAACTGAATTGACTTCTACTACATTATCAAATTATTTTTACAAAATGGGTATATTGGACTTTCTCATCCATTAATGCTATTGCCAGTGCCTTCTCGATTGCAACAGCAAGATGGCAAAAGGAAATGTAAGTTGTCATGTATTAAAAATCAATTGAAATGACATTTCAACCTTCAATTGCAGTAAATTCTTTGAGAGAAGGAAACGAAATCCTCATGATAGCGGTGATAGTGATGTCTGTTGCTGCTTTTCTAATTAATTAAATGTGTGACTCTTAAGCCCTGCCAAGTGTATATTTTTATTTTGCTATCTGAATGTCCCCTTTCTTTGACCTTTCCTCTCTTTTCTATACCTCATTTCTTATGCACCTGCTCCATCTATGGCTTAGCTCCTTTTGTCACAGAGGAAATGTATTCTAAATTAATTTATACTTAGGTTATTTAAACATTTTCTTATTAATTGAAGGCCAAGTAATGCTAGACCCAAAGAAATAAATCCCTAATATTGTGATTTCAGGCACCATGCTACTCGAATGGGAAGAATATTTTGCTGCTGGCATGGTCTTTAGGAACACCTCAGATCATGGCCACTTTCTTTCTCTATAAGGCTGTCTCTGCTTTTACCTGTTTCCTGGGTAGATGTGTTTGACTGTGATTCTGGAGAGATGCTTATTTGGCACAGGTTCCCAATCTAATGAGGAATGAGAACTTGTGGTTAACTACTACTTTAGAAGAATGACTAAAGTGCAAAGTCGGCAGAGTAGGGACTAATGAAATAGGCCTGTGTGTAGATGGAGAAGGCTTGGCAGACACATGAAATGGGTTAAAGGCCATGCTCTCAGAGAGTAATATGAAGGCAGGCATGAAAATGGGTGGCAAGTTTAGAAGCTGTCCAACGTCTGATGCGGTGGACATGTGTGGGGCTAGATGGAAATGACCGATCGAAACCAGATTGTGGAGGATTTTAAACACCATGCCAAAGCATTTGGACTTGAGTCTGTAGACAATGAGGCTCTGCAAGATTCTTCAATCTGTGTCTCCATAGCCACTTGACCTCCTCACAGGAGCTCTGCACTACCCCACAATGGCAGGAAAAGTATATTTGGAATCAGAATGCTAATGTTCAAAACCTCTTAAAGATTGTATGATTTTGGGCAAGTAATTAAAACAGAACTGGTGACCTAGTCCTCTTGCTTGTCAGAAGTCTTTTGACAGTGTTGCATATTGGAGTTCAAGTTGATATGGTCCAATTAAAAAAGTTGTGACAATGCATGCTCGAGCCAGGGCTTGGAACTAATCCATTTCATGAGGGTGGGTGATATGGTCGAGCTTTGTGTCCCCACCCAAATCTCATCTGGAATTGCAATCCTCATAATCTTCATGAGTCAAGGGAGAGACCAGGTGCAGGTAACTGAATCATGGGGGCAGCTTCCCCTATGCTGTTCTCGTGATAATGAGTGAGTTTTCATGAGATCAGGTGGTTTAAAAAAGGGTTCTTTTCCCTTTGCTTGGCACTTCTCCCTCTTGCTGCCTTGTGAAGAAGGTGATTTGCTTCACCTTCATCTTTTGCTATAATTGTAAGTTTCCTGAGGCTTCCCTAGCCATGCTGCACTGTGAGTTAATTAAACCTCTTTCCTTTATAAATTACCCAGTCTTGGGCAGTTCTTTATAGCAGTATGAAAACAGACTAATACAGTGGGGCATGAGTGAAGCGTGGGAGCTGGAGAAAGGCTCTTTTGGTGGGCAGATCAGATAATCTAGAAGATATGGCAATAGATAGCAACTCAAATCTCATCTCCTCTGTAAAACAATCCTAAAGTCAGTTATTGGCGGCCATCTCTGGGCTTCCAAAGCTTGTTCTATATGCCTTTGTTATAGTAGTGTTGGATTGGTATTAATTATATGCTTTTTTTTTTTTTTTTGAGATGGAGTCTTGCTCTGTCACCCAGGCTGGAGTGCAGTGGCACGATCTCGGCTCACTGCAAGCTCTGCCTCCCAGGTTCACGCCATTCTCCTGCCTCAGCCTCCCGAGTAGCTGGGACTACAGGCACCCACCACCATGCCTGGCTAATTTTTTTGTATTTTTAGTAGAGATGGGGTTTCACCATGTTAGCCAGGATGGTCTCGATCTCCTGACCTTGTGGTCCGCCTGCCTCAGCCTCCCAAAGTGCTGGGATTACAGGCATGAGCCACTGCGTCCCGCCTTTCAAACTAAGTAATAAAAAATCTCCAGAAACCCAGGTATCTTTGTTCTTGTTAGATTGATTCTTCTTTTTCTGCCAAGAAGCCTCTTGGCTTCTCTGTCCCAAGACATGACAACTCAAAATTTATAGGATTTGCAGTTCTAACCACTGACAGTGACTGACTGGCTGTCTCAGAATCTCAGTTCAGATTCTCTAAAGAAAGCACAGCTTGTGGGTCAATCAGGCTTCAAATGTCTATCCCAGTTCAGTCCACTTTGTCCAGGGGAACGGAGTCACACAATCCCTATCTGTCTGTACAGGACCACCCTGTGAATGTGGAACACTTCTCAGGGCAGGGAAAACCAGTGCCTGGGCTGGACATATACTATAAAGGATTTCCACTACATTGATTTTGTGCTTCTTCAAGGCTAGGGACTGTGTTTCATTGATATTTTTGTCACTAGCACTTTGCGTACCATTTTGTACATATCTAATAAGCATTGATACATTTTCGTTGAATAAATGAATCACTCCTGGCTAAGATCAGAATTGCTCATAACAATAATTAATATCTTCAGAGATTTTTATATAAAACACTTTCACAATCCATTCATTACATTCTCCCAATGATCTTGTGAGTGACTAGATTTATAATTCATTTTTGAGAGGGAGGAACTGAGTCATGAACTAAGTGACAATGTGAAACACACCAGAGTTGAGCCATATTGAGGTCTGGAGAACCAGTTAGAAGAATGCTGGAAAAGTATAGTTTGGACGTGAGGGTCTGGTTCAGAACAGCACCAGTGTGAATGGAAAACTGAGGAAAGATTCTAGAGATATTACTCTAATGTCTCTAAAGTTAATGTCTCTGAAGAAAACAAAACTAAACAAAATTAAGCAAAAATACCTTACTGAAAGATAGTTGCAGACATTTAGCTAACTGCCTCTATTGTAAACTTTTCTTTTTTATTAATGCATAATCCAAATACAACCAATTTGTCATGAACAGAAACTAAATCCATGCATGTTAAGTTCAGAAGAATAGGAGACATTCCTAAAGTTAAAACTCTTAGGAATTCATGACCACTATGTTGTCAAGAGAGGGATTAGTATACATCGTCAACCAAAGCAACATCTATGTACATTTGAAAAATAGTGCCTATATATGAAGACACGCTATTTGTTTAGTTAAAGAACAATACCATGGGTGGGCATATGGAGTTTTTACTCTCTTATGAGACCTAGTAGTCTCCCAGGGTCTCACAGCCCTGAGATTGAGAATTAGTGAGGTAAGTATTAAGGATCTCACATACCAAAAATGAACATTGGATTGATCAAGGAAAAACAGCCAAACAACTAATTTTAAAATGAGAGACAAATGGCAGTTGACTAGTAGTGGGAATGAGTAAGGATCCAACTGTGGGTCAAAATAAGAATACTATATTTTTGGCTCAAATTCTTGAGCAATGTTATGGTTATCAATAATCCTGCAAAAGTCACTAATTTAGAATCCTTTCCTGAGTTTTCCAATTAGCCAGAATTTTAACTGTCCTAGTTATGTAGATTTACTAAGATTAGGGAAATGCTCATGGCTCTAATCCCAGTTTGAAATTCTTAAGGTGTTGGGCCGGGCATGGTGGCTTATGCCACTGTGCACTCTGGGAGGAATCCCAGCACTCTGGGAGACTGAGGTGGTTGGATCACTTGAGGTCAGGAGTTCAGGACCAGCCTGGCCAACATGGTGAAACCCCATCTCTACTAAAAATACAAAAGCTAGCTGGTTGTGGTGTTGGGCACCTGTAATCCCAGCTACTTGGGAGGCTGAGGCAGGAGAATTGCTTGAACCCAGGAGGCAGAGGCTGCAGTGAGCCAAGATTGCACCATTTCACTCTAGCCTGGGTGACAGAGTGAGACCCTGTCTCAAAAAAAAAAAAAAAAAAGAAAAGAAAAAAAGAAAGAAAAAGAAATTCTAACTGTGTCCACACACATGGTTGTGTCTTTAGAAACAACAATACTAATGTATATTGGGTGCTTCATATGTGCCAGGCCCTGGACTAATCACTTACACATCTTATCTCCTTTAATCTTCACAACAAGACTTTGAGGTTGATGCTCTTACTATTCCCATGATACAGACCAGGAAGCCGAGGGGCAAAGAGGTTAAGTGACTTAACCTGGCTGTTAACTACCATGACTAGATTTCAAACCTGTTTATTTGACACTAGAAGCCAAATGTTAAAATGCTATATCATATTGGGAGGAGTCTGTCCCCTACCTCCAAATCTGTACTCGTGACTGCTGTCATGCTATGTTTTATGTAACTCTACTTATGAAGTCTTGTTAGTTCCAATGTGATTGAAGTTGAATGAACTAGAGAAGACTCTGTATATTTCAATGCTTTCTATCCCGTGAGTATAGGAAACATGATCAAGTCTACGATTATGAAAATGTTGAATTCTATAAAAACAAGGATAAATATTGTAATAAAATAAAAATATTCTGATTTTCATTTAACAGTAGTTTGATGACCAGCCTCTCCTATTCATCTGAATGCAACATGCATAGATTTAGTTTCTGTTCATGACAAATTGGTTATATTTGGATTATGCATTCATAAAAAAGAAAAGTTTACAATAGAGGCAGTTAGCTAAATGCCTGCAACTATCTTTCAGTAAGATGTTTTTGCTTGATTTTGTTTAGTTGTGTTTTCTTCAGAGGTGATGGGAGCAATAGAACTTTCTGGATAATTTACTGGAGTAAATTAAAAAAAATGGCCATATATGCATACTTTTCAATTTGAATAATAATTTACAGTCAGGTTTTAAAGTCCTAAAAATAGTCAAAACATTGTGTTAAGAAATGATAAATAATACTGGTATTATTTATCAGGTGACTACTGATTATCTTTTGATGAAGAGGAAAATAAAAGATTAAAGAGCTATTTCACAATAACAATAGACAGTTTTCTGAAATTTAGTCTTTAAAATCTTCTGTGGAGTTAATAGTAAAGGTTAAAATTAAATACAAATATTTGAAAGATATTTTGGCCACTTTCCCCAGGAAATAAGGTAATAAAAATAAAGTAGAAGACATAGAAACAATGATCACATAATAATTTATTTGTCCTGATCACTTGTTTGCTTTTAGTAATTTTTAAAAGATTGATGAGTCTGTATCTTTGTACTTCAGTGACAAACAGATTCATGACAATCATTAGTTTCCTGTGGTGTTGTTATATCAGGTATATTTTCATCAGGACTGCTGGTGAAATTATCAACCATAATATTAAGATTGGAATAAACAAGAGAGTCTTTCCTTACACAATCAATTCAAGTTTTTATTTCATTAAAGTGTAAGATGGTAATGTCACTAAATTGCTATCTAGGCTATTACCAGTCTGTGTTAATAGTCTTAATTTATCAACATTTATTTTAACCTTTGCTATAAAGACGGGAAAACAAAGCTGATATTTATTAATTTTTAAGGTAAAAAAACCCTAAAATTTTGTGCCTGAGTTCTTTTATCACAGTTTGTTCTTAGCAGAAGGTTGTTTTTGAAATCTTTTTAAAAAAAGTATGTCTTCTTTATAAGTCCAACCTGTTTCTTGAATATTTATATATGTATGTAACTTCTAAACAAAACCTATGATGCAGCACTGTGCTATAAGCTGAAGTGTAGTTCTCGAAGGAGCCTGGGCTCTTGATATAGAAGACCTGGATTTGAATATTAATTCTGCCCACTAAAAGACAAATAACTTTGGGTAACTCAACTTCTCTAAGCCTCATTTTTCTCATCTCTGCAGTGGGAAAATAATACCTGTCATGTAGGTGTCTATAAAATGGCAATACTTATTATGTAACTTATAATTTAACTACACTGCAATGACTAGAGGCAATGTGTACTCTAAAGACTTTTTTTCACCATGTGGTTTTGAAGTCAAGCCGATGTCTATTTCTCTAAACATGAGTAACTCAGTGCAAAACAGGCCCTGAGTTTTTGCAGGATTAGCGTGCCAGTGTCATCCTGCCACCCTAGTTCATAGGTCAAAAAGAGTAAAAGTGAAATCTAAATCACTCCGAATTGCTTGATGTTTATTTGATGACATAACGTTAATTAGGAGCCTCCATTTTCGTTTACACTCAGCTATGAAAATTGGAGGCGAATTGTCGCACAACATATTCCTTAGTCCACTGTTAGTACAGGTTCTGCTACCTCAACACACTCTCAAATATTTTATGGAGAAATAAATGAATACATAAGGGTGTGGGTGGCAGAGTCTTAATGTAGGTACTGGATCCATCTGGTGAAATGTTTCATCCAAATCTTCTTTGGAAGACACTATGCTCCATGGGGAGAGGGGCTTTCTAGCCAAAATGATTAATTAGTGTCCTGTGAAGCCTAAAGCTGTTTGACTGTTTCCCTGGGCTTCCTCCCACAATTTTACCCATGTCTTCCGATTGGTCATTGGTACAGTGTGTCTTACTTTATGATAGTTAAGTAATCATGTTCTTGAGATATGAGAAACAGATAAAATCCCTAAGTGTCTTTACAAGGAAAAGGGACCTTGGTTATTGGGTCCCAGCTCCCTCTGCTTCTTTTTGGGCAATGGGGTTTTAAATCAATCCTGCAGCCTGGCATTGGAATGTTTGAAAGCCAGGAAATCAAGCATAATAGCAGAGGCAAAGGATTATATTAATTTCTAATCAGGCTTCTTCCCTGTCAGAACCAGCTTACATATAAATATATGCAGAAGACCTTAAAAAGATATTTGAAGTTCATTCATTAAAAAAAGTTATTGAGAGTCTCCTATATGCTAGCTCTCACTCTGGTCTCTGTAAATGACACTGATTTTATTCTTAAAAGTGATTAAGGGCTGGGCGCAGTGGCTCATGTCTGTAATCCCAGCACTTTAGGAGGCCGAGGTGGGCGGATTGCCTGAGGTCAGGGGCTTGAGACCAGGCTGGCCAACATGGTGAAACCCCATCTCTACTAAAAATCCAAAAAAAAATAGCTGGGCGTGGTGGAGTGCACCTGTAATCCCAGCTACTAGAGAGGCTGAGGCAGGAGAATTGCTGGAGGTCGCAGTGAGCCAAGATTGCGCCACTGCACTTCAGCCTTGGTGACAGAGCGGGACTTCTGTCTCAAAAGAAAAAAAAAAGAAAGTGATTAAGGTACAAAAAAATATATAACATTTAGGTATAGAGTTTTAAATACTACAAAAGAAGCAGATAAAGTGATCAAGGAGTTCAAGGATGAACATCAAATACCACATATAGTGCCAGGCATATAATGAGGTATTGGATAAAATTTAATTTCATCATTTCTTCTTTCCTTTGCCTGTGGGAAATCTCTCTCTCTCTCTCTCTCTCTCTCTCTCTCTCTGTGTGTGTGTGTAAAGGAGCAAGGAAATACTTTATGAAAAAAGTGATTTATTGCCTTTGGATATTAGATGATAGGTAAAAGGCATTCTAGGCAAAAGAAATAGTGTACATTAACAAACAGAGGAAGGAACCGTACGTGGTAAAATCCATTTGTTTAGTTTCCTGGAGCACAAGGTTTGTGATGAGAGTTGTGAGAAATAAGGTTAGAGGGAAGGTTAAGGACTGCGTTGGTGTTAAAGTGAGTATTCCCTGCGTATCTCACAATAATATCAACTCTGGCAATATCTGTAAGTTTGTATGTCTGGAAAAAAATGTAAACTTCTATATGAATTGAGGATTTATGTATTGAAAAAACACTGGTTTCCAATTTTTATTTGCCAGAAATCCAGAGTACTTCATGACTGGTGAAAACCAATGAAACATTTAACAAATTTCATGCCAAAAATATAAGACAGATCACCTCTAAGATTTAGATGTTGCCCCAGTGTAACCATCAGGATAGATTGTTATGCTGCAATAACCAACCCCAAATCTCTGTGGCTTAATCCACTGTAGTTTCTTTCTCACTTATACAAAGTGTGCCATTCTACCAGTGTTGATCTAACATTCCAGGCTGCTTTAATGTTATATCTCTTCCCGATTTAAGTGTCCTCTCATGTTTTCTTTTTCTTTTTCTTTTCTTTTTTTTTTTTCTGAGACACAATCTTGCCTTGTCTCCCAGACTGGAGTGCAGTGGCACAATCTTGACTCACTGCAACCTCTGCCTCCCAGGTTCAAGCGATTCTCCTACCTCAGCCTCCTGATTGATTAGCTGGGATTACAGGTGCGTGCCACCATGCCCAGCTAATTCTTTTGTATTTTTAGTAGAGACGGGGTTTCACCATGTTGGCCAGGCTGGTCTGGAACTCCCAACTTCAGGTATTCCGCCCACCTCAGCCTCCCAAACTGTTGGGATTACAGGCGTGAGCCACTGTGCCTAGCCCTCTCTCTTGTTTTCTATGGCAAGGAAAGAGTAGGCTGGACAATGAAACAGCAGCAATTAAATGCTTCCACGTGGGCACACGTCACATATCCTGTCCACCTACATTTCATTGGCCAAAGCAAGTCACTTGGTCCTGCCCGACTATTTATCTTTCATATTGTTTCTTTCTGGAAGGTAAAGATTTCATTTTGTTTATATTTTTTGTCCAATGCCTGGCAAATGGTAGAAATTTGATAGATGCTTTTAATTTTATTTTTCTTTTAACTATTTTATTACATAAATACTGCATGATCAAAGTGAGCATTAAAACTACACAAAGCCAAATAAAATGGAATATGAAAGTACCCCTTCTCAGAATGTTTCAAGAATAAATGAATGTAAGATTGATTTCAAACTATTTAAAACAATATACACATTTTTTTACTCTCTGGCCCCAATGTATCTTTTCACTCCATTTTTTCAGCATTTACCCACATAGATTATTTTCTATTAAATACATTCCCCAAATATTATATCCATCCACTCCACTCCACCCTTCACTTACTATTTTCTTTGCCTACAATTTTCATTCACTTTTTTCCTCTACTGGTCTAACTTCCTTTGTGAAGCTTTCCGGACTCTTCTTGACGGTGCTAATGCCCTCCATGCTCTTGTAACACCTTGTACAGATGTCATCTTTCTCGACTCTTAGCCCCTCAGTTTCTTAGAGGCAGCTAAGTGCTTATTCATCTTAAATAGCCAGTACCCTTTCCAGGGACTGGTACAGAGGAAGTGTTCCATCATCTGGTTCACCATTCCCTTGTATCTTTAATATTTCTCTATCTGTTTGCTTCTTCTTATCAGCTTATATATGCTTTCAATGATTTCTCATTCTGTAGAAAGTCCTCACCTGATCGTCTAATGACAGTTTTAGCTCTCTTCTTTACTTTGTCTTGAAATGTCCTGAAACAGTTGGCCATACTTCCTATCCCTACTCCTTCACTTCTCATTCATGCTTGGACACACTGCTACCCGGTTTATGCTTTTACAACTTCACAGAAATGACCTAGGAAATCTAACAAATGATCTAAATGCCAAATCCAATTGCAATGTTTCAGTTCTTAATTTAAATGTCTCCTCCAATGTATTTTAAAAATTGAATTAAAATAATTGAATTAAAGTCATATTTGCACACAGTAATGTAGTTATCTACTGCTCTTCTCTCTTCTCCATCCCAGTTCCTATGTTGATTGGGATCCAGTGTAATTTCCCTTCACTTTTTTACACTTGTTACTTGTTAAATGCTGGGATTTAGGTTGAGTGAAGTCTAGCCTGAGGAAATCAGTCATAGGACAAGAAGAAATGACATCCAAATGTAATGTGTTAGGTTTGGAGAACAAAAACAGAAACAAAAGAAATAAACAAAAAACTAAAGTCTATGCTATATGCAATTGTGAAAGTATGAGCAAATAGGAACTGTTGGCCAGTGTACCTAAGATTTAGAGGGCATGGCTGAGTTAAACCATAGCTTACTAGGCTAAACAGCCTTGGTTTCAAATGATTCTTTTGAAGTGTAGAATTTTGTAGTGAGAAAAGGGAATATTTATGGCATAGAGAACAAATTATTTACATGGTATGTAAGAATCGAGTAGACAGCGTTCAAAACAGTCCAAAGGCATCTGCCTTTCAGATGTGCAGGGAAACTATAACTCCTCCAGGTACCATTACATAGTTGTGTGAATTTTCCATTTGTATTACAAATAATAGAACTTATGAGGGAGATGAAATTGATAAACACCATGCAGTTGAGATCTTGAAAATCTACATTTTAAAGACTGAAGTTTTAAAGACTCATTTTAAAGACTCAGTTCTACATTTAGAACTGAAGCTGAAGACAGAGTGACAGAATTCTCATACTGTTGTGACAAGCTAAAGTGGACTAGGGTAGGACTGTAGGTTTGGAACAAATGTGATCTAAAAACAAGCAAGGGCAATTAAAGAAGAGGATTCATACTGACATTTCAAATGCCTCCTGGAAATCCAGTAGAACTTTCTAGTCTTATCTCCCACTGCTGCCTCTTATGCTCTGTTGCTTCAGCCAAACTGGACACTCTTGTAGCTTTCCAGTTGATACAAAGTTCTGAAAATTTTACACCTCTCTTCCTGTTAAATTTACTACCATATTAGTGTTTTGATATCCTTAGAAACTTGGAATAAACTCAAAAGCAAATGTAGTTTCATGTCTTTGTCATTTGCCTGTATGATGATTTGTCTTTGTTTGTTAACTCTTCCTCTTGAATTTCAAGAATTAGTTACTCATTCATTATTATCATTGACATTTCCTGTGCTTTCATTTGTTTCTCTACCACTGACTGTTTCCTCAATTTCATTATTATCAAACAGCCCTTCTGTGATAGACTGCTGTTCCCCATCTTCATATTGATTAATTTCATTTTCACATGCATCATTCTGATTTCCAACATCTTCAGAACAGTCTTCAGAAGATGAGTCATTTGTAAAGACAGATTTTCATTAGTGGAGTCATCCTCAGAGTCAGAATGTGATGGTCTGTTCGCAGGAATATTGTTTGCTCCTCTGTGTCTTTCATTATCTCTTGGAAGGGATGTGCCTGATGTACTTGCTTGGTCATTATCCAAGTAATTAAAATCAAATGTACTTATTTTGTAGATTAAACAAGAACATTCTTTATTATGATTGTTTGCAATTGAAGCTTCAGGGACACTTTAGGCTGGATATTACATTAAATATTATTTTCCATTTAAATTAAAACATTTAATCAGAAATTCTGAAAAGCAAGATACGTGAGTGCCTCATATGTTAAAATCATGAGATGCAGTGCCACTGTAATATTCTTTCATGAATTTAATATACAACAAATAAAAAGTTTAAGAGATTATCAATGCTGATTATAGATTCTAGTCACTGGCATTGTGATGGTTCCTTGTGTGTGCGTGCGTGTGTGTGCATGTGTGTAAATTTCCAAAGAGGTTATAAGCTGTTATATAACTGTGTTATAAAAGCACTGGGATCCTTTAAAATTTTTGATGAATTTTTCCCCTATGGTAGGGACATTTTCTTCTTGTCAGCAAGGACATTTTGGACAATAAATTGATTAAAATTCCTGTGTAAAAACATGCAATCTGATAGCTAAGTGGGTACCAGAAGAAAATGAGAAGATAAATTATTTTGGGTACCCCAGAGCTATGAGGCCTACAGAATGTGCCTGCTATCTTAGATTAGATGAGCAGCGAAGCTGGTGACGGGGTGCTCTGGGGATCATATAAAAATGTATTTCAGGAGCAAGAAAAGCTTAGGGGCTTGCAGAAGAAAGCCTAAGGGACCTTGTACTCCACAGATATGATGGGGAAGGTAGCCTTATTTATTTATTATTTTTTGAGACAGGGTCTGACCCTGTCACCCAGGCTGAAGCACAGTGGTGCGATCCTGGCTCACTGTAGCCTTGACCTCCCGCGCTCAGGTGATTCTGCTACCTCAGCCTTCCTAGTAGCTGGGACTACAGGTGTGCATCACCACACCCGGGTACTTTTATGTATTTTGTGGTAGAGACGGCGTTTTGCCATGTTGCCCAGGCTGGTCTCCTGGGCTCAAGCAATCTGCCTGCCTCGGCCTCCCAAAGTGCTTATAGGTGCTTGTCCTTATTTAAAGTAAGCTGGTAAATATCGTACCTTATGATTTTAAGAGCCAGAAGAAGTAAGATGGTAGAACGTGCACATGCAGGCCTTGCTGAGCTGTTCTCTCTGCTGCTGCCTCCAAGGCAGTGAAACACCCCCCGCAAGCCCCCTCATCTGGGCTAGTAAAAATCCTGGCATTGTGAAGTGAGTCATTAGAAGAGGGGACAAAGAAGGAGCTACGAGAATGTAAGATTTCAGTGGGATCAGCATAAAAAGCAAACACTACAGAGATGTACCCAGCCCTCTTATGTGGCAAGAGTCGTGCCAGGAACTGTTCAGTTCTGCTAACTACACAGCAGGAAGGTGGAGTTATGTCAGAGGAACTGCTGCAAGCTACAGCAATTGCAGTTACAGTCTTGGGACAACATGGAGCAAGCGCAGCCTTGAGCCCAGTGAGGGACAAGGGAAACCGTGATTCTCAGCCTTCAGTCTCAAGAACACCAGATGTCCCATAGGTCTGGCAGCTGCAAAGAGGGAGTTTTCAGCTAATGTTTGAAAAAGTGCTGGTAGTGGGGGATAGTGTAGATAGGTTAAAAATTAACCCTTCACTGATGTGTCAAACCAAAGATCTTAGTTTAGGGTGCTGGAAAAAGAATACTATCAACTGAGTGACATACGCAACTAACATTTATTTCTCACAGTTCTGGAGACCGGAACCAAGATCAGAGTGCCAGCGTGGTTGGGTTTTGGTGAGGACTACCTTCCTCGCTTACAGACAGCTACCTTCTTGCTGTGCCTCACATAGCAGAGAGAAAAATAGAGAGGGTGTGTGTGTGTGTGTGTGTGTGTGTACGTGTGTGTGTGAAAGAGAGAGAGAGCATGCCAAAGTTATCTTCTTTTAAGAGCACCACTCCTGGCTGGGCTCAGTGGCTCATGCTTATAATTCCAGCACTTTGGGAGGCCCAGGTGGGTGGATCACCTGAGGTCAGGAGTTTGAGACCAACCTGGCCAACATGGTGAAACCCCATCTCTACTAAAAGTACAAAAATCAGCTGGGTGTGGTGGCACATGCCTGTAATCCCAGCTACTCAGGGGGCTGAGGCAGGAGAATCGCTTCAACCTGGGAAGTGGAGGTTGCAGTGAGCCGAGATTGCACCACTGCACTCCAACCTGGGCAACAGAGTGAGACTCTGTCTCAAAAAAAGAAAAATAAATAAATAAAAAAAGAACACCACTCCCATCATGAGTGATTACCCTTGTTACCTAATTACCTACTGAAGACCCCACCTCGAAATACCATGACAATGGGGATTGGGGTTTCAACGTAAGAGTTTTGGGAGGACAAATATTCAGTCCACAGGACCAGGTAATGCTGTTCTCTGACTGGTGGTTTTGAAAGCAGTTGTTTAGTGAAGAGTTTTGTAGACAAAAAGGAAACATAGGCACTCTCTTCTCTCTTCTGGGGAAGACAGGCCCTCAGTGGATTGTAGTTTTAGAGCCTGAGCTGGCCATACTGTCTCTGAAAGGTTGGGTTTGGCCCTGGTAATATGAGAGGGTTCTTGACGTTGCCCGGGCCTGGTGGTAACTCAGGCAACAGATAACCTATGGCAACTTGAGACTGATGGAGCTTTGGAGGTCCTATTTGATATTTACGCCTCTTTCTTATCTTTTGGATTTGTGTTTATTCACTAGAACACTTTAGAACTTCTTTTGTTTTTTTTGACTAATTTATTTTTCAGCTAATTTCCTTTTGTGCTGTTTACTAGATTTATCCTCTCAGTTCACCTGTGTGTGTGTGTGCGTGTGTGTGTGTGTGTGTGTGGGTGGGTGTGTATGTGTATCAGCAGGATAATGTATGTTTTAAAATGAATTCTCAGTTTGAAAAAAGCATTTTTTAAAGGAAAACTAAGTACAAGTTCTAAGGTTGTGTATTTAGATTTTAATGACATCTCTTTAAACTATAATTCTACTGTGTGTAGTAATTTCATGCATATCACACAACTCAGGTCATTTATGAGTTTACTCCGAATTATTTGCTCTAATAAAAGACAAAAACAATACAAATAGTTTTGTTGTTATTTATATCACGTATAATACTCTTTCCCTTCTCTAAACAAGTTAATCTTATTAAAAAATCACTTATGAGTAACTATTGTGGAGAAAGGGATTGCCTTAGTGTGATTCCATTGTTAACTAATGAGAAAAATGAACCTGACAAAACAAAAGACAGTATCTGAGAGAGGCTGTTGAAGTAAGTGGAGAAAGTACAGAAATTTCCCAGAGTACCCTCTACACAACCCAGACATTCAGGTCAAAAAACATCAGCTGATTTGCTACAAATTATAATCGTTTTGGGAAATAGGAAAATGCAAGAAACATTGCAAAAATAAAAACCAGTCACTGCTACAAATGCTATTTCCTTATCTTGTTCTCAGCCATTATACTTTTATGATAAAATTTAGAACATATGTTTTGGTAAAATACTGTTTTCTATTTTTAAAAACTACACAACACTGATGGTAAAGCACTAGTTTAATAACCCATCCCTCCTCACTGTCTATTTAAAGCTGTGTTCTTTGTTTCTAGGTCCCACTGAAATAAAACAGAATGAAATTAGTGACCTTCATACCAGCTTCCTAACCAGCTTCTGGCAAGGGACCCAGCCATCAGTCTGTCAATATCCTCTGCAGTTTCAGATTTCATTTGAAAAAAAAAAAATCAGTTTCTTTCCATAAACATCGTATTTCAATTGTTTCTTTTAAAAAAGCTAATTACATTTACACTTGTTACATACAAATAAAGATGTATTTTGTTGGTAAGCTTTCTGCAGAAGCAGAGCTTGATTAGAAATGTTCATTTGAGGCATATGGAGAAAGCTGCAATAGTGAGGCAAAATATTTATAATTCTTCCCTGTTTGGTTTAGATTTGTCAATCTTTTTCCTTCTTTACATAAAACAACATCTTGCATACAAACTGTTTAAAATTGAAATAGTAGCATTCCAAATGTAGCCAGAGAAAGGAAAATACAGTCAAATTTAGAAAGAAAAATGTAGGCCAATGAGAAAAAACTCTTTGAGATAAGATTTGTAGTTAGGGGAAGGTCTTAAAAATTGAGGGATTGCTAGTTTTCCTACGAGTGGGAACAGAGAAGACTCATGTACACAGTTCAATCTTTACATTTTAATTTTTGTCTTAAATTTAAACTAGTTTGTTTGGCACCTTATTTAGTCTTCTTTTTCATTCTCAATGTTCCCATCTTTTCATGATGTTCTTTAAAAAAAATCCCCATCCTTATTTATTTTCTTGTCTGGCTTCAAGAGTGAGACATTAAAATTTTGTTGTTATAGTGAGACTGTGTCTCTATAAAAAATTAAAAAATTAGCCAGACCGAGTAGTCCTAGCTACTTGGGAGGCTAAGACTGGAGGATAACTTGAGCCCAGGAGTCTGAGGTTGCAGTGAGCTGTGATCATGCCACTGCACACCAGCCTGGGTGACAGAGCAAGACTGTCACTAAAAAAAAAAGAAAGCAAAAATAAAAATAAAATTTTTGTTCTTTTAAAAGCTATCCTTAGTCATTTCTAAAGAGAAGATATCAGAAATTGTTGAAATTGTGTCCCACAAAGTCAGAAGCTGTTTGGTTTCAGTTGTACCAACAAGTAATGCCTGCTTTTCAGCAGTGGATTTTTTATTAGTGAATTCCTTAGGGTGTGGCACATTTCCTCAAAGTCAAATTTCCTGAAATCACAAACATTTTATTATTTCCTTTCATCTTTCATGACTTTGCATTTCCACCCCTGTACTATTTATGATCCCTGGACTCTTAGATGTTTTCCTACTGTGACCTTAAAATTGCTTATCTTCCAGGCTAACTTCTTTGTATTTGGTCCAGAATGGTCTTATAGTGCTATGATGCTGTGCCCTTTGAAGTTCTGCCTCATCAAGGATTAGCATTTTAGTGTTAAGGAAAAAGTTATCTCCAGGATGATTTATAATATTTCATATGTATATATATTTATGCAGTACTTGGAGGGATTCTCAAGTCTTAATACGTTTCACCTATAGGAAATGCTGTGTCTGGGCTTGTTCTGCGTGGTACAAGGGATTGCTCAACATGTGGTTTTCAAAAACCAATGACTTGTCTTTGAGGAAGTTTCTTGACTCCAATAGAGCTTTGGAGTTTGAGAATTCTGGGCCCAGCTCCCCAAAGCTTAGTATATTTGGCCAACTTGCTGAATTTGGCTGAGTCTCAGTTTACTCATCCATCAAACAGGATAATAATACATTTTGTTAGAATTAATAGCATACAATATATGGAAAGCTCTCAGTAGACAACAGTGAATGGTCTCTAATAATAGTGATAATACGACTGTATTTTAGTTAAAGTCTTATTAGATGGTGCCCTTTTGGATTTATGTTCTTGGAGTGTTAAAGGAAAACACAACACTGCATTTCCTGCCTTTCAGTCTCTCTTGTTTATGACATCAGCATCACTGAGCAAAAATGTAAATCAGAGTGTTTTCTGCTACCTGTATGTATTTGTTTGCTTTAATGCTGATAATAAAGACATACCTGAAACTGGGTAATTTATAAATAAAAAGAGGTTTAATGGACTCACAGTTTCATGTGACTGGGGAGGCCTCACAATCATGGCGGAAGGCGAGGGCATGTCTTACACAGCGGCAGACAAGAGATTCAGAGCTAAGCGAAAGGGGAAAGCCCTTATAAAACAATCAGATTTCATGAGGCTTATTCACTACCACAAGAACAGTATAGGGTAAACTGCCCCCGTGATTCAATTATCTCCCACTGGGTTCCTCCCAGGACACATGGGAATTATGGGAGCTACAATGCAAGATGAGATTTTGGTGGAGACACAGCCCCAACCACATCGCTCTGGTTAGTATTGGATGTTGCCTGTCCTGATTTACTTGAGGGTAACCTGGAGTGACTTTACATCTCAAAGATTCGGAGGCTGCCTGAGGATTTTGCACAGTGATTTGAATTGGCCTAAGGAACCTTGAGCTGCTTCTCAAATAAATCGCCGTAAGACTAAAAGTCACGTGATATGTCGAATACTCCTGTTCCTTGGAGACAGCCATGCCTGGATTCCAATCCTCGTACTGCCACTTACACACTGTGGTCTCTTGGGCAGTTTCCTTATCTCCCTGGGGCTTATCTTTCCTTCTTTGCAGAACGATGCTAATTATATTTTCTTTGCAAGTTGCCAATTGCATGGAATGATGTATGTGTAGTACCCAGAAGCACTTGCTGGGATTGCAAACATAAATGGCCTCAGAAAAGAGTTAAAAGCCTTTGGGTTTGAGTTTTAATCTTAAATTTGCCACTACCTCACTAGGTGAACAGGGCAGATGACTTAAACTTTACCTCCAAATGGATGTGTTGGAATTAAATATTTTAAAAGGAATTACTATTTTTTAAAAAACATATGATGGATGTAAAGGAGTTAAGTATAATCCTAGAATATTTTTCCACAAATTTTCTTTTGGTGCTACTTTCAGAGAAAGAGTAAGGAGTTGGAAACACGATGTGTTTTATATTTGGTTACTTCTTTTGCTCTTCTGACGTGTGAGGTATGTGGGCAACTGCTGAGTCTTCATTCTGGCTCCTTGGAAGGTAGAGTGAGGGGCTTAGTAACAGTTTCTTTCTCCTAAATGTTTCCCCCCAAATTTAGGAGTAATGCAAACATGAAATAGATGCCCTGACTGCTGCAGGCTGCAGTGCTGAGAATTAAATGAGGTGAGTCTCAGAGTCTCTGAAAACATGATAACACCCACATCAGACAGCAGACAGCAATGGGTCATTTAGGGGTTTGCACCCCAGACTGGATTAAAAGGAGATTAAAGAAAAGAAAGGTTAAGGGATGTGTTTACAAAAGGAACTGGACACTTTTCTATCATTTAGGATGTTTATTGTGTTTAACTTGCTTTTCTTTTTTGAAACAGAAAGGTGCACTTCCAGATTAATTTGCAGCATATTTAATTGTACGGGGAGTTTCTGTCTCATAAGGCTATACAAAATAATGAGCAGATAAGAAACAACTAATGGCAGCATCTGCATGGAAGTTCATGACACATTTATCTGCATAAAAATGCTCTCCTTATTTCTAAGGAGTAGTAAAGACAAATAAAAAATACATTCGATTAAATGACAAAGGACATAGTAGTGCCCCCTGAAGGTGTGAGCTGGACCTCGCTGGCCTGAAGGCTGTGACAGGGATAGCTAAATGGCAGACAGTAACTGCATTTCTGCTGTCACAGTTTCAGCAATTGTCACTGTCAAAATGTAGCACATTCATTATTCAGGTACAAAACTATAATTAAGAACATTGGCCAAGAAAGGGGGAGGGGAATTGGACGGTTCAGGGAGTTGGAAGTAGGATAAAGAGCAGTTCTCCTCTAGGTCACTAGTTCAAACTTCGCCCATATTGGTAATGACTGACAGTCATTAATATATGATGGCTGTTTGATGGCCTATATGAGTAGGTGCCCATATCAGAAAAGTCACCATTGTAATTGGCATTAATTGGCACTTCTGTTGGCAGCGTCAGCCGAGAGGCTGAAGATTGAATGGGCTATAGTAAGAGAATTATCCTCTCATCCTGGGAAGCGGCCTCCCAGGGCAAGGATGAAGCACTGTCTCAGTGCATGCTGGGAAAGCGGCTGCTGTCCCAGCTCCTCCAGCTCTGCAAACACAGGACATCAGTTTGTAGTGTTCTCTGTTTGGCACCTTGCTTGATGAGCCCTGAATCTACTTAAAATCCAGCCTCACCAAAATGAACAATGGGCCCACGAAAAGTCAAAGGGCCCAAGTGTGAGATAATGAGGGGGACCTGCAGGGCATCGGCCCCTCGTGGTTTGCTTCCTGCCAAGCCACACTTGGTCAGAGAGCTGAGCAGCTTCCTATGTGATCTGCAGCAACGATTTATTTTAGCTTAGATGTTTTTTGGTTGTTGTTGTTTGTTTGTTTAAAACAACAACAACAACAAAAAAAAACCATACTCTTTTTAGAGATGAAGAAGCAAAGAGCGCTCTCTCTCTCAACGACCCGCAGTAAAACACCGTTGGGCATGCCACCATGTTGACTCCTTATAGTTGAAAATTCAATGTCCACTGCAATCATTTTTTGCTCTCCATTGATTTAAGGACCCAGTCGAATAATAATTTAGACTCAACTTTTCATCTCTGCGTAGATTCATGATTTGTAAGCTGTTTCTGGCAACTATCTCTGTAATACCAATGAAATTTCTTTTTATTCATCTCACTTTTTGGCTCAACTCCCTCATAATTAGCTTTTAGGTCAAAGTAACAAGTATTTAAGATTAAATTTCTGTGGATATCAACTCCTAAAGGACATTTCTCCAGCAGTACTTCTAGTCACCATTTCCTTAGCATTCTCTTACATATATGCTGAAGTAAAGTACTTAAGGGATGTATTTTCTGAAAAATTAAACATCAGAAAGAAGTTTACTTGTGCTTTAAATAGCTATTGTTTTCAGGTTTCAAAAAAAAGCAGTTTGCGAAAAGCACAGTTAAAAAGCAAAATAGAGAATATTTAAAAAATAGTAAAAATTATAATGCTTGTATTTGAATTATTATTTATTTAAATTAGAAGAAAGACTATTCCTGTGGTTTAAATTATCTGGAAAATCAGAGCAATTTCTTCCTTAAACAGAAAAAGTCTTGTCTTATAATATTCATATTTTTATTGAAATAAACTTTTTACCATTTCTTTTTTGTGGTGGTTTTTTATTTATACATTAAACCGTAAATCCCATTTCTTGGATATTATTCTTGCCTTTAAAATCTTCTCTTCAAAATCTAGTATTTTTGTGGGTTTTAACATTGTAAAACAAATGTGGAAGTTTTACTATAGGTGGCGCTCTTGCATACATCTTTCTTTCAGAAATGTCTCTATATGGAATGAGTTTGGCAGGCAAGTTTAATGGAAGCTGCTTAATAGTATACATTATATATCATAAATTCTACTTAATGATTCTGCCCAGATAAAGAGCCATGAGCCCATTCCTCAATGATTGATATGCTTGTTTCATCCAAATTACCACCATTTGGTATATTATGACTTTTATTAGCAATCCAAGAATTTTAACAAGTAGATCATGGCTCACCCACATTAAAGTGTGAGAGAAATTTGGATCTTTCCATTTTCTCCCCAACTGCAGAGATGGCACCATTTATGTTTCCCATTATAAAAATAAAAATTTCAAGACATGATTAAAGAAAGGTAGACAGTGTACTACTGAAAGAGCAATTCACTCTCTTGGAAGAAAGATGATGAATGCAGGATCTCACGCTGACCCAAAGTAAGGGAATGTTTAGAGTCAAAATGTTGACCAATAATTTGATGAAATTCAGTATGTGGAGAAAGTACTTATTATACATGTTATTATTTATTTTAGGTGAAAGGACGGCACCCTGAAAATTTTAATTGTAGGCAAAGAGATAGATTAGATTAAGAGAGGTAAGAACATAGAGATCTGTGTGTGTTCTTGAGAGAGGTGGCAAGAGGAAAATGAGAGAAAGGTGGGAGAGAAAGGGGAGAGGAAAGAGACTTGCAGAAAGGAGCAAATCGATTGGGGTTGCAGAGGGATTGCAGAGTCTTTCCTCTGTCTGGTGTCAAAGCTCTTCTCTGGGACTATAGGGATGCTGGTGTTCTTCCCAGAGGGGCCTCTTCTCAGGTTCACGTCGAGTTTCCAGTGACAATATTTTGTTAATTAGATAAATCTGTACTGTGGTTTAACCACACGCAAATATTCCAAAGCATCTCAAAGAAAATGTTTAGGAAAATGTGTCGTTCCTGTTCTGTAAATCTTTTCTTACTCTTTTGGAAAATTTGGGACAAATTAATTCTCCATGATCCACACATATATCACCTTAGTACACTCAGAATGTACAAATACTTCTTTCTGCTTGACATTTCATACTCAGAGAGCACTTCTTGATTTTTTTTCTAAAGCCTTTATATAACAAGTTAAAAATAATCTTCCTTGATGATTTAGTGGCATGAACTGAGATTAGAACTTCAAAGACAGTTGCACGCAAGATGTACTTACTGTTCTTGTGGTCCTTTAAGTATTCTGAAATGTCATTTTCAAAATGTCATTGCCATTTATTTACTTCTTGTTTTCTATTTCTTTGCATAAAAATAAAAACTCCTCATTGTACCACATTTAAGGCGTTCACATTTCCACTTAAAATAATAATTTATATTTCCACAAAACTAGACTTTTTCTATACAGAGAGGAAGATCACAGCTTATGCATCATAATCTCACAATCTTTTAAAAAACAAAATTAGCAATTTTAAATCTCAGACACAGAAGAAAATGCTCATTTATTAAGGAGATATATCTAATACAATAAACTATTCTAAAATAATTTTCTTTATAATATTTGAATTAGATTAATTTTTTCCCTTCTTTCTCCCTCAGTTCATAAGAACAAACTACGAATGATATGTAGATTCTAAAAAAGTGCACTATTCATTATCTACATGTTTCCCCTAATGTTGTCAATGATTTAGTAATATATCGTTAACTTTGGCAATTTGGTAAGTAGTTTGCTGATGAATAAGCTTTCCTAGCTAACCTAAAAAAAGTTTATTGATTAACAGAAGCTTTATCAAATGTGTATGTGCCAGGCACTGTTTTATGAGCTTCCTATAGAAGAACTGATTTAATCTTCCCCCAAACTTTAAGAAGTAGATGTTATCACCCTCCTTTTACAGATGAGAAAGCTGACATACGGAGGACTTTAATAACCAAGCCAAAGCCCTACAACTAGTGGGCAGCATTTCCAGGATTTTTCTGCTACACCTGACTCTAGAGGGCATGCTTACCCACCACACATGTGGCTCCCACTTTAATAAGTGGAAATGAATGAAAGTAAGGCAGAAAAGTGTGAACCAAAGAAGTTACTTTTTGGCTTTGGATTTTTTGAACTATCGGGATGGAGGAGAACCAAGGAGACATCCAGTAAGAGTATGGGGTGAGGAGGGGAGGGGGATATCCTATTCTTCCTCAATATTGTTTACATTATTTATGTTGAGTACTTAAGAATTCTCAGATATACAGATAGTGCAATGAAATCAGAAAATAGGAGATTTTCTCTGTGAGTCTCTTGTACTTCTGCACTTTTTGCAGACAGAAGCGTTGACTGATTTTGTTTTGGATTATCGTTTCAGGCGTGTTTGTATAGGTGAACAACCTTAGGAGTTAGAGATAGTATCACCTCCTGGAGAAAAGGGCAGACAAGCTTACTGTTTATTACAATAAATGATTCAGGATCCCTGAGCTGAGGTCTTCTCTCCTCTAATGCAATGTTATGCATGAGCAGGGTCACCTGTCCCTCTTTGCATCACTCTATGGGGCCTGGGATTTGGCAAACCAAAGCAAAAATAATGATACTCTGGCTATTGATGTTACTGATAGTAACATCCTTTGTCTCTAACCTAGGGGTATTGTGTCTTCTGCCAGCATCTATGAAATGATGGCAGGCTAACTTGCTAGCATGCAAATATGGTAAAATCTTAGACTCTTCATAGTTCTTAATAAAGATACTATTATTAAAAATGTTTTGAATTATTTATTGGATGATAATCTCATTCTGTTGATATGTATGATTGAGTTTAACACTTCAATATATTAATATGGACTATATAGCTTATTTTCTGCAAATATTCTATCGGAAATTTAATTATTATTACCTCAGACACTCTTCTTACTTTTTTTCGAAGATATTCTTTAACACTCTCCCACGTTAGTAGATTCACATTTTGATACTTGTCTCAGAAAAGAGAAAATATGTATAGCGACATGGCAATGAGACCTGAGAAAACTACCCAGAATATTATATGGGTTACTGTTTGGAAATCATTGTTTTAAATCATTACGTCTCTGTAAGATGATCAAACTATATTTTCCTTCCATGAGCACAGAATATTTTATTCATCAGAGACTTTCTATTTAGTTTAGTAGCAAAGTGGCTTAACAGAGTTCTTAATTAGTATCAGGACACCTAACTTCTAGTCCTTACTTGGTCAAGAGTGCTGTGTCAGCAAAATGTCTCATTGTCTCTGTTTTAAAAAATGGGGATAATAAACCTTGCCACTTGCCTTCCTCACCGCAATATTAAGAATACTAATGAGAGTCTCTGGAGAGATTTTGAAATCTGCAGAAAGAATAAGCTATATAAATACGTAGCACCAAATCATATTTTAGAACTGAAAGAGCTTATAGAAAGTACTCGGGCTAATTCTCTTATTTTATAGGTGAAGAAACTGAGGTCCAGAAAGGTTAGATGGCCAGTCTAAGGTCACACAATTGGTTAGTGTGTAAGAAAGTACAAGAAGTTTAGTCACACAGTTTTCCTTTTTAAAAAAGTTGGTTAGTGGTAAAAAAAAAAAATTAATAATCCCAGATATTTCAAGGTGTCATAGTGATGTTATTCCCTTGGCGGCTTGGCATAAGGCAGGTTGCTCCCCAGAGGCAAGTCAATTTGATAATTGCAGTTCATCAAGAATTCTACTTGCATCAGTTGAACATAGCATTTGGTTTTTGGCAGTTGTACTGACTCTATCTGGGTGAACATATTCTTAAAGATACCCTTGGAATAGTTGATGCCTCAGTTACATGTGGAAAGGCATTGATTAACTCTTTCAGATGACTGGAATAATGACTTAGGCTGAATATGAAGCACATATGTAGGAATATGTTGCTGGATCCAGACTCCCATATTTTCTCTTCGGTGGTTTACTTGGTGTGATTGGATTTCTCCAACTGCTTTGAATGTTTACTAGTGTACACTTGCCAAGGAGCGTCAGCACCTTCCCTGGGTTATGTAGTGCCAGTGACAGCTGAGAGCTGTCAGACAGCCAAGATTCACTAGAACTGTTTACCCATATCCAGGTACAAACAGTGGGGCCAGAACCTGCATCACTTATCGTGTTGATGCTCTTAATTAGGTACTAATTAAATATTGTGTCTGGAATCTTCCTTTATCTGTGGTACAGAAGAACAGTTTGAAGCAAATGTATGACCAAAACCAGACAAATCTATTAAGTCATCAGGAATTTCCAGATGCCTTACATTAAGAGATCCTTATCCAATATTAGCATACCCAGGTTGCAGTAAGTTTGTTAACTTATCATTTGGAAGTATGTCCTTGTTTTCGGTTTTGTCCATTCAGGGTACCAGAGTTTTGATTTGTATTTGTTTTTTAGTTCAGGGATTTTTGAAAAAGACCAGGGTGTTTTGATCTGTTGAGATAGGCTGAAACCACATTCTGAAAAACATCCAAGTTCTACTGAATATATAACATACACTAAATGAAATACAGTAGGTTCTAATATTCATTTCCGGTCCCTCTACCATAAAGAACAGATGAGGACCTTTAACCCTATATCAACACAGTAAGGGGGTTATAAACATAGTAAGGGACTATATAAACATACCTTTTGTTTTGGTCTAGCCTGGGGTCTCATTGGAAAGCCCAAGATGGCTCTTGCCTCACACCCTCTGCCTTGGACCACCTGTTTCACTTGCACAAAGTTCTCTCTAAATAGCATCCTTCTTGGTTGCCCCAAAGATGCTAGTTGCCCGCCTTATCAGTTACTGGGCCCCGTTGTTTCTACACCCGGAGTGCCCCTGTTCTCTTCCTTGTATTCTCCCTTGGTCATGACCAGCATTGCACTGTGACATGAGAGAACAATTTAAACATGCTTTGGTAAGAACATCAGTGGACACCCCCACCCCAAATCCTTTGCACAGTGCCATGATATCACTGGTGAGACACCATTAATTGTCCCCTGGCACCTGCAGCTCACAGCCATTGTCTGTTTCCTCACTTCAGTGCCGATCTCCGATGGATACACATATACTGTTCATTTGATAGGGCGTAGGTAATCGTTTCTTGCCTCTATGGTGCTTCTGTCTTGATTTGGATAAATAATAATTACTAATGATGATATTAACAACCCACATTTATTGGATACTTGTAGGGTGCTAACACTGTTTCAAATGATCTACATGCATTCACTCAAACTTTAAAATATAGAAAATATTAATGTCCATTATTGACATGCTTTTTTTCTGTCAGTGATGGGGGAACAAAATATAGATAGCAATTATTAAAGGCTATTCTATTTTCTCTTCTATTATGCATTCTATCTTAGAGTTGAGGCAGCCCAGGAAGTGTTTTGTGCTGACACTGTGTATCAGTTAGTAATAACTACAGCAGGGACCCTTGTACCTTTAAGGAAGCTTATCTCAGGTAAAACAGAAACCCTTTCTCAATATTTCTTAAGAGACTAAAGAGATACCTTTTTAGAATGTCAGCGTCAGATGTTAGGTTTACTGAAATGATAAAATAAGACTATATCAAATAGGTTTACATTGTTATATAGTTGTTAAAACAACAATTCATTAACAGCAGGCAACAGGTGATGGCTTATTTGGAAGAACCGAAGAAACCAAGCAGTTTTAAAAAATAACAGATATAGTTGGTGTGGGGTCAAGGGTGCACCTGTATTGAGATTTTTGAGGCTCTATAAAACAACTTTTTGGCAATGGTAGTAGGTAAAAGCCTTCTTTCAAAGGAACAAATGCTGTCCAAATGGTATCAGCTTGTGGTTTGACTTTCAACATTATAAATGCCAGTTTTTTAAAAAGGTCATACAGAAAATTTAAATTTTACATGGTCAAACAGATACATTCATTTCTTTTACGATTTCCATCTGTTGTGACATGTTTAAAAGATGTCTCCTATTTAAAAATTATGTAATAGCTCATCACAGTTTACTTTTAATAAGTTGTAGGTTTATTCTAGAAATTCAAATATTTGATGTATCTGAAATGTGTTATAGCGTATGGCACGAGGTTGGTATCTACCTTAATTTAATTTTTTATAAACAATTACAACTTTCCCTATTCATTGAATAGTTCAGATTTGATTTGAATTGACACCTTTGTTGTACAATAAATCACTTATGTACTTCCTGGAATGTGTATTCTGTTTCATTGATCTTACCACATAATCTTATGCCAGTACCACATGGCACATAGTTTTAATCACGATAACTATACAATGCATTCCAATATCTTATAAAACGTTTTCCTCCTCCTTATCCTTCTTGTTCTTGTGCTTTTTCTTCTCCCATTTTCCTGTCCGCATCCTACTTCTCTTCCTCCTACTCCTTTTTTTTTTCTTTTGAGACAGAGTTTCACTCTTGTTGCCCAGGCTGGAGTGCAGTAGCGAGATATTGGCTCACTGCAACCTCTGCCACCCGGGTTCAAGCAATTTTCCTGCATCAGCCTATGGGGTAGCTGTGATTATAGGTGCCCACCATCATGCCTGGCTAATTTTATATATATATATGTATTTTTAGTAGATTCAGGATTTCACCATGTTGGCCAGGCTGCTCTCCAACTTCTGATCTCAGGTAGTCTGCTCACCTCAGCCTCCCAAAGTGCTGGGATTACAGGTGTGAGCCACTGCGCCTGGCCTAAGAATTGTCTTAAATATTCTCAATATTCCAGCATCTTTATTTTTTAGATAACATTTCAAATCACCAAAATGTCCTCTGGGATTTAAAATGGGATCATACTAAATTTATGAGTTGATTTAGGGAGAACTGTCTTTATAACAACATTGAATCTTCATGTTTAAGACAAGGTTTACTTTTCCATTTTTTCAAGAATTGTCCTGTAGTGGAGTTTTATAGTGTTCTTATTGTAGGATCTAGACATTTCTTTATGTATATATTTTGGAGAATAAAAATATTTTAAAATATATATTATGTGAATATATAACATGTTAAATGTCTAAATTGCTGCTATGAATGGGATCTTTATTTTTTTTAAAATATTTTCTTTAAATACTTTTTAATTGGCCTGAAGGATTACCAGAGAAAGAAGGTAATCATGTTCCACAAAATGATTACATAAGAATGTTTTAAGTGCTCATCAGTGATCGATTTAAGAAAATGTAGCTAATGTGTATTAGTGGCTATAATATTGCAAAGAAAATGATGGTATGGATTCATATTTATTGTGACAAGAAAAAGGACCACATGATATTTTTGAGAGAAAAACATGCTAAAGAATACCATTTGGCATGATATAAGTAACGTAAAACCATACACACGTAATTCATATGTGCATATATGTTTGAGAGAGAGATAACATTATTTCTCAAAGTGTCAGCAGATTATTTCTGTGTGTCAGGTTTTGGAAGAATTTTTATCTTCTTTTGTACATTATTTAATTTTTTAATAGCATTTACCATACTTTACCAAAACAGTAATATAGTTAAATCCAAATAGAAAACAATGTTAGAACTTTCATGAGCATTACAAATAAATATATAAAATTAGCTTTGAGCATAATTTTTTCCCCTAAAGACATTCTTATGGATTTAATATAATGCTTATGGATAGCCTTGAAAATAGTTAAACAACTTATCTGGCCTAGTAAAATCTCTTCAGCTTGCAAAATTGTTAGTAATTCTATTTATTTGGGCTGCACCAATCACATCGATAATAATGCCTAGCAGAAGCATCTTCACATCTGAAGAACTGGATGTCTCACACTAGATTCCTGTCACTGTGCAATCACACGTCCTCAAGTGATTCATAACGCTCTGTTTCTCTTTAACTTAAAACCAAATCACTGAATACCTTATTGGTTATTTTAAAAATTCCATTTGAAAACTTTAAAATTGTGGATATTTAAATGAAAGAGTTTTAAATGAAAGCGATAAATCGTGATAGCATTTTTTTTTTTTTTTACTTTCATGTTATATTTACATAACTTAAATGTGGTAAACTTGACAATTGAAATAGGAATTCAGTGGAGCTAAGCCTCTCCTCTCACACTTGATATAACTTTCATATTTATAACAATTTGTGAATTGATAGGAGATTAGTTAGAAAATTGCTAAATTTTCTTACAGACATCATGATCATTATGATTTTAGTCACCACCCCAACAAGTTATTACATTTTTACTAGTTCCAAGCCTTATGCTTTATACGCATACTCTTATTAGCAACTACTTGTGAAGTAAAGACTACTATTGTATCATAATAGACATGTGGATTGTGAGACTCAGAGATATTAAGGAATCTCTCAGTGGTCATACAGGTTAGAAGCTGGATTTGACCAAGGCCAAACTGCCCCTAAAGTTCAAGCTTCAAAGCACAACCCCACAATCCAGCCTCCCAATATTTAATTTCCAAAAATTCCACTTTTCCCTTTGGCTTTACCTCTTTTTTCTCATTACATTACACCGTTTCCTCCTCTAATTATTCCCCAGAGGTGACTTGACATCCACATATGTTGGAAGCAAAATTTGCCTAGTCATTCAGAGAAAGATATTCAATAGTTTCAGATATATGACTAATCAGGATTTAATTTCAGCAGATTAGAGGCTGTGCAATCTCTTCATATTATAAAGAATGTAATCTAGGCCCAGACAAGTTAAGTAACTTGTCTACACTTGCATAGCTTGCTTCATTGACAAACACTTGTCAAACACTTACTTTGTACTAAATATTTTTCTGCCTGCCTTATGAATATTAATTTGATCCTAATAACAACTCTATGAGGTAGGTGAAACTATTACTATCCCTATTTAACAAATGAGGAAACTGAGGCATAATGAAGCTGAGTAACAGGGCCACTGTCACACAGATAGCAAGTGATAGACCAGATTTGGAAGGAGACAAGTAACTGTTAAGTCTTTGCCTGTGATAACATGAGCCATGTCGCTTAGAATATCATTCATTCTTCTTTCTACCATATTGGCTGATTACCTCAACCTATGAATAAGAAGAAAGTTGTCTGAAACTTGGTTTTGAAAAATAATTAGTTTTATACATTTTAGAAAAATTAACTTAAAGAATACTGTGAATATAATTAAAGTCTAAGTGAGTGTTGTGTGTACTTTTAAAATGATGCTTCTCTGGAGCTATGTTTATTGTTATATGGGACTGTCTTCTTGATGATGGCCTTTTCACCCAATACCTGCTGATCTTCCATAATGCTAATATACACCCAAAGTTGACACTTGCTAGACTGTCTTTGCAAGCATAAATATTAGACATACTAAAATTTGATTTTGGCTCATCTTTTACTTTGAATAAAGAGATCTAAAAATCAATCCATACAGCTGCGTTTCATTTTCTATGAATAGAGGTCAAATATATCAGGGCAAGAGTAGTATTAAAGGTAATCTATGAGGTCAAGGTAAATGTATTAGGTAAGCAGTTTTTAAAATTCTGATTTTAACAGGATATACAAACCTTGTATATTTTGTTTATTTTTTGCTGTCTTGCAAAAGATCGTATATGAAATTTAGCATTTAATTCCTAAAAATAGCATTAATGAAGTATATCTGTGTGTTTGTTTAATTTTATTTCTCTTATAATTGGAGGTATTAGAGAAAAGACCTTGGAATTTCAAGGTCTGAGTTCAAGTTTAACACTTACTGGCTATGTGACTTTAGGCAGATTACTTTTTTCCTGTAAGTTTTGGTTTTCTTATCTGTACAGGGGGAAACTTGTTCCTAATTAATGAAGTCGTGAGGATTGAATAAAGTAATACAATTGATTTTTTAAAATAGAAAATGCAATTTATTTTCAAAGTGTCATCAGATGCTATCAATTTTACTGCCAGATTTAGCATTCCACGTTGGGGTGGGCTGTAGCAGTGGGCCTCATGCCAGATTAGGGTTTTCCCTCTTAGATTCTAATCTGGCGTCTGTCACCACACTAACTATGGGAGCCAGGGCAAATATCTGAGACTCAGTTTCTTGCACAATCAAAGGTTTGGACTAGGAGAAACTTAAGGTCCTTACCAGGTTAGAAGTTTAGTGATTCATGATGTTCTTTGCTATGTGTGTTCAAGGGATCTGAGCACAAGGCTAGGGTCACAAGTCACAGCCTAAAATATCTATGTTTGACACTGATTTGGTATATAGATAAAAATCACATAACTGTATAAGCACCTCCTTTTCACCTTTTAAAAATGGAATTGGAATAACTATGCAAAAACCTTCATTCAAATCCATATGTTTTTAATCTTTTTTAAAGCTAAAGAATCCTTATAAATGGAGTTATGTGGTGATATGGTTTGACTCTGTGTCCTCACCCAAATCTCATCTCGAATTGCAATCCCCATAATCCCACATGTTGAGGGAGGGACCAGATGGGGGATGATTGGATCATAGGGGCGTTTTCCCCCATGCTGTTTTCGTGACAGTGAGTGAGTTCTCACGAGATCTGATGGTTTTAAAAGGCAGCTTTTCCTGCTCTTGCTCACTCTTTCACCTGCTGCCATGTAAGATGTGCCTCTTCCCTTTCTGCCATGATTGTAAGTTTGCTGAGGCCTCCCCAGCTACATGGACCCAGTCAACTAAACCTCTTTTCTTTATATTATAAATTACCTAATCTTGGCTGTGTCTTTACAGCAGTGTGAAAATGGGCTAATACATGTGGTAAACCCTACTATGTAATGGATATATCAAATATGTAAAATGCAGATTTTTTCCCTCAAAATAAAGGTCTAGCAACTGAACTTGTAATCTTTCCCTCTAAACCCTTCTTCATTCTTTTTACTGTGTGTGTGTTTTTTTTTTTTAATTTTTATTTTTTATTTTTCAGATGGAGTCTTGCTCTTTCACCCAGGCTGGAGTGCAGTGGCACGATCTTGGCTCACTGCAACCTCTGCCTCCTAGGTTCAAGTGATTCTCCTGCCTCAGCCTCCCGAGTAGCTGGGACTACAGGTGCGTGCCACCACACCTGGCTAATTTTATTTTATTTTAGTTTTTGTATTTTTAGTAGAGACAGGGTTTCACTGTGTTAGCCAGGATGGTCTCGATCTCCTCACCTCGTGATCTGCCCTCCTTGGCCTCCCAAAGTGCTGGGATTACAGGCGTGTGAGCCACCATGCCTGGCCCCTTAATTTTTGATTTTTATTGGTACATAGTTGGTGTATATATTTATGGGGTGCATGTAATGTTTTGATACAGTCACACATGTATAGTGATCCCATGGAGATAATTGGAGTATCCATCACCTCAAGCATTTAACCTTTCTTTGTGTTAGGAACATTCCAATTTCACTCTTTTAGTTATTTTAAAATATATAATAAATTATGGTTGACTTAGTCATCCTGTTGTGCTATCCAATACCAGATCTTATTCATTCTAACTATATTTTTGCACTCATTAGCTATCTCCACTCTCTCTTATTCCTTGCCCTTCCCAGCCTCTGGAAACCATCATTTTACTCTATCTTCATGAGTTCAATTGTTTTAATTTTTAGCTTCCACGTATGAGTGAGAACACGAGAATAAAACCCATTCTTCTTTATTCTTTATCACCAGTTGCTTTAATATTGAATACCTGTGAATTATCTTTGACTTTCAAACTCACTTTGGTATGCCATGGATCACCAAGATAATTTTACATCCAAAATAATTGGACTTGCCCCCAATCCTGTACCCAAAAAAACCCCTGACCCAACTGGCAGAAGGCATAGAAAGAGAGAAGACAAGAAGCAGCTGGACCTCAGAGAGAAGCAGCTTGACTTCGGAGGGGCGACCTGACATCCGGACTTCGGAGAAGAGTCCCTCACTGGACTCCAGGGGAAGACCATCTTCCTGCTCCATCCCCCTTCCAGCTTCCCTTCCCACTGAGAGCCATGTTCATTGGCAATAAAATCCTTTGCATTCATCATCCTTTAATTTGTTCATGCAACCTCATTCCTCCTGGGTGCCAGAGAAGAACTCGGGTGTGGATACAAAAGGCTGTCACACTGACACTCCGCTGAGATGTTAACACTTAAGCTGTCTACAGAGAGCAAAGGTAAAGGAGCACACTGTAACACACGTCCTCTGGGGCTTCAGGGGTCGTGGGTAACTCCCTAGATGCTGCTGTGGGACTGCACGGAGTTTTGCTCCTGCTGTAACCCAAAAGTGCTTGTTCTGGCTCTTGCATCTGCTTACCTGTGTGCTCCTCCTCCCATGAGGGGTAGGGAGCTGCTGGCTGTGTGAGGCATCCCTGTTGTGAGGACCCAGAAGGGGTCAAGGAGTATTTTCTGTTTCAGTATAATCCTTTGTCTGGTTATCTATCTGTAGAATTCTATTTATTAGTGTAACTACACATGAGTTCTTGATTTTTATATCAAAGGCTTCTTGATTTAAACTTCTTTCCTTCCCTTCAGGAAGAATTATAATTGTTGAACAGTGAAATAAATTTTTTCCCTAAAGCTTCTTCACATTTGGAGCCTGTTTTCCCCTTTAGAATCTGTGCCTGTGTGATTGTAACTATATTTCTCTTGAGCTTTCTAACTGTAGGACTTAACATTTAGCCCCCTTAATTTTCTCTTTTTCAAGTCTAGTATGCTCAGAGGATATGTTCGATGCCCCTTTCATAGAGCAAAAATGCCAAATACTATGACTGTTGCTATAACAGTGAATTTGATCTTTTACTCTTGATGTTTACCAGACTCCCAGTGGATGTGACTTATAAAGAATATCTAAGTTTTTAAAAAATTTGTTGGATATTATTTTAGTATTTTCCTTTTTATTCTTCCTAAAGGTACTTTTTCTCACATAAAATGAGCTGAACTTTATCATTTGTATATATTCAGTTAAACCACTTCTATAAATAGCACAATCTCAGTTGTTCATCATCGTCAGGAAATGAACTGTTTGGGTAAGTAAATTTTCTTAGAACATTATCTTTTCAAAAGCTAGAACTTTCCATTTATTTTGGATTGACATCTCTCCAAAATACATGCAATACTGTATGTGATATTTATTTTCCAACCATGGCAGCTAGCTTCTTAAAAACCACTGTGTTGGAGGAATTTAGTTGTTAAATATAAAAGAAGATGAGAGGGAAGTGATATGGGAAGTAATTCTACTAAGAAATATTTTTGCACTAGAACTGTGTGTTTATATTCTTAAAAAGTACACTCACTAAACTAATAGTAATTAAATGAAGAGAATTTGAATTGCATTTTAGAAATGGCTAAGTAACAATGAGTTATTTGTACTAATTTTTATTTACTCTCTCTTTGTTACTGGGATATCCTCTCCTCTTCAGTGAAAAGCTTAAACAATAATTTACTTTTGTTTTGTTGCAGATGCTATGCATTCTATGTGGCACTTATTTTGGTAACTGGTTGCTATGGGTGGATTTATGTCCCCTCCACCCCTATCCACACACTGAAGTTCTAATTGTCAGAACCTCAGATAGGGTCTTTGCAAAGGTAATCAAGGTACAATGAGGTCTTGTAGGGTGGGCCGTAATCCAATATGACTTGTGTCCTTATAAGAAAGGGGAAAGGTGGAGACACACACACACGGAAAGCACCATATGAAAACTCAGAGATTGGGTGATGTGTATATAAGCCAAGGAATGCCAGATTGTCAGCAAGCCACCAGAAAAGAGATATCAGACAGATTCTTCCCCATAACCCTTATAAGGAACCAACTCTGCCAACAGCTTGATCTCAGACTTCTCATCTCCAGAACTGTGAGACAATACATTTCTGTTGTTTAAGTCACCAAGTTTCTGGCACTTTGCTACAGCAGCCCTCATAGAATAATACATTGGTTTTCCAATGTATTATTGATTGTTGATTTTATGAAAAGGAATACTGACTTCCACCTTGTAAGTACTGTCTTCTGTATCTCACCATGGTTTCAGAGACTTAAAACAGTTTGGCTTGTGGAGATGGAAGGAGCTCAGAATATTTGCAGGGATGTCCTTGTCCTTCTCTCAAATATCCAAGATCATCCATCCATCCATCCATCCATCCATCCATCCATCCATCCATTCATCCATCCAATATTTATTGAGTGTCCACCATGTGACAGGCTGACATTGACTTTGCCCTTATGAAACTTGCATTCAGCAATTATGGTGTTCATGGAATTTGCAATCCAGGATTACAGTAGCTTAGTTCATAAAAACATAATAATCCCTCTTAAGTACATCTGCTGGCTTTACATCTACCTCCTTCTTCACTGATAGAGACTAGATTGCAATTATAATGCCTGATTTAATTTTCCTCACGATGTTTTGTTTTTCTCAGGGCTTTTTAGCATTTTTGCATGCAAAATCCTGTATTTATTCCTATTTTGTCACTGTTTCTTCTTGTTTTTCTCTTCTAATATCCACAATAATTCAGCTTATATTATACATATCTCAGAAAGGAAAGGATGTTGACTCCAGAAAAGGGCTATCAAAATGAATTCATATACAATAGTACTAATGATAGAAGACAGAACCCTTCTCATTCATTCTTGCACGAATAAATATTGATATTTGAACTTTTTCTGATCAATGGTAGCTAGGAAAACATGGCCATGTCAGTGGTATGGAACATGGAAGTGGCTGAATGTGGCCGGGGGCAGTGACTCACACCTGTAATCCCAGCAATTTGGGAGGTTGAGGCAGGTGGATCACTTGAGGTCAGGAGTTAAGAGACCAGTTTGACCAACATGGAGAAACCCCGTCTCTACTAAAAATACAAAATTAGGCAGGTATGGTGTTGCATGCCTGTAATCCCAGCTACTTGGGAGGCTGAGGCAGGAGAATTACTTGAACCCGGGAGGCGGAGATTGCAAGAGGTATGATCGCACCATTGCATGCCAGCCTGGGCAACAATAGTAAAACTCTATTAAAAAAAGAAAGAAAAGAAAAAGAAAGAAAAGAAAAAGAAAGAAAGAAAGAAAGGAAGGAAGGAAGGAAGGAAGGAAGGAAAGGAAAGAAAGAGCGGGCTGAATACTGATCAGTGGTGCTGAAACTTAGTTTCTGGAAGAAGACAAACCCTCCATTAGTCTGCCCTGAGGTCATTTGTTTCTTTCTCATGAAAAGGTAGAGGGAAGCATGTGCAGCTGCAGGACCTCTTGGGCAGTCGCCTTTCTGCAAATTTAATTAATGAATCAAAGGTGAGTGCTGTATCTCCCAGGTGCTTTCTGCCCTCAAAATCACCTCTCTTGGTGCTCTCTTCAGTGTCCTTTGACTTACCAGTAATAAACAAAGCATCCTGTATTCCTACATCCAGCTGAGCAGACTGAGTATCTCCTCACCCTCTCCTCGCTGGCTTGAACTAGGTGTGCTAGTGATGAGCAAACAGAGAGCCCTCTCCTCCAGAGAACTGGCTAGGTCGTGTTTCTCAGGCTTGCCTGGTCAGAGATACAGAAGTAGAATCTCCAGGTAGAAGTCTGGGAACCTTTATTTTTAATACACACACCAGGTACGTCTGTAATTCAAAACATTTAGAAAGCTCTGTGCTATGGCACTTTGAGGTAAATCAATACAGGCTTAAATTTCCTAAACGTCAAAAACAAAACAAGCAAACCCACAAATAAAAACAGGTAAAGTCACAATGTGACAAAGAAGAAATCTAGAGATTCTGAGTTTCACTTTGTTAATAATCAAGGATAAATTTCTTAGTTTCTGTGTGTCGTATGTAAAATGAAGAGGTTGAAACAGATCCATTAATTTGTTCATAGATATGTATTGAGGGCCTGCTATGTGTTAGATTTTTGTTCTATTCTCTGGGAAATAGCAGAGAAAAAGTCACTTATTGACTGGCTTCAAAATTGGCCCATTTTCACTGCACCGTGAGTCTATTCAATATTATCACCCACTAACATCCCGTAGGTGATGGATAAACAGTACTTACTCTTGTCTTCTGAAGTTATTATTGAAAAGCCCCATTTTTCCCCAGAGGGATCTTGGAATTCCAGCCATGCTTTAGGGTTGTTAAATCAAGTTCTAAAATCTGTTCTATTGAAATGAATGTTTTCCTAACAGAAAAATGACCAGATTAATCCTAAGGACTAAGGAGAAACTATCCTAACTCCAGCCAACTTCTACCTGACTTTCAGAATGAAATGAGTTGAAAAGAGCTTACTATTAGATAAATGTGTTCTGAAGCCAAGATGGACAAGCTGAGTAAGGTTTCTTCTGAAGTGAAAACGTGACATGAGTTTTTCAAATATCTCAGTTAAGGATCTTACGTTTTTTTTAGGTGAGACTACAAAGTGCCCAGTTATGTGCGGCAGGTCTTTGGTTGCATGATTGGAGGTAGAAGGGGTACTAATTTTATCTTATTTATTTCAAGATTTGGTTCTTATTCAACATGACTTCCTACATTGAATCCTACCAAAAATTTGGAGCACTTTGTCTTTAAGATTAAGTCTGTAGTAGGATTCCCTTGATGCCTTTTTAAGATTAAGTGAGGTGCTCCCAGATGCCTCTTGAAGTCAATAAACTTCTCTTTTTTTAAAATTTTTTTTATTTTTGAGACAGTCTCACTCTGTCACCCAGGCTGGAGTATAGCGGCACAAATCTCGGCTCACTGCAACCTTCGCCTCCTGGGTTCAAGCGATTCTCCTGCCTCAGCCTCCCAAGTAGCTGAGATTACAGGCGTGCACCATCACACTCAGCTAATTTTTGTATTTTTAGTAGAGACGGGGTTTCACCATGTGGGCCAGGCTGGTCTCTAACTCCTGATCTCAAATGACCTGCCCGCCTGGGATTACAGGCGTGAGCCACTGCGCCCAGCTAATGTGCCCAACTAATGTTCATTGTACTGGCTGGCCTGGGCCCAGTGGCTCATGCCTGTAATCCCACCACTTTGGGAGGCCGAGGTAGGCAGATCACTTGAGATCAGGAGTTCGAGACTAGCCTGGCCCACATGGTGAAACCCCGTCTCTACTGAAAACACAAAAATTAGCTGGGTGTGATGGTGCACGCCTGTAATCCCAGCTACTTGGGAGGCTGAGGCAGGAGAATCGCTTGAACCCGGGAGGCAGAGGTTGCAGTGAGCCGAGATTTGTGCTGCTATACTCCAGCCTGGGTGACAGAGTGAGACTGTCTCAAAAAAAAAAAAAAAAAAAAAAGAAGTTCATTGCACCAATTAAATAATTTCTCATCCCACACACCCAAACCATGCTTACACCCATCCAGGTCTCCAATATCTATCATTCTACACTCTATGTCCATGTGTACACATTGTTTAGCTCCAACTTATATGTGAGAACATGTGGTATTTGACTTTCTGTTTCTGAGTGGTTTCACTTAAGACAATGGCCATGCAAAAGACATGATTTCACTGGTTTTTCATGGCTGAATAATATTCCGTTGTGTATATATGACACATTTCCTTTACCCAATCATCTCTTGATGGACACTTAAGTTGATTCCATATCTTTGCTATTGTGAATAGTGCTGCAATAAACATAGAGGTGCAGGCATCTTTTTGATATATGAATTTTGTTTCCTTTGAGTAGATATCTATCCAGTAGTGGGATTGCTGGATTATATTAAGACCTTAGATTTTAAACAATTAAATTATTTAAGGACTGAAAACCTTTTGGTATGAGAGAGTAACATTTTCTGTAACTTTCTTAAACTGTCTTTAGATCTGGATTTATTGCCATTTTGTGGGAAATTTTAAATTCATAACTCAACTGGCTTATGAAGAGCGGTGGTCGCGGTGGTCTTAGGTTTCTCACTCCCACAGAGTATTGTCTTTAAGGTCAAGGAGATAACTTAAAATTGGAATAGAGATCTGTTAGTAGGGGATAATAATCTTTTTTTTTTTTTTTTTTTTTTTAAGGATTATTTGTCCTTCTTTGGGGTGAAAGCTTATCCTTAGGCCTTTTAGCCATATGCTGCTGTTTCATTTGCTAATGACTAAGAAAAGAAAAACTTGAAAAATTGTAAAATATAGCAAAATATAAAGTTGGAAAATAAGAAATTCTATTTTGTCTTTAAAAAGGACAAACCCATTGTCTGAAATAACATGGGAAAAATGTTGCCGAAAGCTGCCAGGGTTGGCTGAGAACTTCTAGCATGTGAGATCCTTACCCAGAGGCATGGGAGGAAAGAGAAGGCACTGGCTCTAGGGCTCTCAGCTCATGTGCAAAGTAAGCATATTCTAGCCCTGCTGCCTTTTGATGCTGCAGTTGCAATCAAACCTACTATTTTACGGGGGAAAAACATTCTAAAGTATATCATCTTGGGTAAGTCTCTTAATGTTTCTGATTCTTAGTTCTTCATCTACTAAAAATAGACAACAGCATGCACAGCAGAGCATGCCTGTTAAAATTGAATGGGAAATCATAGGAGAATTATCTTACACAGCCTGGCACAGAGTAGGTGGTCAAATAATGTTTCCTGGATGTATGGCTGTGTACAATAGAGCCTGCAAGGGCATGTATCTTAACCATAGAAAATAAGGTTTGAATTTACAGGTTATTTAGACTTAAATGTGCCTTGTTAGGACCAAAGAAATATTGTTGGAAATATGTTGGGTCCGTCTCTGACGATACAGGAGTATATCAACTGATCCTTGGCAGGCTTGGATTAGAGGTACTCAGAGGCTAGCCCATGGAATGATTTGAGGTTCCCACCTGTAGAAATGAAAATGCATAAATGTCGTAACTCTTCTTGTGTGTTACTGGGCAGGCAACTCCTGTTCCATACCTCACTCTGCCACCTGCGATCTGATGTGCTGTCACCTCTTCAATTATCTAATCCTTTGCTTTGATTCATTCCCTTACAATGTGTTTGTCCTCTTGTAAAAGCTACCCATCTTGCACAGGGTTGGTTATAGACTTCATATCAGATTTCGAGGACTGCAAGATTTGATTCCTCCCTTCTCCTCAGTATTTTATGATGATTTGACATTGGTGAAAAAACAGGCATCCGTCGTTTTATTACAGATGTTGCTGTGCTGCAATAGCTCTTTGAAGTTAACACAGCAAACAATTATCCTTTTGTCTCAGTGGCGTTTTCATCTTTGTTATATGTTTTTGGTACCTAAAATCAGGAAAAATTGCAAGAGTGGACAATAAGGCTAGTTATGTTTTTAAATAATTTTCCTTGCCTCTTATCTATGTTGTATCTATACGTGATACATTTATGACAGCACATAATTGAAGAATAAAAGCAAGAAGTTGGAACAAGTAATTTATTCTTTCAATACCCATCAAATTAAGAATTTTCTGTCTTTACAGTTCTTGATAATCTATAATTCTATCATATTTATACATGTTCTGATTTTTTCATCTCTTTTTTTTTTTTTTTGAGAAGGAGCTTCGTTTTGTTGCACAGGCTGGAGTGCAGTGGCATGATCATAGTTCATTACAGCCTAAAACTCCTGGACTTGAGACATGCTCCCACCTCATCATCCTGAGTAGCTGAGATTACAGGTGTGAGCCAGCACACCCAGCCCTTTCATCTATTATAGTAACAGTCAAAGTTATACCTTAGTCAAATTTTGTCTGCATTCTATTAGGTCGGTGATATGGTTTGGCTGTGTCCCCACCCAAATCTCATCTTGAATTGTAGCTCCCATAATCTCCATGTGTCATGGGAGGAACCAAGTGGGAGGTAATTGAATCAAAGGGGCACGTTTCTCCTGTGCTCTTCCCATGATAGTGAATAGGTCTCATGAAATCTGATGGTTTTATAAAGGGCAGTTCCCCTGCACTTCTCCTTACTGCCACCATGTGAAGAAGGACATGTTTGCTTCCCCTTACACCATGATTATAAGTTTCCTGAGGCCTCCTCAGTTATGCTGAACTGTGAGTCAATTAAACCTCTTTCCTTTATTAATTACCCAGTCTTGGGTATGTCTTTCTTAGCAGTGTGAGAATGGACTAATATAGTTGGTGCAAAAGCAATTGCAATTTTGCCATTGACAGTACTGCCCAAACCACAATTACTTTTACACCAACCAAATAATTTGTATTGGTTTTCTTCTTATGCACTCTTATTATGTCTATTGAGAATTATTTCTGTCAATGAGTATGGAAAATAATATTTATTAAATACCTACTATTTTCCAGTTGCCTTTTAAAAATTATTTTGATTGACCTTTAGTTATTCTACCCATGTCACAGCTGAGGAAACAGTGGCTCACAGGATTGAGGCCCTTTCCAAGGTTTTCAGGAAGCTGCCTCAGCATGGTTTCCAATGCTCCCTCTTCATTAAAGCAACTTCAGACAAAGTCTATTTTCTTATGTTTGTATATTGAGTATTGGAGAATGTGTCTCTGCAGCGGTAACCTCTGTATTGTATATGCGTTTTTGGCAATTTTACCCTCCAGAGTGGGACCTTGGCATATACAATGATAGGTGCAGAGTGCAGAGATTCTGGGTATTTGTGGAGATTGGAATGAATGTTGATGCTGATTGTTCATGGTTAAACCACCAGAGGAAGTACAAGAACCATGTGGTCATTCTTCTGCTCTTCACATACATTTAGAAAAGCAGAGCTAGTGTTGATGTAGCTTTACAAAACAGCCAGGGATGAAAACGTTACCTTATAATGTATAAAGAAAGACTAACAGAAAAAGATAAGCTGGGGATTCATTTGGACCTGAGTTCAAAGTACAGCTCCTCTACTTGATGGCTGTCTAATCTTGGGGATGTTCAATCCTATCCTCTCTGAATGTTAGTTCTATCACTTGTAGAAGTGGGGTAATAATGCTTTGCAGGACTGCTGTACAGCATGACTGAGATATTGTATTTCAAAGTACACAGTGGAGGCCTTGCACACAGTAAGTGCTCTATCAAAGTTAACTTCTCTTCTTTATTTATATCAGCTTCATGGAGGCTGGGACAATTAAAAAAACTATTTTATGAAGCTTTTGAAACTATTAGAAGAGTCCTATTTCTATCTGTATGTGATGAGCTTTTTAAATGCTTTAACCCATAAGTTCAAAATTTACTTGTATAAGATTCTTTATTTCTTACTATTTTTATTTATTTATTTTACTACTCCTTACTGTCCTCCATCTAGTTATCCATTCAGACAAGTATTTTTTTGATAATATATTAGATAGCCAGTCATGAAGTCATGGAGAAGAAGAAACACGTAAGACAGCTGTTTGTCTTCATGATAATTGCACTGTACTGGGGAAAAACTGAATACATGAAAATAACTCAAGAACAAGGAACTAAAAATGGTAAGATTTATCATATTGCAAAAGAAGTTTCTAGTCAAGGTATAGTTAGCTTGAAGCAAGGAACGGGTTTGGACAGGGAAGAGAAGGTAAAAGGCATTTGAGGGTGGTAGAAATAGATTGATCAAAGGACTGGGGTTAGGAATGAACACTGAATGTAGGGAAATATTGAAGAAATCTTCCCCTAGAGTTGGGGTAAGGGGTGGAGGGCAGTGGAGATGTAATTTTAGTCTGGGCCCCAAGGAAGAATAAATTTAGTGTATGTATATTCTCATGTTTATAGCTTCTGTTTTCTTTCTCTCTCTTAATTGTGTAAAAGCTGAGACATCTAGTGGACTGACCTGAATCCAGACAAGCTTTGAGCAAATTATTTTCTCTGTTCGTCTGTTTCCTCTAAAACTGTTGTGATAATAATAATCAATTGTGTGTATGTGTGTGTGTGTTTGTTTGTGTATCTTTAAAGCGACTTTTTTTTTTTTTTCTTTTTTGCCAAGAAGAAGTGTTGAAAGACCAGTGAGAGAAGGTGGAGCGTTACCCTGAATATTTTGTGTTGGGATCAGATACTCATGGGATTGTCAAGTTTTGTGATATCTCTACAATTTAGTTTCTGCAACTCAGAGGATATCCTGAAATAAAAAAATAAAGTTTTATGTAGAAAGGATAACAGTCAAGTTTAGGATATGAACTTAGATCTTTTGATTCTTGAGCAGTAAAAAACATAGTAATAGAAGATCTTGTCATTTAAAGAGTAAAATAATTCCCTCCACCTCAACTGAACCCACAGCCTTGTCTTTATAGAAACTGTGTTTCATTTTAGTGGGCTCCAGACTTTTTTAATCCTATACTCTAATAAATAAAATTATTATTGATACCTAGATTACATAGACACACACTATAGTTAGATATATATACTAGTGTATCTCATTGGAACATCTGTGTAACTCCTGAGTGTGTTCCTTGCTTTACAGACCACGTCTCTGCTTACTGGATCTGATTAGTCTAGATGAAACATGCTTATAGCTATTTTTTATTTTTGTCTTTCTACCCTTCCCTTTAGAAACAATATGTTGTGGCCCATTGACAGATGTTCAATAGATAGGTAGATACAATATCATGAGCTGTTCTCCAGGTGGTTAGATAAAATGATTCTTACTTCAGGAGGGAGGTCTGGGTTGGAGACTGATGGAGAATGGTGATGAGTACTGTTTATCACCAAAAGAATGATGTCCACCCTCCCTTCCAAAGTAAGGTGTGTACAATGAGAATAGATCCTTCATAAACTCAACCTTTAAAGATAGATAAAAAAGCAGAGGCCCATAAAGGAGCCTTAGAGGTAGAAGAAGGCATATAAGAAAACTTGAGTGTGTGTCAAAGCCAAGAAAGTAGAGTTTTAAAAATGAGGACACACACACACACACACACACACACAAACACACACACACACACATATATATATAAAGAGTTTTAAATGCAAAAATAGTTCAGGAAGATAAGAATGGAAAAGGATATTTTTGATTTGACATCTAGGAGATTACCTACCTTCTAAGTGGAGAAAGAGTGTTAGTGAAGTGGTAACTGGAGAGTAAGTGGGAAAGCAGCAAACAGAGAGAGTAGTGTTTCACGAAATTTGCAAGAGATAAGGAATAAAACGGGACGAGAGAGGAAGACACACAGAGAGAAAACAAATCAAGAAGATATTCTTTATCTCTATCTCTCTATCTCTCTATCTATCATCTATCTATCTATCTATCTATCTATCTATCTCTCTATCTCTCTATCTCTCTATCTATCATCTATCTATCTATCTATCTATCTATCTATCTACCTACCTACCTACCTACCTACCTACCTATCATCTATCTTCTGTCTATTTTAAGAAAGACTCTGTGTATTTATTGAATTGCTTGCTCTGTCTGCATAGTCCGTCTCTTCCTGGTAAAATTTGGCAGGTTTCAGGCTGATGCCTTCTCCTTAGGAGGTATTAATAACAGCTTCAGCTGTACATACTCACAGAACTCTTATAGCACTTACCACTCTGCTAGTTATTTATGTGTCTGTCTCTCTGGATAGATTTCGAGCTATTTAATTTAAGACACCATGTCTTCATCTTCAAACTCCCAGTTCCTACCACAGTGCCCAGCATGTGTTAATTGCTCAGATTTGCTCCTGGAATGTGTGAACACACACAAAAGGCAAACAGACAAGCATGGAGTCCTGTGGGAAGGTTAGTCTGGCAGCAGCATTGAGGGTAGATGGGGGGTGGTCAGGGTAAGGCTGGAGGCAGCAAAGCCCACTTGGCGAGCTGTGAAGATTCCCTAGTTAGATACCTAGCTTGGTGCCCTAACTCAGGGAATATGGAAGAAGGAACTGTTTTAAGAATCACTTGAATAGGAGACATGCCAAATTTAAATTAAAAAAGAGAAAATAATGATGGATAATAACAGATGTCTAATCTTTGAAAAAGGAGAATAATGAGAAAAGTAAAATCGTGATCATGGTGGTTGGGGAAAGAGAGGGCACGGCGCTGGGAGGTGAGTCTGGTTTCTGTTCTGTTGGGTGGTCTTCTGAGAAGTCTTTCATTTTTGCCTCCATGTCCTGTTCTTGGATCTTCCCCAGAAGCACGCTGTCTTCTCTGTTTTTGTACGTGTGTCAAGCAGCCACCTCTTCTTTCGTCATTTTCTTCTGAAAGAAAAAATGTCTTCCACGAAGACTTTCAGCAATGATCCTCCACTGACATCAAAAACATGTCAGAACAAAGCAAAACCTCAAGCTCCCAAGATTTAACAAGCACAGGCACAAGCCAGCTGAACCTGGAACATCTGCCTTAGGAATACTTAGTGTTTTCTAAGAACATTGCATTTGTTGGTCAGGAGTGATAAATTATGTAGAACACTGAATTCATCTGCCTTGATTTATATATTTCTTTTTAAATAAACTTCCACATTGGGGTGTTTACCATCCCCCAGTGGCAGCAGAAGAGAAACCCTTCTTTTCAGATTACATTAACTTCACTCTTTTTATGAGCACTTACATTCATAGAAATCGTTTGATAAGAATTAGAAACTACTTTGAGGCCTCTGTCAATTTTCAAATAAGAAAGATGAAAAGAAAGACATTATGAACGGGAGAGCAGCTGATTATTTGGAAGGAAGTGTTAGCTGTGGTTCAGCATTCATCACCAGCCATTCCTTGAACGTATCTGTCAGAATCTTTTGAAGGCCACCTTCACTTCTTTTTACTTTTTCCATGCTACACCAATAAAATCAGTCATCCCCTCAGCAATAAGTACGTAAAATGACTTCTTTTGTAGAACAAACCCTTTGTGTGTAAATAATTTGTTAGCCCCCTCCTCCCTTCAAGCATTGTGTTGGGAAAAAATATCCAACATAAATTGATTGTATGGATAGTCTGATTGTAAAGCAAGATTAATATGAAAACACAAGGAGTCTGCAATAAAACCTACTAACTTAAATCATTCACATTTGTGTACAAGCATTCATATTTAGCAACAGTCCCAAGACTGAGATTAAAGCTGTTCGGTAGGTTACTTCAAGGCCTTTTTATTGCTAAATCTTATTATGTCTCTAAAATGTAGAAATTAATCACCTGTCATCAAAGCTGCAGTGGATTATTGACTTCTAAATGTCTCTACAAATTGATTCATGACAGAATGAAACAGGAGACTGAACTAGCATTGAAATTCTTTTGCATGTGATAAAAAAGGTCTATTAAAAGCGTTTCAACAAATGCTGCCTATTAGGTAATCATCACAAAGTACTTTCCTATCAAAATGAGGTGCTTCTGAAATAGTTTTGATGAGATACATTTTTTTTTTTTCTGCACTGATATGGTAACATGAAATTATTCTGAAACCCCAGGAAGCTGATTTGGAAATCCATTTAACTCTTATATTACAGAGTGCACAACTTATTTTTTAGCACTAACACAATATAAAGATGGCTAGGAAAAAATCCATGTGTATGTGTGCACGCGTGTGTGTCAGATTGTAGATTATTCATGTTAAAAGTTTTAGAAAACAGTTATAATTTACCATAGCAGAATTACAATAATTTTTGCAATAAGAATCCTCTTCAGTAGCTCATTAAATTCTTTGACTGTGTTCTGGCTCCTTATCCCTGTTAGTTAAAATCACTGATTCTCGTAGTGGGTTAATTTTCACTCCCATGGGACATCCTGCTACGTTTGAAGCATTTTTGTTTGTTGAAACTGATATATGCGTAGGAGTACTACTTGAATCTAGTGGCTAGAGGCCAGGGATGTTACACATCCTATAATGCAGAGGACGGCTCCCTCTCCCACCCCGCAAAACAAAGAATTATCCAGCCCAAAATGTCAATAGTGCGAGGGTGAGAAACCTTGGTTTGAATTAAGAGGATCTCAGGAAAACATTCCTTGAATTGGAGCAGGCAGAAGTTTACGTAGAATTCAGAACAATTTTCTTTAATCAAATTTACTTCCTTATTTGAATCCACTAGCCCTTCCTTCTTAGTAAACATTTAACTGCCAGTGATGGCTTGCTTCCTTTTCAGAATTTTCTCACAGAGCTTCTTACAGCCCATTCCTTGCCATTTCCACACTCTAAGCACATCAGCCTCCCCTGAAACCCAGTTCAACTCCTTATCTTTTTTAGCTCTGTGGAGACTGAAAGGTCAATATAAGAAATGGTCATTGAGCTAATCACTGATCAAAATGAATTTTGATTTTTAATTACCATTAAAGGATAGGAATTACTATTTTTGATTAAGAGGAGAGAAAACATTGCGGACCTCTACTGGAGACTTCTATTTTGGGTTTCTGTCTCAGAAAACTATCTACTCAACCCAATTACTCAAAACAATTTAAAACTCTCTCATAAACCTAGATAACCAGCTTCTGACAACATGCAAGTTTAAAAATACTGTTTCCACTGGACTGTGAGTTTCACAGTCAAGAACACTTTATTCTTCTTTGTATCTTAGTGATCAGATTTCTGAACGTGTGAACTTTATTTTAGTCCTTAATATACAAGTATAACTTAAACATAAGCACACAATTTAGTACATACAATCTTGTGTGTAGACTACAACACCACACACATGTCCTATAGGCAGAGATGTATTTGTATGGTATTGGCAAACCCTTGTTCCTGACTACCTTATGGTCTACACAGTACCTGTGATATATCACACCCTCTGCCATCTCTGGCCTTTTATGAAAGCTTGGCTCTTTCGTTGGGAGGCATTCTACTACTGCTCCTTTTGCTTGCCTACTGCTTGGTTCTCCTCTCAGACAACAGTTCTTCTAGGCCTACTCATGACTGAATTGGAGCCTTATCCATGGGCTCTTATGGTCCTATGATGTACTAGACCTGCCTGTTAACTCATCTAGATTTTGCTCTAGACAGTCAGCTCCTTGAAGACAAAGGTTGTGTCTCAATCACCATTAAACTTTCCTGAACTCAGCATAGAACTGCACTGGCACATATTTGGCACCCTGCAAACATGTGGAGTGAATGGACGGTAAGTGGAACATATCATTTGGACTAAATTAAAAATCTCTTCTGTCAGTAGAGGTAGCGCAATTGACATGTTAGAAATCTGCAAAGGGTTCTTCTCCATAAAGACCCCTGGGGATTTGGTATTGCTGAGACATGACACAGAGTCCCCAAACCAAGGTGCCTAGGTAACCTCTTTCTGTCTCCTCTTTCTGTCCCCTACGTGCATACTGTTCCCTCTTCTTTAATGCATACATGTCCCATAATGCATACATGTCCCCTACATGTCCCCTACATGCATACATGTATACACGTCCCCATGCATGTCCCCTACATGCATACATGTCCCCTACATGCATAGTGTCTCCCTCTGTCCCCTACATGCACACTGTTCCCTCTTATCCTTAATGGAAAAGAACGGCAAAGAAAAATCTACCAAAATAATACGTGACTGCTGGTTACAGAGCCCTGTCTGCTGCATTACATTTCAGCAAGAAGAGGAGTTGCATTTGTTCTTCAGTTTCTTGAGGAAATAGAACGAAGTCCAGTAAGTAGAAAATACAATGATTATTTCAGGAAAAAAAATAGATTTAGGAGAGTCCGAGCCATCTAAGACAAAAAGGACTGCTTTGGGCAAAGGGCGTTCCCCACCTCCACAGTACGGACTGAAGGGGGCTTGAGTGAAAATGCTGGGAGGGGGTGTATGTACACAATAGAATATTGAACTGCTTCCCCCGTAAGGCCCCTCATCAGCGTAAGATTCTGTGGTGTTGTGACATGTGCCTGCAGTCCATAAATAGTAGGAGAACAGAGCCACAGGTCTTATGAACCCTTAGTATCCCCTCCAGGATGTCTAAATGTACTTCCTAAGAACATTTATAACCCTCACCCCAGTAAAGAGGGAATCGTCAGAAGCCCCGTCCAGGCTCCTCTTACGGGAAATCTCACATTCCTCCTGTCCACAAAAGCTCTCCACATGTGAAGGGCTCTTGATCACCTGGAGACGTGGCGCTGTTCCTCACCATTAGCTTTACTGTTATACATGAATATTAACGGAATTCCTTACCTAGCTATACATTGTAAAATGTATTTCCATTTTTCCTCCCTCTCCCGTTCCCTACCACCTTTCCTCTGCTTTCCTCTTTGGATCTCACTTCTCACTTCCAGCGAAATATTCAGTACGTTGTGTAAAATTAGAAAGATGTAGGGGAACTAATGTGCCGTCTCTGTGGAAGATTCAGATACAAGCAATTGTTAGGCAATGGAGGTAAAAGGTTTAAAGTGGAATCTATAGAGATGATTATGATATCTAAAAAGGGCTTTAAACTTTGGACCCGATTTCTCAAAGATGCTGGACTAAACCTCAAATCAGACAGAATAGCTTCAGGTGCAGATTTACCTGTGCTGTCACAAGGACTGAGCACTTGTAATTGCTTTCATGCATGATTATTCTATGACAATCCTCTTCCAGTCTTCTGAGAAATCTCTCTGGAGATAGTCTTCGGAAAGCGTTGCCAGTAATCATGAACTCTCAGGCCCCTATGGTCTGATTACCAGCAACGATTGCGGTGTGTATTTTATCTGTGTGTTTATGCCATGAAGTTTTCTCTAGTTCTACTTTTTTCTTCAAAAATGCCGAGGTTATTTCTGGCACTCATATAACATTTACAGGGAACTAGTTAAAATTTAACTGATATTTGGGGAAAACTTTTGGTAACAAAGACTGTTTATGCAAAACTACATCTCATAAAGAATCTCCAGTCTTTTTGAAGACAGAGAACTTAAAAGCCAGCTTTTGGGCTGAATTCATATGTCTTTGTCTCTCTTTCAGTTGATTTTGGCAACACCTCACATGTAACCCAAGACCAAAATAAAGTTACATTCGGAAGACAGTCACAATTCAGCGATCTTATCCTGCAGAACTCTTTCACTTGGCGTTTACATCATATAATTTGGTAAAGCGGTTTACACATTTACTCCTGTGATTTTCAAGGGGCTTTTATGATCTGCCAAGTGGACAAATGTCAACAAGCTTTAAGGATTGATTTACCAGGATTTCTGTCTCTTGTGAACAGATTACTGTAGCTCTGAATAAAACACATGTAAACAAGCTCAGAAATCTTAGTGGAAAAAGCAGTTCCCACCAGACCTGGTGGCTTGATCAGGAATCCTAGTGGAGCTGCCTCCTGTCACTATGAAATCTTGGAGAGCTAACAGCTTTCCCTCTCACACGACTGCCCTGGAAAGATTCCCTGAGTCTGCACAGCCTGTGTGCAGCCAGAGAAGGAAAGTGGCGAGGTGTTAGCGCCCAGGAGCCTCCCTGCTCACAAGCTGCAGGTCTTGTTAAAAACTCCTGCCCTGTTTGTTCCTGGAGCTTGCCAATGGCTCTGACCCTCAAGACGTTTTACCTGTCAGTCTAATCAGAGGCGATACCCTCCTGTGGGCGAGAAGACTCAGTACCAGGCAGCCGACATGAAGTTTCAACTAGGAGTGGGCACTGAGTTGAATGCTTTGGCATTTCCGATGTTTGGAAATTCCAAAGTTTTCTTTATGAAAGAAAAATAATGTCAAATCGCATCACTTATGTCTTTTAATTTCCATGTTAGAGCAATTTTTGAGCTTTGATTCTGCTTCTCCTTTGGCTTTATTCATGAGAAAGAAGATGAAAGATACGGGCTGTTGTTCTTCCGGCCTTATCATGCTCCCTGTCACTCGGTTGCCAGAGTGGGGACCATGCACTCCGTGGTATGTGGGTCTTTTTGAGGACTGGAGTGGGGAACTGAAGAGGGAACTCCAGCCCACATTACCCCTGCAAGGGCATTCCCTTAGAACTAGAACTCGGGTTGCTTTTAGCATCTTCCTGGCTGCCCCAGGAATATGGGAAGAACTAAGCCTCATTAGCTCATTCTTCCCCACAGCTCTGTGTCCAGATTAAGGGAGGCCTAGAAAATCACCATTCTCAAAAATGAGTTAAAGATCGATTCAGGCCGGGTGCGGTGGCTCACACCTGTAACCCCAGCACTTTGGGAGGCTGAGGCAGGAAGATCACCTGAGGTCAGGAGTTCGAGACCAGCCTGGCCAACATGAGGAAACCCCATCTCTACTAAAAATACAAAAATAAGCAGGGTGTGGTGATGTATGCCTATAATCCTAGCTACTCAGGAGGCTGAGGCAGGAGAATCTCTTGAACCTGGGACACGGAGGTTGCTGTGAGCCGAGATGATGCCACTGCACTCCAGCCCAGGTGACAGAGCAAGGCTCCATCTCAAAAAAAAAAAAAAAAGGTAGATTCACCCTAAAATTTATGTTTGCTGTAGATTTGCACACAATATTTATATTTTTCACTTACTGGTTTTTTCGTCTTAAAGAAATGGGTGAATGTCTGTTTAAAAGAGAATAGCTAATACCAAAATCCCAAAATCTATCTCATGAGTTTGTTGCAAAGTGAATTTAGAAACATATATGCCTGGCACACAGGAGGCTGACACAAAACCTTCATACTCACTCCCCATCCAAGTAAACCTGAGGCATCAATTCCTGCTTGTGTGGGCCACTGACAACTCACATTGGCTCTTTCAAATCACATTCTAAGCCCTGTTGGACTGGCCCCAGACACATGACATGGGCTGATTGGATTGAATTGGAACTTTCAGTTCTGCCTTGAATTGGTTCCCCTGTGTAGACAGTCTGTGTGATATCAACCCTCTACTTCAGGGAGAAAGAGGCTGTTTGGGCATGGGTATTATTTTCTTAAATGCAGAATAAAGTGGGACCAGCAGGATATTTCAGTGAAATATTTCCTTTGAACTTTCCTATTCATTTGCTCTTTTATTCATTCACAGCTAGGGGTTTCCAGCTGATCCATTTGATTGCTCTCTCGTACAGATTGTAGAGACAGCAAAGAGGGGATTCCTGTAGATTCTTAACTTGTTAACAAAGGCTGCTATGATGGTGGCAAGCCCCAGAGCTGACAGCCAGTTTCAGTCCTTTGTAGGGGTTAAGAGAGGGAGACAAGGCCAGGAAAGAGGAGTAGGAAGTTTTAATAGAGATACTGAATCTGAAAAACACCAGGGCCTAAAGAAGGGCCAGAGGGAAGGGAAGCTGTGAGTCCTGGAAGCACCATCCATCCACAGGCTTACTCTGGACTTGGAGTCCCTTAACTCATTCCTTCTTCAGTCTTCTGTCAGAGCAGATGTTCTGTGAATTGACTGCCTCCCTTGTGGCCAAAACGTTGGTCCAAGTCTCAGGAGACCTCAGGGCCAGGCTTAGTATTGTCAGCTGTGTGGTCATGGGCATACTTTGTCACTTTTCTGTGACTATTTTTTTAATCTGCAAAAGTCACACGCACAGACATAAAAGGGATTGCTTTGAGGTTCAATTGCAAAAAGATATATAAATAAAGTATATAAAATAAATAGTATCATCATCTATTATTTTCCTCATGCAGAATCTACAAATGTGAATGTTGTTATCCTTAGTTTCTCATTGCAGAGCATCCTGGGGTTGGGTATAGGATAGAAAGCATGGTGTGGGTATACATGGAGAAATTTGAGGCTAATTGGATAGTACTCTTAACTTTGAAATAGGCACTGGAAATGACTTGGTTATCACTGTCCCAGGTTAAATATCAAGGCATCTGTCTGTATGGTGGACACAGCCTGATATATTCCAGCCTGTATTCCTTTCTGAGGACAAGTTTCCGAGGTATCCCCAGGCCACAGAGCTAACACGATGGAAACCTGGCTCCTCTCTGCTCCCTCGGTCTCTCGAGATACCTTCTGCAGCAGCACAGAGCTGTTTACCAGGCCTTTGTTTTTGAGCTTGAAAGGTTTTCACTCAGGCTGGCATATGAGTTTTTGACAGATTTGAATTGACACATGCAGAAATTACCAGTGGCCTTTGGGTCTCACTGTGGCCGTCGTGAACCTGCTTAAAGTGTCTGATGCCTGCACTTCTCTTTACTTCTCCGGAAGCCATTTCCTACCAGCAGCTCCTCCTTCCGCTTCCCCAAACCAAAGAGTCAAGTCTTGGGCATGGGTGGATAACCGGGAACGGTGAAAAGCAAACCATTAGTAAAACGAGTAAGTTCTTAAAACACATCTTTTTTGGTATACCCACAGGACTTCCAGTTGGCAATTTCTATGCTGCTTTATAGCTTGCTTTAATTTATCTAACTAATGACATGAAAGATATAAAATGGGTAAAACTATAGTGTTTGGCTTGCTTAAATTAAGTTTATGAGTTTTGCTTAAGCCTGCCAAACAAGTTAAATATTTCATGGCTTTCACAGGCTATAGTTCTAATATTTATAACTCTTGTGTACAGATTTCAAAAAATTATAATTACAACTCCCAGGATCCCAGATACAGCAGATGTTCAATATTTTCTACAATGTTGGCAGAAAATGCTTCTCATGCTCTTTTTGATCCCCTACCCATGTATTGTATCTGTTGGAACAAGCTGTTGATAAGAAAGTCTACTGTCATTCTTTCATTTTAACGACCTTGGAAAAAACTCTAACATGAAATAGGAATAGAAATGGAAAAGGTGATTTCTACCCTTCTCTAAAGATATTACTGCATGGAAATAATGTTTTACCTAAAGGAGACTAACATGAAAGTGCATTTTGCCATGAGAGGCATTTTATTTACTTTATGACCACAATGCTTTTCTGTATAATTTCCATTTTTGCCCTAATTAAACATGCAAAATTTCTTTCTTGTCTGGGTGACTGACTTTCCTTGGCCCCTTTAACAAAACATTTACCTCGTTTGCTCTTCAGAAAATCTTGAAAACCCTCTATCAGTCACTTACTTATGTTAAGACTTTGTAAGTTTCTGTTTAAAGCAGTTGTGCTATCAGCTTTGGTAACTATAAACTCTCATATATGAATTTATTAATCTATTTTTTTGCTGTTATAGAGAGACTCAGAGAGATTGGGCACTGCAGAAATTAAATTTAGGTTCGGAAGTTTCTGGCTTATGAGTTCTAGAATGCCTTGTGGCAGGATGCAGATTTGGAGAGCTCTGAAGTACTCAACTTTCTCTACTTCCCAATTTGCCCAAGGCCCGTCTTGGATGGAAGGAAGACATGGTAATTCTAAAATGAAATAGAACTGATTCTATTTCTCACTCAGTTCATGCACACAATTAACAGCAAAAAGAGATGTAAAAATTGACATAGATTTTAGTTAATTTTCTTAGATTTAAGTATGTGAAAGACTTTGAAACTCACACTCCTGTAGAATACTATCTGTACATATAATGTACAAAATATATCTAAAAATAAAAAATTCCTGAAAAATTGATAAACCTCAAATTCACAGATTCATGTATTTTTCTTCCCACAGCACCTTCTCTATCTTCATTGTTAGATTCAAACTTTAAAACTACTCTGTGATGGCCGGGCGCAGTGGCTCACGCCTGTAATCCCAGCACTTTAGGAGGCCAAGGTGGGTGAATCATGAGGTCAGGAAATCGAGACCATCCTGGCTAACACGGTGAAACCCCGTCTCCACTAAAAATACAAAAAATTAGCCGAGCGTTGTGTGTGGCGGGCGCCTGTAGTCCCAGCTACTCGGGAGGCTGAGGCAGGAGAATGACGTAACCCGGGAGGCGGAGCTTGCAGTGAGCCGAGATAGCGCCACAGCACTCCAGCCTGGGCGACAGAGCGAGACTCCGTCTCAAACAAAACAAAACAAAACAAAAAACAAAAACAAAACAAAAGACCCACAAAACTGCTCTGTGATGAAATTAAATGCGACTTTCCGAAATAACTGCTAGCCTAAGGAGATGCCAGAGGAGCATGCCTGAGAGAGGCATCGCCACTGGAAATGAATGTAGGAGCAGGTGTACTTTGAAGAACCCAGGAATAGTAAAATGCCTCAGCAGGAGTGACTAGAATGCTAAGGAGAATGAGCTGGTTCTCAGAAGGCAGCATGCTGGAGAGACTCCAGGTAAAGCAGAAGTGTCCTCTGGATGGTATAACATAATGCTGCCTTGCTGCTCACCTTGCGAAGGGGCAGCAGCCTGCTTGCTGTGTAGACATGGCCAGGTAATGCAGGCACACAGTGGCTCCTTATTACCCGTTTCTTGAGTGTACTGAGAACTTTTCAGGTGAGACATCAAAACCCAGCTTTAAGAATGCAGGCTTGGAGGGCTCCATCAGCCGTTTCCACCTTTTTCCACTCTTCCAACAGTGTGCTCTCTAGGGCTCTTAATTCATTCCTCCCTGGTACTGCTGCAGGGACAATGTGAACGAGAATCTGTTGTCAGTTCTGTCCCGATGTCACTGTTGGGAATGGGGAAACTGATAGAAACTCTTTCTGGATGCTGTGAATTTTCCTCAGCACTGCCTTGAGAAATACTTTCTAAAAAATTTCCATAGGTTTTTAGGGAACAGGTGGTATTTGGTTACATGAGTAAGTTCTTTAGTGGTGATTTGTGAGATTTTGGTGCACCCGTCACCTGAGTATTATACACTGAATCCAACTGGTAGCCTTTTATCCCTCACCCCCTATTTTCATCTTCCCCTGAGGCCACAGAGACCATTTTATCATTCTTATGCCTTTGCATCCTCATAGCTTAGCTCCCACTTATGAGTGAGAACATGTGATGTTTGGTTTTCCATTCCTGAGTTACTTCACTTAGAATAATAGTCTCTAGTCCCATCCAGGTTGCTGTGAATGCCATTAATTCCTTCCTTTTTATGTCTCAGTAGTATTCCATCATACGCACACGTGTGTGTGTGTGTGTGTGTGTGTGTGTATTACAGTTTCTTTACTTTAAGCCAAGCTGAGGACTTGTATGAAGACTCTGGCTGCTCTGTAGGTATGGAAATGTAGGAAAAGGGCATAAACTGCAAAGCCAGAGATGGGTGTGCCCTGCACTCCAGGAAGTTTACCTAAGCAGGATTATAGAGATTTCACCTTTGAAACAGAGAAAACAACAGTTCTACAGAGTTGTAGGATTCCAAGGTGTATTAAAAGTGCCAGACAACTAGCAGACGCTTCCCACCTACTTCCCAGAATTCCCTCTGCTGCATGGTGTGTGGACTTCGAGATTTGGAAGACACAAGTGAAACTGCAGTCATGTTTTTGGGGCTGGTGTTGCAGCTCACACACATTGTCACCTACCTTTTGGCGTCCTGGTTGCCATGGGCATATTTGGGTCTTCTGGGTCTCCTTCTTTGACTTCGTTCTCTTCCAGGCAGGTGTGTGTTTAGTTACAGGATGAGGATAAGCTTCAACCACAGAACACCCTCCTCATTAAAGGTGGAGTCTTGGGGGTGGTGAGACACTGATATGGCTTCTGGTCCACCTTCGCAGACTCCACTCATCTTTATGGGTTCCATTTTGTCCCGGTTCCCCTCTTTGCAGCTGTCTGTCTTTTCTTCCTGTGTACCTGTCCTGCCGACTTCAGGCTTCAGCACCAAACACAGAAGCAACAGCCTCTGCGTTCTGTTTAACATCCTCCCACAATGAAGCAGAGCCAAAGTCCTGTATAAATCCCTTAGTATGTATGTGTTTCCTAGAGGTTCTGCTTCTCTGTTTGAACTCTGATTCATATATCTATCAAAATACCCAACATAGTTCTTAGCTCGTAGCAGACATCTCACTCATCTAACTTCATTCACAGTCATTTGGAGGGAGGGTTAACTGCTGGACGTGGGGGATACGAAGATGAACAAAGTAGGATCTGATTTGCACACAATCTAGTGGAAGCAAGTAAAGCTTCCATATGAATATGATTCTGGCAGCTCTGCCCCATTGGTCTTCTTATCCATGAAGTTGGATTGTCTGCTTCCCCTGGGCCAGTACAGCTTGCCCATCCAGACTCTGGCCATGTGGTGATTTTGACATAGAGGAAATCCTAAATGGTCATAATGATTTCCCAGATATTAGTACTGCTAACATTTTACATGTCTAAAGCACTCAAGGTCCAAAATCTCTTTCCAGTGCAAGATTACATTGGCCCTCACAAGGACATCGTGAAGTGAGCAGGATGAGTATTATCGTACATATTTTATAGATAAAGAAACTGTGGCCCTGCAGCTGGATTTGCATTCAAAATTTCTGACTCACAGGATAGAGCTCTTTCCATTATGGCACAGATTTTCTCCTTGACAATCCCAAAGGAGGATCTTGTTTAGTAAAATGAGAAGCCCAGAGGCTTTAAAGACTTATAGATCGTCCTCTATAAAATGCGTGATTATTTGAAGGCTCACACATATACCATGTTGTCTCTTGTTTTCCAACTTGAGTAATGCCTCAAGCAAAGTCCAGGCCCTGGAGAAATCAGTGTTTAAATCCTTAAATGCATTTCTTTGGATACCACCTAGTATTCATAAATAATAGCCCGTTTCTTAAAACCCAGCACCCTACATATTCTCATTAGGCATGCCTTATGTGTGCTTTCCATAACAAAATTCACTTAATAGCCCACAGAGATTTGTCGCATTGGATTTATCTTGCTGCCAGTTTCCAGAAATGTGTAAATGCGACTATCTCCCTTTTTCCTTTTTGGATTTAATCTGATTCGCTTTCTCAAAGTTGAAATAATTTAGAAAACATTTTAAAACTAGAGAACCTGAAGCAAAGACCATTGCTGGCTGAAAGAAAGAAGAAAAAGAGAGAGATATCCTAGGGGTAATGTTAAGGGCTCTGTCTTACATTCTAATATACAGTATGCATTATCACGTATTTTGGAAAAATCTGCGTTAGGCATGTGCATGCAAGTTTTAGTAGGTGATTGTTCATATTATGTAGCACTTTACACCAACTGCTCGGAGAACAAAACAGCACCCTGAGTCGAAGAATTGATTTGCAAGCTCATAATGTGTGAGATGATCTGCTTGTAGTATTCTCTTATTTAATTTAGCATGAAGTGTTACCTGAGAAATCGCAGGTCCTCAAATACATCCAAAGACAATTTAATGCCCATCTAATGCCTAAAACATAATCATCTCTGGTTGAGGCCAGTGCTACAGGGCAGTGTGGAACAGGCAGGCGTGGTATGAAATGTTTCATAAATCTTCATATAAGATGCATTTGTCATTGTCTCCAAAATATTTTAATGTTAACTTCTTCCTTTTCCGTTTCTGTTTTCCTTCTTGAAAATCATCTTAAAGGTTGCTGAATGTATAAGGAACACTATAGAATTTTACTAAAGTCACTAAAACTCAATGTAAAATCACAAATGGTGTTAGTAAAGCTACTGTTTTCCCATGGGCCAAAAAACATTTTTGTGTGTGTGTGTGTATGTCTGTGTTTATTTAGCAGACAAGAACATACATTTTCTTCTGTGCTTTAGTAAAATTTTCTCCTATATATAGGTGAAAAGTTCAAATCTAATGAAAGAAAGCAAAACAAACAGAAAACAGGAGCAGCTGATTTGAAGCACCAGGAAATGCTGTCAGTATAAATGTCTGCTGTTCATCTTAATCCTCAATCTTTATTCGTAGTCTGAGTTGTTTATCCCTACCTACTAGATTAGAAAAATGCAGCAAACCACTCACAATTTTTTAAAACTACTGCTTAAGAAAAGGTCCTTAAACTACTGCTTAAGAGAGGTCCTAGACATCTGATGCTTTCTCTGACAAATAACCTTGGAAACATGGAAAACTTCCAATGCAAATTTATATCACAGCTAATTGGCATATGGTTGTTAGAGGTAAGAGCTAGCCACAGTGATACTGATAGCAGTGTGATTCCTGTGGATCTTGGAGGAGAAATCACAGTAGGCCCGTTTGGTCTCAGGTGGATGGCTTTTAGACTTGCTGCTGCCTGTCTTACTAATACTGTTTGCAGATTTCTGTTTGTATAAATTTATTTGTCTTACAAGAGAAATTATTTTACAGATCTAAATAGACTAAGAAAAAGTTGAGGATAAAAGTGCTGAAAGAAAAAGCATTAGTTTTCCTTGCTACTTAAAACAACAACAGTAACAACAACAACAACAATAACTACGACAAAACACACTTTCTTTATAAAACGGTGTTTCCAGGTTTTCTCTCCTAGGATGAGTTCTGGATACCCGGGATTGAGGGTAATGGAGACTCACTCCTCACTGTTGATGTGGTTTGGCTGAGTCCTCACCTAAAATCTCATCTTGAATTGTAATCCCTATGATCCCCACGTGTTAAGGGAGAGAGCAGGTGGAGGTAATTGAATCATGGGGGCAGTTCCCCCATGCTGCTCTCGTGTTAGTGAGTGAGTTCTCGCAAGATCTGATGGTTTTATAAGTGCGTAGTAGCTCCCCCCGCATTCATTCGCCTTCCTGCAGCCTCGTGAAGGAGGGTGTGTTGGCTTCCCCTGTGTCTTCTGCCACGATTGTAAGTTTCCTGAGGCCTTCCCAGCCATGCTGAACTGAGTCACTTAAACCACTTTCCTTTATAAGTTACCCTGTCCTGGGTAGTATTTTTATAGCAGTGTGAGAATGGGCTAATACAACTATATTCCCCTTTATACATTTTGGATTTTGTATCATGTGCATGTAATACCTAATTAAAAAATAATGTGAAATTTGAAAGCAGTTTTTAAAACAGGTTGGAGCACTGCATTAATACATTTATTTTTATTGACACTAAATGGCTTTTACTGAGTCAATTCAATTTAACAAACAACTGCTGTGTGCCAGGCTCTGGACTAGGCTCAGGGGATGGTTAACAAAGGAACCTGCTTTCAAAAGCAGCTTAACATCCTAGTATGGGTTAACAGAGGTTATTTTGTAATTCAAAGCCTCTTTTTGTTTGAACAAGTGTCTTAGCCAGTGTTCACCATTCAACACAGCAGAAAGCAGCCTCTCCCTTTGTGTATCAAAGTGGTTACCTCTGGGGACGTTCTTTTATACATCCACTCAACAAGCAGAGTGTCTGCTACGTGCAGGGCCCTTTGCAGGTGACCGATGGCAAGCAAGTCTAGTTCCTGCCCTCAAGGGGTTAACATCTAGGTGAGATGCAGATTCAGTTCTGTACTTCCAGTGTCTCCTGATGTCTGAGAATAGGTATTCGAGATATATCCTGTATTTTAAACAAATTGTGACTTAGGAGATTTTGTTCATTAGATCAACACTAATTTAACAATAGCTAATATTCCTAAAGGCTTAGTGTAATGCATAAATAGAAATATTTCAAAGATATGTGGTATCTCTTAAATAAATCATTCCTTGATGCAGGAATGGGTCATTTATGGGATAAATATATTGAACCCAAATAGGATAAGTGAGCTGCTTTAAGTTCTACA
>NW_012100987.1:4073592-4104007 GCF_000951045.1 Mandrillus leucophaeus
TTTTTATTTTTTATTTTTATTTTTATTTTTGGTAGCTGTCCTTTTCCAAAAGCTAATGTAAGGATTTTGGAACTTGAATTGTTTATGTTGTATATTTGTCTTTGTTTTTTATAAATTTAATAGTCTGTAAGTTCATCCTCCAACACTAAACCACTACATAGTAGAGATGAAATCTGATTTGAACCATTCAGCTTTGTATTGCCAGTGATGTTATCAGAGGAGCTACAAGAGGAATTTCCCTAAATGGGCACATAAATCTTACAAATGTGAAGCTGGTGCTCCAATTTGTATTCCAAGTAATAGGAGCCTTGTTTGAATGAAGCGGTTGTTGTAATGCTAGGCTGATATTAGATCATTGACGCTTAACCCAGTGACTCTGTAGCTGTTACGAACTCTCGGATATGCCAAATACACTTTGCATTTTTAGCTTACTTTGCTCCTAACCAAAATTAATATCATTAAGTCCATAATCATACATGAATCAAACATATAAACTGGAAACACAAGGAAATTCTCCAGGGAAAAATAGGAGGAAAATACAAGAAAGTACTGAAAAGATCATCATCTAAGGAAACAAAATTCCTATGAAGAGCAAGAAGATACTGTTCAACCTGGCCCTCACTGCCCACGTGGGCACCTAGCAATCTGGCACCTGCTGCAGTAGCTATAAGCCCCTTGCCTGAGGAAAACTGTTTCCAATTGGTATATATTGTTGGGTCCACAAACAGGACTTCCTGGGGAGAATGCCAATGCCAAGGACCTGGATTTTTGTCATTCAGATTGAAGGGCTTTTCTTACAACCACCCTAGAGCAGATTTTTCACAATCTTTTATTGGCTCCACGTCCCCTGAAGATGCTCTAGATCAGTGCTGCTCAAAATGGAATGTGCATACAAAGCGCAGGGGATCTTGTTAAATGCTGCCTCTGGTTGAGCAAAATAGGTTGGCATTTCTAACAAGGTCTGTTGGGTCTGAGTGACTAACTGGATCCTGGATGATCCTGACCCTGCTGATTTTAGCATGTGAAAATCCCACAGACCATGCTAAAATCCCAGGACTTAACCAGAAGCTCTCAATGGGTGGTCCTTGAAAGCAGCATCAAAACTACCATGGTGTAAATTCTCACGCCTCATCCCAGACCTAACAAATCAGAAACTCTGAGGGCAGAGCACAGCAGTCCCCATTTTAACAAACCCTTCCAGGTGATTCAGATGCATCCTGAAGTTTGAGAACCAATGCTTTTAAACTAGTGGTTTTGAACCAGGCCTAATGAGCTGGGTCTTTGAAAAAAAAATACCAAGTCCAAACGTGGTGACTCATTTCTATAATCCTAGCACTTTGGGAGGCCCAGACAAGAGGATTGCTGGAGCCCAGGAGTTCAAGACCAGCCTGGGCAACATGGTGAGACCCTGCCTCTTTTTCTGAAAAAGAATAAAGCTCGTCCAACTTAGGAGGATAAAACAGCATTATTATCATCTCTATCTTACGAATGAGGAAATGAAGGGCAGGTGAAGTACCTGTCCACCATTGCACAGTTAGTGGGCAGTGAGGCTGGAACTGAAATCTAGGACTTGTTACTCCGGAGTCCTTGTTCTCTCTACTCCCCTAGCCTGTCTGCTGAGGGTATTTACAGGATGGAATCTGAAAGTGGAGACTGATGTCATTTGTCCTGCTCTGCCCACAGTCTGTGGCCGAAGAACCCATCAATCTAGGTTCTTTCAAGAGAACTCTATTTTATGAGGTCTTTCACATCATTTGGTATTTCTCCCCATCAGTCACCAAGTATACACTTAATTTCTTTTTAAAAGCCACCTGGTTTTGTTTTTTGTTCATGTGTATGCCTTTTTGTTAAGTGGGTGAGGGATGTGTAATCTATCTCATGCATAATTTGTTTAAGATGAGTCATTAAGAATGCGCTAAACTTTAATTTGCCTTATATGTTCCTGCTAGCATTCTTTTCCCCATGTAAATGATTTTGAAAGTTTTAAAAATAGTTTTTAAGGTTTTATTGCATGACATTATTTGTAAGACCTCATTTTAAAGCTCTAAAATTAACATTTCTTTCCTATCAATTTCATCTTCTGTTTGCCTGTTATTGATTTTTTCCCCCTCTGCGTGTCTAATGGAAACAGAGCTAATGGGTCTTTGCTTTGTTTATTCCCTTGCTTATGCAGCAGCATTGTTTTGATGTGGTCAGCACAGATCTAGGAATAGGGCTTTGAGTGACAGCAGAGAGACTTTAGTAACACACAGCATTTTATTTGTGTAGATTCTGAAATAATCCTCTGTTGCTCCCTTACATTGTCACTGTTCCTTTTTTGTTTGTTTCATTTAGTTGTGCTTTGGTGAGGCAGCCTCGTTTTCCTTCAAGGATATCCTTGTGAGTGATAATCACAAAAGATATATATCCTCCTTGAATGACTAGGAAGATCAAACTAACTGCCACCTGTGAGAAGCTTCACCCTGATTCATGAGGCAATCACAACTTCTGACTAATCCACCAGCACCAGCTTTTTAACCACGGAGAATCCTTGAGGGGTGGGGGCGGGTGGCAGGACGCTGATTGCTGTATTTTATCTACCAACCCACAAATAATTCAGAAAAAGTGCACCTTTCCTTATTCCTTTCCATATTCCTTAATAAATGTAAGATGCATTTATTGAGGTTTCTTTCCTAGGGGTAGGGAATGTGGAGTTTAAAAACGTGAGTGTTGTCAAAATCCTTCAGATGATTGCATCTTTTGTCAAATTTCGATGATCTGTGATAATAAGCATCAAGCACAGAATTAGAGAAAAATAAATATACAGAAGAAAAAGCAAAAATGGAGTGGACCCTTCCCTGACAAACTAATGACACAATCATTTGTTACTGAGTTAAACTCTCTAATCTATGGATAGATTCAACCTCAAGATAATCACTAACCTTTACATATTCAATGGTTTCTGTCTCTTTGCTCACCAAATCTTTTTACCAGACTCACCAGCCAAGCTGATCTGGCCTCTGATGCAAGTATTAATGAGCAGTGAAATGGCCCAAAGACAGGAAGCAGGAGAGAAGGAAGGGGAATTGATAAGCCACAAATGGATAATTATTCTCTAAATAATTAAAAGCTGATGCTATACAAAGGAGGAACATAGCTCAAAATACTGACGTGACAGAAAATACATATTTTCTCTACTTATGGAATTCTCATCTGAACTTTCCAGAAGTTATCAGAATAAGGCCCTTTTATCAAGTGATTTCCAACTCTGAAGCACCCGCTTCTTGCTGCCAGTGTAAGTCTGTGCCAGCAGAGGTGCTCACGGAGCAGGCGAGGACCAGAGCGCTGGCTTCTGTCTTGATTTGTTGTGCAGCTTTAAACAAGTCACCTTATCACCAGCTCTCTATTTTCTTATCTGTTTAGCCAGGATTATGTTGGCTGCTCACCCAGCAAATATATTTTAAAGATTAATGGCAGAGTGCTGGCATAGTAACTTTGAACTCCTTATGTCAAAATGATACGCCGTTCTTGTTATACCATTAAAATTAATAAAGAAATATTGAACTCACTTTTATCAAAACACAGAACAACACTAACCCACATGCTGTATCTAGAAGACCTAAACATTTGGTTTTAATAGTTGCTCGAGGTATGGAATGGGGAAAGTTAAGTATAGCTCCAGGCCAGTATTTTCTCTTAGAAGTCTGTTGCACACATCACACATCTTGAGGATTTTCTCCTAATCAGTTGATTGGACTTTTAAAATGTTTCTTTCACTCCGCTCTCTTCCTCCCTTCACTCAGGAACCCACCACCATTGTTCCTAGCTGATGAGAATTAAGAGGGGCTGCCTTTGCCCATCGACTCTCTGGGGCTACAGCAGTTACTTTTTTTGGTTTATGTTCAGTAATCTTGGAGGGGCGAGGACAGTTGCTTTCATTTCACTTCCTGAAAGTGTATCAGGAATTTACTACAGGAAATGAAGGGCTCAGAGAAAAAAATAGATTAAATGGTTGTGCTTATGGAGGACTCATGTTGTTTGTCAGGGATAAAAATTTGACTTTGTTGGTAGTTTTCAAAGTTCTTCACATATAAAAATATATAGCTGCATGTCATATTACAAGTGAATAAATATATTTTGGGGATTTAACAATGTAAGCAGCATTGACTAGGTCCTGAATAAAATGTAAAATGGATAAAAGGCATAACTTCAGAAAGATTGCAGTCAAATTAAATAAAAGAAACTGCAAAATGTAGAAAATTCTCTAAAAAATTAATGCACTGATCTCTTCAGTAATTAATATCTCAACTAAAAAGCCAGAGCAAAAGGAGATTTTAAGTCACTCTACACATACTGTGTTTGTTAATTAATGCTTTGTTAATTAATGCTTGCCTTCTCATATTCAAAGTATTTTTAGGTTTGATTTCTTCCAAACATTGTATAAACCTCACTAATTGTATGTACATATTGAATATCAGACCATATTAAGTTAGCATGAAGGTGCAGCTAATTGAGAAAGAGAATGGGACAAGTATTGAAAAGTTTTTCAAAATTTGAAAGAGGCTTTTCGGTCAGGAAATGAGGACTATAACATCTGGTTAAAACTAAAAGAGAATTTTAACTAATTGTCCAAGTTGGACAATAGCCAAAACCCTGGAGTTAGCACACCTGGATAATATCTGTGTAATGCTTCTAGAGAAATATATTCTGGTAAGGAAGAAAATAATAAAACTTTTAAAGACTAATGGGGGAAACTTTTAGGAAACACATTTATGAAATAATGTTGTATAATCATGTGTCAAGCTTTGGAAGACAAACCAGGTTATATGGAGAAATGAAAGAAGCACCATGAAACCTGTGTGGTTAAAAAAATGTCTTTAAAGTCTTGTTATGCAAACAGACCAAGGAGGTTTAATACTTCAGTTTTCTTCATATGTGACATATACTTGCTATCCAGTGAGACAGATTTAGATTTACCTTTTGTTTCAATTTTGATAAATATTTCAATTCTCCTAAAAAACAGAGAGGCATTACATTTGATGTGAGGTGGTTAGTGAAGACAAAGGAAGAACGGGAGGAATTTCAGGCTGTAGATCGGAAGCAGGAAAAATGAAAATCCTTAGAAAATGTATTTAGTAACCCTTAGGCATTCATGTTCCTCAGTCAAAAACAAAGAAAAACCTGCCAAGGTATTTAAATATTATTTACTGAATGACTGAATTAAAACAAAAAATCTAGCTTTCACAGTGCAATGGCCACACAAATGGATTTCATACACTTGTGTTTTTCAGAGGTGCAACATTGCTAGTTGTATGGAGACAATGTATGGAAGTCATTTTAAGAACTATGGCCTTGTTGATAAGATCGTCTCTGGTTCTTTTTCTTCATTCCCACCATTATATATGATGACTTGATCAGACTGAATACCTCGGCTTCTTATTGGAAATTTGGAAACAAGCAGAATTTTGGTATACAACTGCAAATTAGAAAGGATGACAGCTAGGAACTGTAAACCAAAACCATAGTCGCCACCACCAGAGTTATAGTATTAATAAAATTATAGTATTAGTGAAATGGTAGTATTAATAAGGTATGACGCAGCCAAATTATAAGCACTAACCTGCCCTTATGTATATGATGCCCAAGTGGCAAAATTATTGACCCACTACTGATTGGATTTTAAAACCAGAATGAAACTTTAGATTGCTAAAGGTAAATTTCAAGCTATATCTTATGGATTAAAAGATGTAAGATTCAGGTAATTATAAATACTAGATATAATTAGTTTAACCTCAAATAAAACATAGAAATAAATGTTAAGAAGGGGAATTTACTAATCAGCCTGTAGAGAATTGCAGGATGAGCCATATTGAATAAAGAATAAATAATGAAAAAAAATCTGATTACTTTCTTGATAGAATTCTGGAAGATTAAGTCAATGAAATTGGTATATTATACTTTGATTTTGGTTTTACAGATCATGAAATTATATTTGCAAATTTCATGCAAATTTACTAAGAGATTAATGTTGTCATGTTCTGTAGACCTAGGACAAAGAAAATCCTGTTAACAACATTGGTTAAAAAATGTACAAAGAGATTCCAAGGTCAAGGATTCTGTGTCTAGAAGAGCTAGATGGTTTCATTCTCTTTATAGCCACATTTCTCACCTTTTCCTGGATACACATAGTCCATAAATGGTTACAGCTGATTACAATAATGGGCCGGGGAAGTCAGCACATCTACTGACAAACCTGTATGTGGTATTATCATTATATCACTCATTCTTTCAGTAAATATGCTTTGAACACTTACTGTATAGTCCAAGCATTGTTTGAAAGCCTTGGAGATATCAGTGAACAAAACAGATGAAATCCTTTCCCTGCTGAAATTTACATTACAGTGGGTGGAGGCAAATAATAAGCATAATAAAAATGTAAATCGTATAATATGTTAGAAGGTGATATGTGCTGTAAAAAAAAAAAAAGTAGAGCGGGGTAAGTTTATTAGGTGTGCTGAGGGGGAGTGCAATTTAAAGTATAGGTTTAATTAGGAAGATAATATTTGAATAGAGACTTAAATGTCATAAGTGAGTTGGCCATATCAGGGAGAAATGTTTTCCAGGAAGAGGGAATAGACAGCATGCAGGTCTTAAGAAGGAAGTATGGATCTGCGTAGCCCAGTAATAGGTGGAGTCAGAGAGTTAACAGGGGACCCAACTGTGTTATGTCTTTTCGGCCATTGTAAGCACTTTAGCTATTATACTGAGTGTTAGAAGAGTCATTGAATAGTTTCAAACAGAGGAGTGAAATGATTTAACTTGGTTAAAAGGATCATTCTGGCAACTGTTTAAAAAAAATACTCTAAGTGGACAAGGATAGAAGTAGCATGACCTCTTAGAAGGCTCTTAAAGCAACACAGGGTTTGCTTTATAGAATGTAATTATTTTAGGAGCCACAACCTTGAATTTTATAGCCTAAATTCCATGAAGGCAAATACTTTTATTTCAGTATACCTTTAAAATTAAATTATTTCCAAGAGTCATTTATTGAAACAATATTTGATCCTCAAATTTTCAAGACCATAAATCAAATACGTAATTTAATTAGTGTAATGATTTATGTGTGCAATACTTTATAGCTTTCTATATGCTTTCACGGGCAGAAACTTATTTAAACCATGCAAAGATGCTGTGAGGTTGGAGGGCTGATTATCACTATTTCATCTAAGATAAAGATAGTTTATGTAACTAGTTAGTAGCAGAATCAGGATGGAAAGCAGGCATTCTTACTTTAAGCTTAAAGCTCTTTCCACTCTATCTCTTTGCTTCAGACAAGTCTTTGGAATTTGTTCTATAGGACATGATCTACATTAAAATTATTGTTAATGACCTACAAATGAAGGGAATTTTCAGAAGATATTAAATCAGAGGGGAAGGGGTACTGCACAGGCAATTAATGAGAGAGAAATAATAAAAATCAATCCTGATAACTTCGATACTTTATCTCCTGACCTCTTACTTTCACCTAAAAGTCACTTATTCAAATACTACTAGAAATTGGAGCTCACTCAAGGTCAAAACTTATGGTGGTGTGGCTACTAGCCAAAGCTAGCTTTCTGTCAAAATTATCTTTAAAAGAGGCTAGGCTGAAGGTGCCTTTTAGGTCAGATATAAAGGTATTTCAAAAACCTTGGGTCAAACACACCTCTTAAAAAATTAAATGATGTGAGATTTGTCAAAAATTAGTAAGGTCTGTGAAACTCCATTTAAGAAGTGAAACTATCATAGATCATAATGCTTGCCAGCCTTTTAAACGTTAAAACGCTTTCTCTAAATCAGCTTGCAAAACAGTCAAGTTGTTTAAGTTTCACTACCAATGGCTGTCCTTTTCCTACTTCATTCCCATCTCAAAACCTCTGAGCAGTCCTTCTAATACCCGCTGAATGAGCTATTTTATGATATATAATTTCAAACTCTGTAACAAGTTTAACATTGAGTGAGGATTTGGACTTTGCCTTACAGGTCTGTCATTTCTCTGCCATCTTGCAACCATGACCAGTCTCAGAAGCCACGCTTCCTAGGTTGACCAGTAAGCCCACTTGATTGGGCTCAGCTCTGGCTCCAGAGAATGCAGTTTTTCCAAGTTTTCTTTGCTTGCAAGGGAAAAGCAGTGTGAAGAACAAAGTTTGGAAAGTTGAGGTGTTGCATAGCAGAATCTCCCCATGAATGAAGTGGGCTAATCAATCGAGACTGAGTGTAAAATAATATTTATTGAACTTTTGCAATATGTCAAGTGCTGGGTTTGTTATGTTCACATTTTATTTCTCCTCAACCCCATGAGGAGAAAGTAAAATATATTTACATCTTATATAGAAATTGAGTCTGAGGCTTTAGGTGACTTAAGATTCCAACCAACAAGGATTGACTCCAACTCCCACGGAGTGTATTTTTTCCCCACCAAACTGCCTCCCATAATTGATCTAACCCCAGATCTTATGTGCAATTGACTGAGCCCTGTGGCTACCACAACCTTTCATTGTAACAGGAAGGTGAATGCCTATGAGTATATGAAAATGCCACGTCCATACATATTGTGGCTATGGATTACATTCATTCGCTCATTGAGGAAACATTGGTTGGAATGAGGACAGCTCAATCATGTAAATTGTAATGAAAACTGAAGTGAATTAGCTGAGAAAGATGTACATCCTAGGGCCACATATTGTTCAATGACACCTACCCTACATGAGTGTTCTTTATACAAAATGGAAGGCTCCACTGGCTGTCAAGAGGGATGACATAGCTAAAAGTCAGAATCCACATCTGGAAAGCCCCCTTTGCTTTAATTTCTGGTTTGGTTAAATATAATTACTGAAATGCAATGTTATTAAAATAGGAAAAGAGCCACAAAAGAAAGTAAAATGATTATGCATTGGAATAAAATATTGATGATTATTTCTGAAAGAAATGCTGACAGACTATAGGTGAAATCTGATTAGAAGATTAATGTCAGATATATTAGCCAGAGATAATCTCTCCATATCGATTTAAATCACATCACTCAAAAGAACGGACCCTCCTGAGTCTCAATGTTCTTTCCGCAATAATGACCTACATTCAGAGCAATACCTGATATTCCACTCCGTCCTCCTCTTCATTGTCCAGGAAGATATCCTGACCCTATTTGTCTTTCTTTCAAGTCCAGAATGTTGTTCTTTCAAGATCATTGTTTTCTTTAAATTAAAAATATAAAGACTTCATTTTTTTCCTACAGATAAGTCATATTCTGATATGCATCATTTACATTGTTTTGGAAATGAACTATCACATCTTAAGATTTGTCACTAAGTGCAGTAACACTCTACTTGTAGAAGTTACACAAAGTGAATTTATGAGCAATTTTATAACATAAAACCTCAATTTTATTTTCCCCTATTTAATATTGAAGATCAGTTTCTTGAAGGAAATAAACTACCCTTGCTCAGAGATTGTCAGATGGAGGCAACCTTTCTTAGGCTTGCATGTTAAAATTTGAAAACATAATGAGGTGGCAAAAATAAAAAGAGGTGAAACCAAATTAGGCATCTCTCCCTCGCTTCTCTTTCCTTCCTGTTTCCTTGCCTCTTTTTCTTTCCTTCCACCTCCCTCCCCTTTGTTCTTCTATTATCCGTGTAACTGAAAAAGGCAATAATCTGAATAGGTAAGGCAGAACAAACAGTTTTGGTCCCTTAGCATTTTAGTGTTAAAAAAAAAAAAAAGACATCAGTACTGATAAATTCACACTTGGTGATGCACACAAAAGATACCTAAACAATGCTCTCAAAAACTGCTAAAAAAAAGTCTCAAGAGAAAAATATGTATTTTCATGACTCTAAATAAAGATGTTTGAACTAAATACAAGTTAGTGTTTATCAATGTTCTTTCTATATTTTCTTTGCATAACAAAGGATTAAGTCTTTTGTTATGTAATTAATCAAGTCTTCTGGGAATCAGTTTATATATCAAATGTTAAGGTCAGACAGGTCATGTCCAAAGTCCTTTTCAGTTCTAAAATACTGTGACAGTAAAACATCTCAAAATATCAGGTTTGATGTCCTTACATGCTGCTCTTTTTGCATTATGAATACATCGTTTAACTCGCATGAGTATTACCTTTACCCACAAACCTTCATTTTCAAACCCGTTTCCTCAGGAGACACATGGGATGAAATGTCAGCTTTAGCTCATCCGAATTTCAAGATATATAAAAAGCCTAATTCCTGGTGGAAATTTAATAATAGTATTGATTGATGATAATGAACTTGAGCTCTACTATTAGAGAACTAGCATCACCTTCTTTCCCTCCGTGGAAGATCACTCACAGGGAGGTGTGAATTTGGCTGCATGATAGGACAATTTTATCAAATTTTAGATCTAGGATGGTTTAGGGCCACCCTGTATTCACCCAGTGGGAAATAGAACAAGGAAAAACTCTCAGCAGAAGAGGGAAAGGCTACCTCAAAAAAGACTTAAGAGATAGTTTTGTTAGTTTTCTGTCTACACTATACTATGTTAATGAATTATTTTAAACTTCTAAGCCAATAGCATACAGCACAGGTAATAGGATCTAACTTTGCCTGTTTCAGACTAAAGACTCAAGACATTTTACAAAGGTTTCAGGTTCAGCAAAACGAAAGGCATCACATTAAGCACGTTTTTCTTAACTGTTAAGCACATGTATCCATGAAATTATATTTATTTTTTGTTCATTTAGACAAAATCGACCTGGCAAGACCATTTTAAAATCTAACAAGCCTTGTGAGTTCATTTTCCCAGCACAAATAACGTATTTTCACTTAGAAACTGAAACACAATATTTTCCCAAGAAATTAATTCTACATTTAGAAGTTTCCACTGAAAACAAACTATGGTTTTAATAAAGGTCTTGAAATTCAATGGCATGTGAATGTTTCTGTATTGGAGTACAACTTACATTCATTAGGAGTATGACTAAATTTCCTATTCAATTTTAGATTAATGAAATAAATACTTTAATATAGCCCTCTCTTTATTTTTTCTAATCCTAATATTCTATGAATGAACAGGGCAACAAGCCAAGTTCTGGGCTTACTTTCTGCCTCCCACACAGGGTCGAAAGGCTAAAATTACTTAGCAAACTATCCCACTCTGAGGACAAAGAAAGTTGTAGGAAGTCTTTTGTTAATCACAGAGATGTGATGAAAAACTCTTAAAAGACAAATGCAGTGTTTTCTCCAGGGATGGGATGCTTCGCCATAAAACTCAAAAGCAGGCTACAAAATGGGTGCAGTGATCTCTTTTGGGGACTTGGGAATAAGTGGCCCCACTCAGCTACAAGGGCAAAGTGAAATGATACCTTGGCAGTTTCCAACAGCTCAGAAAACTCCACTCTGACATTTCATTTTACCTCGGCAAACAACTACAATGAAAAATAGCCCAGACACGTTCTAGGATATGCCCTTATGCATGATATTTTGTATCAGATATATCAGTCACATTGCAAAGGACTTAGATCAACTTAAAAAAAATAAAACCCAATAGAATGATTACAGTCGCTGCCTAGAATGACAAGTATTATCAACAAAAATTAATCAGGCGCATCTTTTAGTGAACTCAATTAATAATGTGCAACAACAGGGTCTCTTTTCTTAAGATGAAAATTAATTAGTGGAGGGAAGGTCACTTGGAGATGCTGACATCACTCATCAGAATGCTCTGGCAGCTCTAATTATTTGTCTTCCAGGCTTGGGTGATCAGAAATTATTGCAATACCTGAGCAACATTTTGAAAAAGCTTTGTGCATGGCTCTTTTAATTAGACCTGGTATTTGATTAATGCAGTGGAAGCGTTTAGATCAGCCTCTTATCATTGAGTGACTTAGAAGTTTTAGGGAATTATACTGTAGAAGACAGGGTCACTGAAGAGGTTTTGAATCTATGTATTTTTATTAAAAGAGTTATAATGTTAAATTCAATTTATCTTTCTCTTATAAGCACTTTGTTCATTGCCAAGCATGATTATATGTGGGATAGAATTTATTAATTTGTATTTAAAACGAATTTTTGCCTCTCAGATAAAATAAGTATGCTCGGAGTTTTAGAAATGAACATTTTATTTGAAAATCTTTAATGACTTAGTGTAGGAAAACATCTCAAAAAAAGTAAGCATAATCATATCAAAATTCGACATTAAAACATTCATCAGGCTCTTTCATGTTCCGATGTCGTGGGCTTATAATGTGAGTATAGAGGCACACTGTCTTGGGAAAATAGACCAAGGAAAACATTGTGAGGCTGACAATGTTGATATAAGTGTATTTCATGAGTTGAATAATTGAATTTTCAAATTTATGAGGATTAAAAAATGAGCTATAGTGATAAAACTTGTCTATATTAAATGTGTAATAGTTTAAGTATGATGTTTTGGCTTTTAATGCAATTGTGTATGGCATTCATAGTCATAGGACCTTTGTAGCTGATGTTCACATAATATATTAAATGTCAGCTATGGTTTGGGTATAGAGTTCTTCAAAGAACACAGGATGAAGCAGAATTATGGTTACTTTCATAACAGCAATTTTGTCCGTAGGGGGATATGTTCAAATCTTTAAAACAATGGTTTATAAAACACATCTAACATTGTACCTGACTTTCTATGGTTGAAGATTCATTTACCTGAATGTATTAATTTAATTTTTACCTTTTATCATAGGATGGAGGGTGATAAGGCTCAGCTAAGTTGACTCTTCTGTGGGAACAATGTGGAGGATGGCTTCTGGAAGTTCCAGCTCAAGATGATGGTGAGTGAAGCACACTCTTCTCCATTCCTCCTCTACTAATGCAGGGGAGGCATTCCTGTGAGGCTGACTTTACAAAGAGAGAAATACCCTGAAATATGTTTTTCAGGATTCATAGCAATGGAAGGTGATACTTCTTGCTTTGGGAGAAAAAATCCCCGGCACTCTGTCTTGTATTTGTCCCATCTGTACGTATTGCTCCTATTCTTTTTTTTCTTTTTCTTTAATACCATGCAAGTTCTCTGGCTATATATAGTGTTTTGGGTTGTGATTGTAATAGAAAATCTCAGACAGACAAAAGTATCCAGAGAGTAAATCTCTCTTCAGCCCATCTCACCCTACCCGCCATCTCATACCCCTCCCAAAGTCAAAAGCCCTTCCTGCTGGAGGAAATAATTCTAAAGTAGCAAATGTTTTCCAGGGGCTGATGGGGCTGCACTTGCTGAGCAAAGAGGGAATAAGGAACTAGTAGGGCCCAAATATGGGCCTTGCAATTTTGCTGCCCATTTACCCACCAACCCAATAGTATCCGTGTATGTATCTATTTATAAATAAATATACAGATAAACATCTTTTTTCAAGAATACGGTTTGTTTTATGTACAATTGCTGAGCCAATTAGAGAAGTAGCATGGTATAGTAAAAGGAGATTGGCTTTAGATCAAAGAAACCTGGGATCAAGTCTTGAATCTGCAGTTTAATATCTGTGTGATTATGGGTGACTTAATCTCTCTGGACCTTGGTGCCTTCACCTGTAAATGGAGATAATAGCCCCCATCTCATGGGGCTAGGGGTGGGAAAATTAACTGAGATAATGTGAAATACTTACTATAGAGGTAATATGAAAATATCTCCTATAGTGATCGAGACATTGTAGTAGCTCAATAAGTGTTAATTCCACTTACAATCTCAGGTACTGATATTTTGATTATCTTTCAACTATTTGTAAAGGGATCAAACTGTCCTGCATTATTTTCAGTTTTATAGCCCATCTTTAAACTGGGATGAAGTACATTTTTAAGACATAAATATAAATACACCCTTAAAAATCAACAAGTTGATATTTATATAGCTTAACTATGTAGCTTATATAGTTCAAATTATCAATATTATAATTATCTGGGATATAACTATGATTTAGACATTTAAAAATGAAGTAACTTATCCTACACTTACAGGTAAAACATTTTAGATACTTATTTCTACTGATGAATTATGCATGCAAAGGCCGAATGGGGCTCATTGATTTATTTTCCCTCTTTTATGCCTTGATTTTCAGGCTGTGTGCAAAGCAGTGTATATTTTTTCTGTCCTGAACTCCCACTGACTATATTATGCTCCTGGGGCTCTTCAAGTGGAGGAGACACGCAGCTTTGCTCACGGATGGCAGTTTGGCCTATAAAGCCAAGGTAGTGAGCAGGCATTTGGGAGAAAAGATTTTAAAATTAGTGTCAGATGTGGAATTACTATGCTGAAGTACAACATCTCCACTTAGATGTCAATTCTAGTCACACTTCTATTGCACCTCTGAAAAACCCATCATTTAAGAATCTTAAAGACTTAAAATTATGATCATAGAGTTGACATGCAAAATAACAAAATTGGCTAACTTTAAAATTTTAGCAAATATTTATATAGCACCTACTGTGTACCAGACACTATTCTTGGTCATTATAAAGATGAATGAGAAAGAAAACCCCAAATTAGGAGTCACATGGAGCTTCCAGAAGGCAATAGATAGCAATATATGAGAGGAAAATGTCTTTAAAAACATGTATTTGATAGCTTTATATGTTAATTGGTATTACACTATAGCACTTACCCTGAATGGTGAGAAACACCAAGTCACTAGTTGCCAATAAGGGTGAGATTTTCTGTTGCAGCTCCCTATCAGATCTCCTGGTTAGGGGACGGCATTCCATTGTGAATGGTTGTGTTATTGGACTGACTTCAGCCAGTGCTGATGCTCTTGTATGGGTTCTTAGAACCCTTAATTTACAGGGACTGTCCCTAGCATCCTTCCTTTCCTGTTCCCAGTCATTCCGGAGCTTCAGATTGCGGTGGGACGGGCTGTCCTCTGCTCCACAGGCCACTTGGAAAACTCTGGTGAAGCCTGGGCCATGGATTAGAAATCTGGAGACATGGTTTCAAGTTCTAAATCGGTGGTTAACCCACTATGAGATTTTTAAGGTTGCATCTGACTCTGCCATTCTAGGGATATGTCCCTGTTAGACTGTGAGTTTACAGCATTAGCAACCGTGTCTAATTCATGTTTGTATCTCTGATGGTAAAGAAGGGATGGAAGATAACATTTCCCACATCGAGTAAAGATTCTTCCTTCCTTTTATGCACCTTGCTTATTTGATGTAGATCCAGTTTTCTATTCAAAGGACAGACAATTTACTGTATTATGACAACTAACTCATTTTATCATTAGAAAACTTAATGCAGATATCGTCAGCCGATGGTACCATGACTAATACCTCATTTAACTGTAGTGATTGAAATTTTTAACATTCTTTAAAAATTTTCCTAAAATGTTGACCCCTGTTTCTTAAAGTAGTGAAGAAAATTTGTTAGCCAGCATTTTGATCCTTTCGTTGTAGAAATCACTTCTGATAATCACTAATTTTATGAAAGCATATTTTAATTGGCAGCAATTGATGGGCTACTGAGAATATCAATGGAAAGTTCTCACTAAATATTGTTGAAAGTAGGAAAGTTTTGAAAATATTCCATAGATAAGAAGCAAAGTATCATCTAAAAAATGATAAACTTTTCATGTAATACTCTAAAGTGAAAATTTTCAGGGTAATGTTTTAGAGACATCAACATTGATTAGTTATTAAGTAGTACAAACCCTGGCTGGCTGTGGGGATTTAGACAAGTCACTCCACTCAGATCCTCAGTTATCTTCTCTGTAATCTGGGTTTGGGCTGGGATAGGCTACCTGGGCTCTGCAGCTTGCCAGTTCCTAGATCCTGAAAACGGTACTTGAATAGCCCAAAGAATTGCAAAAGTCACAAATCTTCCTTTTAGAAGAAAACTTTAATGTATCTAGACTGCCAAACAACCTCAGATTTCCTATAACATCCATTTGTCTACTATAGGTAAATTGTAATATCATTCAAAATTTCATAGTTACTTAAGAATATTCAACTTTAAGGGAATAACTCTTCCATTTCCTTCCTACTCAAGTGAACAACAATTAGGAAGAAATTTCTTTCTAAGATTATTTAACAAACACAAAGGTGCACCTAACTTGCCCACCAAGTTTTAAATAGATTATATTCAAAAGTGGGTAAACTTGAACTGCTTTCTGATTTGAAGTAAAATATGATACTTTTGAAAAGGTTCTATTATCAGTTGCCTGCTGAAATTTCTATTAATTTATAGCATTTGAAGCAAATTATAATAAACAAGCCCTTTACTTCTTAGCATCATACATCTTATTGTCTACAGGATCTGATGAGTAACTGATTAAATTAGCACAACCTTTCTCTGCATTGAGACACGGGGCTTTATTGGCAATAGTATATATCATTTCTCAACAAATTCCTCTGTGATTTTTCTTAAGTCTGTTAGTTTGATACTATTCAATCAATAAGAAATGTTCATAAGAAAAATATTGCTGTTAGATTCTTATTCTTTCTCCAGGACACATTATAGTTTAATTTGTCAGAAATATTTCTGTGTATACACAATAAAAGCTTTCTCCGTTTGTCAAATATGAGGGTGCTAAAGTTATCCTCGTCAAATGCATCACCTCAAGCTATAAAGCTAACGATATGCATTTGATCACCTTGCCAACTGTTTTATATCTGAGAAACAAAGGACACTACACATGTATATTAAAACTGATTAGCATTGTACCCTAAAGCAATTAAATAAATATTAGAAGAAACTCCCACAGCCCTTTGTTTTGCTATAAGGGGCTCAGCTGTGCTCCTTCTAACCCTAACTACATCACTTCAAATTACCAGTAAATTAACAGAGGAACACTTTCAACCTCAGAGCAGATTTGATCCAAATAGTCTTTAAATGCCATTTCTGTTCCTATTAACCTAAAGATCGGCAAAGCAGATATTTTCTTGAGGCTGCCCAGCAGTCCAGGGCATTAACGGCGAAGTTGTGACAGCACTTTTCATGATGATTTATGATTCCGTGTTTAACTTGATTACGCCAATGCTGACTCTGAATACTATTTCAATTAGTGCACAGAAGGTCACATCACAAATATTCCTCTATAATCTATTCCTATTAACACTAATACACAGAGTAACCAAATCTTTTCACCCTTGTTGATTCACATCATCCATAGCCCTAACTGCAGGCTTGTTTACCAGTTTACTGCTTTGGACACTTCCGAAATGGTAATTTTCACTCCTTTGCGTATCATTAATAGCTGTACCATGACACGGGGAATAAAGCCTCTCTCGGCTGGCATTTGTACATTAATAATTATCAAAGTCTCAGATTTATTAAACAGGAGGTATGCTTTCTAAAATGCCTGTCTAAAGCATTATTTCATGACCAATTACTAAATAAATATACAAAAGATTTTTTAGGGAAATGAAACTGGCTTCCGCCTAAAATCAATTTTAGCAACAACTCTTCTCTCATTATTGCTCCCTTAACGACTTCAGGGAACTGTTCCTATTTATATGTAACCAATCATAATCCTGTTTTCTTTCTTTCTTTCTTTTTTTTGACTAATCTCTTATGTCTAATCATTTGGGAAAACGAAGAATACTGGGTCATCAGGTCTTTCCTTTTTACCTGCAAACTGTTTATTAAACAGTCCCTGTGGTACAAAATTAAGACTACAAAGAGGAGCGGAGTTTTACTGAAAAAAAGTTTTCAATTTGTCCAAAGGTTAAAGTGAAACCAACTGCTAGAGACAAAATCCACACAGCATTTAAACAATTAGTGAGGAATGTTCAAAGACTTTATGTTCAAAGTGTGTACAATTTGTATTTTAAGTTGTATGTGGAGGGAATCTAGACTTAAAGTTAATTAACAATAAACCAAGAGGGCTTCATCACAGACGTTTAACTATGCACAGAGAGACTGGCGTCCAGCGGAGAACGTGGTGAGAAGTAGGAGTGGGAAGCTGGAATGTCACAGTGCTCAGTGGGTCCTCTGTAAATGCTTTGTTAACGATGATGATGTCAGCCTTGCAAAATATTAAAGGGGCCTCGTCTCAGTGGTTTGCTTTTTTTTCTATTTTTTTAGTGCCCTTATTTATTTATTTATTTATTTAAATAACAGGGTATTTACAGAAGTAAAAGAAAAAAAAAAATTCCCAATAGTAAAGTAGCGTTTCACAGCTCACTATTGCCAACTCCTTGACAATCTAGCTTTTAGGGGGTCTCTAGCAATCAAAAATTATGTTCATATCTTTATGTTCGTATCTCTCAGCTGATTTTACTGATTGTTCATGAGAGATTTGCTGTAAGCTAAGTGCTTATTGAAGCAAGAAACAGCTCTCCTTTTTTGAGGGAGGAGCTGAATTTGCATGATCATTGTACTTTTAAAAAGAACAACCAATCGAATTTACAAAAATATCAGTTGATATGGTCTTATTTCTTCTCAGTGTTTTAATACAATTGTTTCACATACTACTTTAGCCAAATGTAGACAGCTAGCCAATACTATGTATCAACCCAGCCTTTTTTCCCCAGGCACTAACTCACTTTCCTCCCTTCAGAATTGGTTTCTTTTCCCTAAATTCCACTGGTAGGTCATCTTTCAGACCCCTGTCCCATATTCCAAAGGTCTACCCTCTCCCACTAATCCTAGTTAGACTATTAACTGACAAGTCAGTGTCTAATACTGACTAAATGTGTAACCTTCTTCGTAGTTTTAAAAAGGGAATCTTTGAGCTGGACATGGTAGCTTTTATACCTGTGATCCCAGCTACTTGGGAGGTTGAAGTGGGAGGATCACTTGAGCCCAGAAGTTGGAGACCAGCTTGGGCAACATAACAAGACCCCTGTCACTACAAAAAAAAAAAAAAAAAAAAAAGAAGTAAGATAAATTAGCCCGATATGGTGGCTTACACCTGTAGCCTCAGCTACTCAGGAGGCTGAGGTGGGAGGATTGCTCATGCTCAGGAATTAGAGGTTACAGTGACCTGCAATTGCACCACTGTACTCCAGCCTGGGTGACGGAGTGAGACGCTGTCTCTGAAAAACAAAAAAAGGAAATTTTGAGAATCTAAAAAAAACAAACTACACTAGTAAAATGATGTGAGGTAGCATTACAATTTGTGGATGAAGGTGCTGCTAAACAATGCATTTAATACAACAGGCTCTTGGCCTTGGCCCCCCTGCAGCGGCTACCTAGGAAGACACAGTTCCTGTCTTTGAGATGTGCATGTCTGGTCTCAGACATAGCTGATGCCTAAAGCTGAAGTAAAAATGGACTCCAGCTCATAAATTTCTAACCATCTATTTTCATATTGTAAGGTAAATTCCAAAAACTTGAGAAACTAGGAGGATCCTTCTTTATTTCTTTCAATAATGTAATTAGTGGGCTATGTACAGTGCCTGGCAACCAATAGCTGCTCAAGGAAAATTAGTTTTCTTCCTCCAATTCTCTTTATCACTTTTTATGCTTCCTGTTTCACTTACTCTACCCTGGACTCAACTTTCAAAGATGAATTGGCCGGAAGATGGAAGCCAGTAATTCTGGAGATGTATATTCTACAACTGTCCCCCAAATCCTGCCCTTCACCATGGTTGAGTTCTAAATGCATTTGAACAAACAAGCTGTTTGGAAAGGTTTTTTTTTTTTTTTTCTTTTTTTGAGGCAGGGTCTCCCTCTGTCACCCGGACTGGAGTGCAGTGACATGATCACCTCTTATTGCAGCCTTGAGCTCCTGGTCTCAAGTGATCCTCCCGCCTCAGCCTACTGAGTAGCTAGGGACTACAGGCATGTACCACCAAGCCCAACTAATTTTTAAATATTTTTTGTAGACACGAGGTCTTGCTACATTGCCCATACTGGTCTGGAACTCCTGGCTTCAAGTGATCTTCCCACCTCAGCCTCCCAAAGAAGATTTTTTTAAATAAACAAATGAATAACTTTCCATTCCAGTACTGGAATACTGATTAAAAACTTATTTTGAAGTAGAACAAAAATGCAGTTGGGGGATGGGAGAAGAATTTCATGCCAGGATAGCAAAGTAAGAGAGAGAATCATCTAATTTCTCTTAGTTGCCTGTAGACACACTTAAGGGGGCTTAAGTATGGACTGACAAAGATGAATGAACCTCCTTATTGTTGCATTAATAGGATAGTTAGAGTTAAGGATCAGTGAGCATTTATTCTTATAATAAAAGCTTTCTTTAGTTTTCCATATAAATGTACTTCTTTGTATAATAGTATCTGTGTAGTAATCATAAGTGATGCTTAGCCTACACGTCTGAGTGATTAGGGAATAGTTATAAATTTTTATATGCATATATCTATATCTCCATGTGGATATAGCCTTCCTTCCTTTCACAGGTGGTTCATAAAAGGGATGTAATAGAAAAGATCCACTTCAAATGAAAGGTTGAGCTGTTACGTCTAGATTGAGAGCGATCACAGAGATTAGCCCCTTGCCCTGAGTAATTTATAAAAAGCAAATGAGGAGCTGGTGGCCATGAAAATAAATATAATTAACCCACTTAGAAAAACCTTCACTCTTGCTACAGATAGTTTCTGCTTGATCAGGATGACTGGAATAACACACAAATAAATAAAAAGACTCCAAGATTTTAAAGTTTCTTTCTAATTTCTTCATAAATAATTGAACTGTAGAAGAATAGGCCCATTTTTCAAACTCTGAATAAGCACCTCATGTATATGAGTCAGTTCATAATTTTTGCACAGATGTCACACTCCACAGGATATAAAAACAAACTAAAGATAGCCAGCCATATAATGTGTAGATATATCATCGTTACAGATGCTCAGTAGAACTTGTGCAGTTTTTTTTTTTGTCCAAAACAAATCTCAAATCTACATATTTTGAAGATATAAATTCCTCATTTGTTATTCTGGGACATGCTCTTTATTTTTTTTAAGTGAATTTTAAAAAAGTTTCAGGTCCACAAAGCTGGCATGCAACTGACAGGCCTGGAAGAGCATTGCTACACAAAGAAGATACAACAAAGACGGGCAGTGTGTTTTTCTGGTACAGCCTATGAGAGCCTGCTTAGTGAGAACTAACCGCATCCTCTCCAATTAATTCAGGCTTTTGGCTCAGCCATTTTAGTTCGGTACCCTGACAAAGAATCTGCAAATGTTACCGACACATGTGATTTACTGCAAATCTTCCTTTCGGGGCCTGGAACATACAACAGTGCATCTCTTGGAGCTGGGTAGAAGGAGGAAAAATCTTTCATAGACGGCGTACAACAATGCATCTCTTAGGAACTGGGTGGAAGAGGGGAAAATCTTTTATAGATGGTTCTTCCAGTTGGTTCACACACGTGATTCATTTGAGCTCTCTCAGAGGGCTGATGAAATTATGTGGCTGCTGCTGCTCCACTATATTTCTATGACAGCCTAAACAGAGTTGAGTAAGGTTAAGGGAGTTCTCTGGGAATTCTGGGGACAGCTGGTTTACAAAAAGAATGTCAAATATTGATCATAATCCGTTCCTCAGAGAGCAGCCTAAAAGGGAGGGTCCAGCTGGAGGTTTCATTTTGGTGGCAGAATACTGTTCTTACGGGGAGTCTGACAGCATAGGTTTGAACCCTGACTCTGTATTACATCTCAGTGTATGACTGAGTTATTTCACTTTCTAAGCCTCAGTTTTTGCATCTGTAAAATCAGGATGATAATGGTACTTGGCTTTAAGTTATTGTGAGCATTAAATAAATAATGCACATAAAGTGCCTGGCACATAGAGCTTAACCCTTGTTTTTATTGTTCACATTTTGCACATTACTCAGAACCCTTTTCTGCAAGGTCTGTGGGAATCACAGGAAACAAAGGGAAGCACTACTTCAAATGGAAGGAAGTAAACCAGGGAGCCCGTCACATCCGGCGGTGACGTAGGTTAAAAAAATACACAGAAAGTTCTTTGTCAACTAATGTATTAATAATAATAATATTGATGACAATATAATGGTAATGGTAGTAGCTAACATTTATTTTATCTCATTTACTTATTAAATCAAACCAATATTTTATGAAATGATTCCAGTATTGGAATAAAAATGTAATTCTTTAATCGTTAAAAATCTTTATGAATATCTTACATCAACGGTGGGGGACCAGGGAAAAGCAGATGAACTTGTAGAATCCACACCTCCAGAACAACCGACCTCCATCTTCTGGACAACTCATCTTCTAAAGTGTAGGACAGACTAGTGGGTGGGGAGAAAGGAGGAAATGAAAGAGATAGAGTAAAAGGGAGGGAGAGAACAAATATTTTTTAAGTACCTGTTATGTGCCAGATACAGCACAGAGTACATTGTGTCTATTATTATAAGGGATAAAGAAAGATTTCTCAGGTTTTTGGAGTCAGATTGCAATATAAAAGTAATAGACAGAAATTGAAGACAAATGCAATAAGCATTTCCTCATATAAGCCCTAAGCTATCTCTATAACTCAGAATGTGGGACAAGACAGACTAGAGATCCAATCTATTATACTAATTCTTTAGTACTTTTCTGTTCTGAAATTCTCACAGAAGTCAGTGAGTAGATGAACCTCTTCACCAAATCTGTTTGACAACTACTTTCTGTGATGTCATGAGGCAAATTATGATTTATTATGTTATTATAAATGATAGTAACATGGACGTGTTAGACATTTTTTTCTTTTTCTTCTTCTATTTTCTCTCCTACCTTCTTTAATCCCTTACCTTCTTCCTTTCCTTCCCTACACCTACCTACCTTCCCTCCCTCCTTCTCTCTTTCTCTCCCTCCCTCCTTCCTTCCCTCTCTCCCTCCCTCCTTTTCTTCCTCCCTCCCTCCCTCTGTTCTCAGTAATCAAAAACTAGATAGAATATTTTTTCAGGTTATATCCCTGACTTTAGTCATCACGCTTATTATCACAAAATTTGATTTTTTGTAACTATATAGTAATCATTTCTTGTTATTATACTCGAGATATACTTTCCTAATCAGAATAAATTCAAGGATACCCAAACTACAATAGGAGGAAATTGGTTAATAAATGTGATATCCGTATTTATTGTTCCTATGTAGGCTCTTTCCTCTGTTATGAATTCTAGCATGTCATACACAAAAAAAGGCTGCAGAGAGATTTCATGTCTGAAGTGAAGTTAATTTCTAACAGATATAAGATATGGATTCTTATTTAAATTTTAAAATCCCCCAAATATGAACTGACCACTTCCCCTAAACAAATTTTGTCCACTATATTTTTGGTAGACTCAGGTTAAACACAATTTTTTCTACATATTATAAGTCACTTGGATACATATGAATTAAACTTAGTAATAATAGTTTGCTGTTAATATTAAACCTTGAATTTTGAAAAACAATTCTAGATTTCTTTTGCCCAAACTGACTTTGCCATTATTGAATACTTCCTATAAAAAGTGACAATGCTCATGGTGCCGACAGCTGGAAAGCCTCTTGGGGATGTACCAGTCTGCAATAAATGAAAAGCTCTTTTAGACTGAATTTTAGTTGTGTATTGTTATTTGTCTTAGAATCCATTTATTAGTCCAGAGATAATGTGACAGTTGACTCTTACAGTAACACAGTACTCATTAGCTAGCCTGACAGGGAGGTGCCAACATCCGCTGGAGATTGTATTTTATTAATCTTCATGGCTCATTTGGAAGCCTGGCTGGCTATCTTGTAATGTGCCCTCGTGCTGACTGTGACCGGGATGTGTAGCTGTGCTTATGACTGAAGAATATAAACTTGCATGATAAGATCTTTCTCCTTTCCCTGACCTGAAATGCAGAAATCTGGTAAAGCTCAAGTGGAATACTGTAGCATCCAATAAAAATTTCTTCCTGAGAATCCATAGCATTCCTTCCAGATGCTAAGGACCATTTGCATTTAAAGCTACTGAGTGCTTGGTTGGTATACAGCTGTCCCTCGGCATCCATGGGGGATTCGTTCCAGGGCTCTCTGAGAATGCCAAAATTCATAGAGGCTCAAGTCCTTGATATAAAACGGTGTCATATTTACATATAACCTATGTATATCCTCCTGTATTCTTTAAATCATTTCTAGATTGCTTATAATGCCTACTACAACATAAATGCTATGTAAATACTTGTTATAATGTATTGTTTATGGAATAATAAGAAAAAATGTTGTACATGTTCGGTCCTGAAGTAACTATTTATTTCCTCAACTATTTTTGATCTGTGGTTGGTAGGATCCACAGAGGTGGAACCCATGGTTGTGGATGGCTGACTATATATGCCAAAATGTGAGAAAGCTTTAATTAAGTTTAAGGTAAAGTTTTGAATGACTTGAAAGTATAGTTTGCCATCATATCTTTGTCTCTCAATATTTTTTTTAGTGATAAAAATCGACTTCTGAGTTGATCCAGATTTTCTTCAAATGTATTAAATTTTCATAAATCATGGCCTTTGGGTCGCTGAAAAACTTTAGGTTGTGTTTGAACAAGTTAAACTAAACATCATGACTCACAGCTTCCAATGCTCTTGCATAGTGGACTTTTTTGTTTTCAGTTGGATTTTTGTTATGAGTATATTTGGGATTTTATTGAATTCTTTACCAATCATATATAAATCTCTTATATAGTAGTTGCCTTTCAAAAATGATTTCTATAAATATTTTGAAAGAAGGTTGAAACACCTCTAAACCGTCAAACTTTAGCGCTTCCTGGACACATGAGATTCTATTTGGTTACTAAATCTCTACATATACTATCATAAGTGTATATTTCTATTGGAGTTTTCACTTATTTCTTACCAATTCAAACATATTTTACTTCATATTTACTGAAAAAAGATTTGATTTGGATGTTTTCTTTGGCACTACACTAATAAGGCTAATCAAGATGAGATTCCAAGGTTTAAAAAAATGAAATCAACATGTGGTTTAATTCTCACTACTAATACTACCCTGAAAGACTGTTAAGCTTCTGATAGAAAACAATAAAAAACAAGGAAATTCACTGTTAAAACGGCAGCATACCATATGTCCTTTAATACCTAATTACAACAGGGGCACAATAAGAAAGTCATTAAACCTGCACCCTATTGTGCATAGGTATCAGAGCGCATATGGCGCATTTCAACCATTAGTATGAATTTGATTGCATCTGTGATTTTTCTGTTACAACTTTGACTGTATTTTCAAAAAGAAAATGTTGGTAGACATATTGGTCATTGAGAAGAATTGCCAACAATGAGAAATGGGACCATTTTTACCCCTCTAGAGATAGGTTATTATAAATTGCATAAAAGCCTACTAACAACCTTGTTTTCTCTTCTGACTTTCAATGTCTTTTGGTGTAATATTTTCCTCACTGAAAATTTCCCATTCAAACAAATTATTTTTACGTGTAGTTGAGAGAATTTGATTCTGAGTCCTAGCAAAATATGCATTTCTCACTAAATATTGCCTGTAATGTTATAAATTTACATGTCTACATATAAAAAATTATAGGTGATGAAAAGGTCCACCATATTTGTACTTTATATTATGGAGATGGAATTAATAGTGCTGTATAAATAGGATATTCAAAACTGGTAATATTTTTTTCTAGGGCATGGCTACAAAGCCTCCTTTATCTCTATCATCTATCTATCTGTCTATCTTTTTAATTCAAATATTAGGTATGGAGTATCAAGGATTAGTAGAATAAAGGCACCAGGTCCATTCATCTCCGTATCTCTAATGCCTAACTCGTGACATAGACATGCAGGTGCCTGACACTTTTAGATGCATGATAAACATAATTTGGTTTGAATTAGATTTATATAATTTACTTGTATTTCATTCATTTATCCACTCATTTTTTTTTTTTTAATATTGAGCACTTTCTATTTGCTGTGAGCTGAAAACAGATAAGCCCTCAGCCACCATACATTCTACTAGAGAAAATCAGCAAGGCAAAAATAAATGTAGGTTTTCAGGTAATGATAAATGCAATGTAGGAAAATGATGCAGTGAAGGGGGAAAGAGTGTACCAGGGGCTGTGGGTAGGAATTCTGTTGCTTCTCTGCTCTGCAGCCACATGACAATTAGGGTGCAGGGAGTGAGGGACTAGCTGGGAGTCCTGGGCTTCATGCGACCAATGTAAAAAGGCATAAAGGGGGCTGGGCACAGTTGCTCATGCCTGTAATCCCAGCACTTTGGGAAGCCAAGGTGGCAAGGTGGGTGAATCAAAAGGTCGAGAGATCGAGATCATCCTGGCCAACATGGTGAAACTCTGTCTCTACTAAAAATACAAAAATTAACTGTGCGTCATGTTGTGGGCCTTAGTCCCAGCTACTCGGCAGGCTGAGGCAGGAGAATCACTTGAACCTGGGAGGCAGAGGTTGCAGTGAGCCAAGATCGTGCCACTGTACTCCAGACTGGTGACAGAGCAAGACTCAGTCAAGAAAGAAAGAAAGGAAGAAAGAAAGAGAGAAAGAGAGAGAGAAAGAGAGAGAGAAAGAAAGAGAGAAAGAAAGAGAGAAAGAAAGAGAGAAAGAAAGAAAGAAAGAAAGAGGTAAGGATAAAGGGCAAGTGAGACTCATCCTGATGGCTTCAGGGCAGACAGTAGCTGTGGAGGTGCTGGGTGTTAGGAAACGAAAGGATAAGGTCTTGCCACGGGGCCCTGGAGTTCTGGGTCCCCTCTTCAGTCCTGAAAGAGTGATATGGAGGCTAGGAGATGGGCCACCTAATCTGGAGTTCCTGGAGTACCTGGACCTTCGTTCCTACTTCCAAAGTTGTTGAGGATGGACCTGGCTCAGGGGCTGTCCTGCATAGCACAGATTGCCTAATGCTGTCATTAACCCAGAACTAGATCAGGGGCCTTACCATTAGATGACAAAAATTCCAAGGATAATTATTGCTGTTCAGGTTTGTTGCTAAGTATATTTTTCCTATAGCTAAATCATCATTTCCTAAATCATCATTTATTTAGAAAGCTTGAAAAAAATTTAAAAAGTAAAGTTTTGTGTTTCATGAAGTCTGTATAATTGAGAAATCTGTCCTGTGTTAAAAATTTGTCCTGGAGTACTGTAATGAGTTGTGTAGGCTGTACACATTACATGTTATTTTTGCTGTAAAATACTAATTGATTGCTATTTACATATGTTGGACTAATTAGATCATTTTTTTCTTTTTTCAAAGGAGTTTGACTATTTTAGGTTCAGGGAACTTTAACCTTGTGCCTTGCCACATGCAAGGGATTGGAATCAGACAAGGACCTGGTCCTAAACCCAGAATAACTGAAATTTAATTACTAAAGTTTAGAAATTGCTATAATAAATGCTATGCAGAGAAGTGAAATGTGAACATAAGACTTGAAGATGGAGGTTTTACTATTATGTAATTAACAAGAAATCTTGCTAGCCTAAGTTTATGTATGTTTATAGAACTTTCCAACGCTTAGAATTTTTGGTAAAGGGCAGGGAAAGGGAAGGAATCCTGTCTTTAAAACTGAGTTCATGGGTTAAAAAAGAGAGAATTGCATAGTGATGAGGGTCTACTCTTCATCCTAATGGATTCTTCTCTTAGCAGCCTAATTAGTGAGGTTTAAATATCATTTCGCTTTCCTTGATCCTCATCTTACAAAAGCATTAAAGACCAACCCAATGGGATATAATTGCAAGTTTAAAATATTTGAAGTAAAATACTTATCCATTCACTAAAACACAGTTAAATTACTGTTTTGAGATTTTTCAAGGATCAACTTTTAGAGAAGGATCAAAAGGGATGCATTTTTATCAAGCTTTCTAGTGTGCAATATAGGTCTTAATTTCTTACATTTGTTTAAATCTTGGATAAATTTCCAAAAATGGCAATTATAGAAGGGGCTGGTCACACCAAGATGTTGCTGAGACTTGTGAAAATGGACTCATATGTAAGCATTTCCATAAGCAGAGTGGAACTGAATAAATCAAGAGTGAGGATTTAACCAAGAGCCCTGAATTTGCAATGGAACAGTTGGAGACCCTACTCCTGCCATGTTTTCCCTCTGTATTAATTTTCCATTTGTAGCATTGTGAGTATAATTTTGCTGCCACTTCCCAGGGCAATCATCAGTGAGTTATGGAAAGCACTCAGTGATTCCACAATGACTTCTTAGTACTTACAGATTAACCCTCTGCCACTTAAGCTATGATAGATAATCCTTCAGTCCCTATCCCAGCACAATCTTGTATTATAAATACAGACTGTTCCCTAATTTGACCGTGAATGACTCAATGACAGGGACTGTTGTAACTGTACCTGGCACATAGTAGGTGCTCAATAAATGTTTGATTATTATTAGTTACCGCTCCACAGGGATAAGGACAGAGCTCTGTAGACAGTAAATCCTCAGTTAATGCTGTTGTGATTGATCTGTTTGGCGGGATGATTATCCTTTGACAAATCCAAATTTTTGTCTTCTCTTCCTTCTCTTTTCTGCCAAGAAAGTAATCAGAACTTTTTGTTTCCTTGCCTCAAGGTCATTGTTTTGCAGAGCAGAAAACATTATTTTCTTGAAGATACTGCTCAACTTCTCTCTGGCATCCAACCCATATTTATCACTGGCTTTAGTTTCTGAAAGCCAAGTCTCTTTAAGGATATTATGTGACAGTCTATATCCTAGAGGGGACAAGAAGAGAGAAAAAGACTTGGAGGAAGAAAGATGGAAGTAGCCACCTCTGGGTTAGGGATTGAGTCCTTAAGACTACTACAAAGAAATGTCACATACTCTTTGGGCCCTTGGCAAGTCGCAGGACTTGGTAGGAAGGGTCATAGGGCATCTCAGAGGCTGGGCCCTTAGCACTCGGGCTGCAACTCTACAGGAATTTCAGTGATGCGGCAACTGAGCCTGCATCTCTCTTAGGTTAAGATAGTAGCAGAGCGATCACTTAATCACTTGACCGGAAAACACCCTTCACAAGGACTCTGCTTGCTAAATATCTCTGGGACCCCTGAACAAAGTGGGTGATGAAGAAGACCCTAGAGGAAAACAAGGAGAATGTCTTTAAAGGGCTTATCTCCATCATGGCACCAAGACTATAGCTGTGCAGACCAAGTGAGGCAGAAAATAGGTGCCATGGAAAGAAATGTGATCAAAATAGACATCTATTTGGAGAGATTTAGGGATTTAAGTACAAATCCCTTTCCGGACTTCCTCATTTTATTTCCCATAGTAGCTACGCACTTCATCTTTAAATTATTTGGCTGCCACAATCTGAACCTAATCTGCCTTTTCAGGCCTTAGCTCCAGTTACACTCCACATTGAACCACATCCAAGTTAGTGTGTTCTCCAACATCTTCCCATTTAAATTAGGATGTTTGGTTGACCACATTGGAATCATAGTATTTTGAGACATTTCATGCCTTGGTATCAGAGTGGCAAATTTGAATTAAGTGTCTTGACTACTTGCATAGTTTTATTTCTTATTTAAAAAGGAGTAAGTACAGCTATTATGCAGAAGAGTAATATGTGTCATTATTCTGGAGATTATTACTAATTATAAAAAATTTAGTGTGATTCATGTAAAATTTAGACATTTGACATGGGTTAGAAATAGGAAGTAACACTGAGAAGTTGAGATAAAAGAATCCTAGGCTGGCCACTGGTTTTCCTGATGCATAGAAATAAATCTTGAAGAGGCAATGTTTTATGTTTTCTATTTCAGTCTTTAGTAAATTAAGAGGTAAGTGTGAATTTTAGGGAGATTGGACCCCCTCGTTCTTTGTGACTTTAAAATGCAACATAACTTATTGCTTCTATTGGAAACATGGGTCTATTTAGAATAGGTATTTGATTTCTCTTCAATCCTTCTTAAGTTTTTTTTTTTAAACATGTATTTATTCAGCATGAGCAAGAAATGCATTCTCCATCTATGGGCTTAGCCCTTTGAATAACATGTGCTTAGGTCAAGGAACTAGTTTTAAAAATTATACTTTACTAAGCATGCAGACTGGAAACAATTCAGCTTCAGAGTACCTTATGATCTTACTATTATTACTATTCTTGTTAGAACTCAGTTTTAAAGCCATCATTTAATACACGGTGAAGCAGGTCACTATGCAGACATGCTCACCAATGACGCAGAGGAAACTGAAATATAAAACATGAAATCAGAAATTTATTTTACAGACATCCTATGAATATATTATTGTGCTACTCTTTAATTTTTAAATGAATTTGAGGAAGAACAATTGGAGTCCAGGGACATAGATTTGTTTCTTGAAATCATATAATAACTGTATAACCTTGGTCAGGATATTTTAACCTCTCTTACCCTCATTTTCCCTTTCTGCTAATTGAAAAGTTATCATTAAGAACCCAATCAACTAATTGTTTGATATGAAATAGCTAAACTATAGTTGGCATTTTAACTCAATATCATTTAGAATGTTAAGCTTTATCTCCTCAGAAGAAAAAGCATAATTGTCAAAGGCTATGGACTTTTATGAAATGGAAAAAGTGAGAGAGACATACCCAAAC
>NW_012100987.1:4104057-4106518 GCF_000951045.1 Mandrillus leucophaeus
TCCCTCCCATGACATGTGAGGATTATGGGAGCTACAATTCAAGATGAGATTTGGGTGAGGACACAGCCAAACCATATCACAAGGATAGTTTGATTCTGGCTACTGGGCCCTGAAGTGGAACATTGAGAAGGAGATCACTTATTCTTTCTTGTAAAAATAAAAAATGCTTATAAGTTCTACTTTTGTTTGGGAGAAAAAGTCCAATTGAGAGATAAAAGAGGAAATTTGTTCAATGAAAGCATTTAGAATTGACTACTTAAACTTTAGGAGTTTTATTAAAGTTGGCTAAATACTTAAGTCAATTTCTTCTTTTGGTAAGAATGTTAGTAGTAGTAACCAAAGAGTATACAGAGCCAAAATGAATCTGTGTAGTCTCCTCCGTCTCCCAACATTACGAAGGTCTTAGTCTATCCAAGTGAAATACATGGCAACAAACAATCACCAAAGACTGAAGATAACTATAAAAAAGAAATGTATTCACTTTGTCCTTGAAACTTTGAAAACAATTTCTAGAATAAGCAGGTTGTGAAAATAGGATATTCTACCAGCTCACACTGAGCCTATTCTCTAGAAATTGCTTATAGCAGAGGGGTATAGATAATTAGGAGAGAAAATAAAACATGCTCTGCAGTCTTGCATAATAAGACTTAGGACATGATTGTAAAATGGGGCAGTTTAGTAAGGTTCCAAGACAAAGCAAATGGCCTTTGATCAAACACTGATTCTGAAAGAACTTTTCTTCTTTTTTTATTTCTGCCTCTGAAATTTCTCCTAAATACGTGCAAGAAGTATAAAATAAGAATTTTATAAAATTTCTTATTTGCCCTTAATAATTAATCAATTTCCGTTATTAGTACTTTGTCCATTAAAGAGGAAGTCATTTTGGAAGAGAGAAACATATGACATAAGGGAATGTTCTATTCAGTTAGGTAGATAAAGTAGATTCCTTCCCTCACCCAACTCCCCTATCCTTCAGATCTGTCGACTAGTAGGAAGATGATGAGTGGGCTAATGGAGGAAAATTATCAGAATTGTGTCTTTTAACATTCTTTCTTTGAGGTCTCAAGGATCTGAATGGAGAGGAGGTGAGTTAACCAGATTAAGATGTAAATAGAGTAGAGAGGCTTGTGTTCAACTGCTTTTTTTTTTTTTTTAACTCTGTGGAAATACTGGGCACAGTGCCCTTGCACCAATATGGGGTAGCCCATACATTATAAGGCAGCAGAGTAGAGGGCTCAAGCAGATAGAAATTTTGGTTTTCACTCCAGGGTCTTCGTTTGTTATGATGTGACATAAATAATCAGATGAGGATTGGTGGGCAACCCTGGAGCTTGACATGTCAGTGACTGAGAAGAATAATGGAGGACAGGAGAGGGATAGAGAATGTGGCAGAGACTCAAAGGGGTCTGTGGCACCAACAATAATAGGGGTGTGGAGCAGAGATCAAGTCCATAGGATGGGCTACCAAGCAATGATCAACCCCAGAAAGAATCTACCACTAGTTCATCAACTACAGGCATCAGCTGTGGAGTATAACAGAATAGCCCTATATGGGAATAAACCAGCCATTACACAGAAGATTCCAGAGAGTGATTACATGTCCAAGAACTAGTACAAGTCCAAGAAATCCCATTAATACCAGTATCATGAAGTTTGATAAGCCTCTCATCATATACCAGGGCACTATTTTAGGACTGCCCCAGAGGAGGCATGGAAAAAATCTAACAACATCTTCCAAAGGCTGATTTAAACTAAAAGACAGAGATTTTCAATTATTGACTCAGATTACATTTAATCCATATTAAATTTAATTTTCCCTCCATTACTTAATTGATTGGAGTCTTCATGAAGAGTATGAAGTAGGTTATAAAGGAGTCACATTTTCCCTGCACATTTGAGTTGTAATGTGATAAACATATGTAATTGTACAGAAAATTTAATCATCTCTATGGTTGTTGGTTCTCTGTGGGTTGAAAGGAGGAGGAGCTGCACTTCCTTGAGCCTGAACAAAGCTGGAGAGAGAGTGGAATGGAATCTCTACAACTAGGTCATTAGGCTAGAGGCCAACTGAATGTGCTGCCCAGACAAGGCCTCAAGGTCTCATAAAGAAACGCATATGTCTAGCTTGCAGAGTATATGCAACAGTATAATTATTGAGCCACTGGTGAAAAATTTTCAATAGGAAAATAAGAGCATCTGGGATGAATGACTTCTCTGTAAATGTCTGGCTTGTGTCTGAACGATCTGTTTCTCCAACATTGTGAGCATTGACTATCCATAAAAAGCTCGTCATGGTCAGAAACAATGTTCGTTCAGCTGTTGGTCAACAATATAAATGGCCTTGTTTTGATCAGGTCTTCCATCTCTTTAATGTGATTCCAGTACTTAATATATTTTGCATACTAATGCCTTTTGACTAGGGAAATACCTTTCTTGTGATCTCTTTTGAATGTGAACTGGG
>NW_012100987.1:4107298-4129444 GCF_000951045.1 Mandrillus leucophaeus
ATTATTTGGCTGCCACAATCTGAACCTAATCTGCCTTTTCAGGCCTTAGCTCCAGTTACACTCCACATTGAACCACATCCAAGTTAGTGTGTTCTCCAACATCTTCCCATTTAAATTAGGATGTTTGGTTGACCACATTGGAATCATAGTATTTTGAGACATTTCATGCCTTGGTATCAGAGTGGCAAATTTGAATTAAGTGTCTTGACTACTTGCATAGTTTTATTTCTTATTTAAAAAGGAGTAAGTACAGTTATTATGCAGAAGAGTAATATGTGTCATTATTCTGGAGATTATTACTAATTATAAAAAATTTAGTGTGATTCATGTAAAGTTTAGACATTTGACATGGGTTAGAAATAGGAAGTAACACTGAGAAGTTGAGATAAAAGAATCCTAGGCTGGCCACTGGTTTTCCTGATGCATAGAAATAAATCTTGAAGAGGCAATGTTTTATGTTTTCTATTTCAGTCTTTAGTAAATTAAGAGGTAAGTGTGAATTTTAGGGAGATTGGACCCCCTCGTTCTTTGTGACTTTAAAATGCAACATAACTTATTGCTTCTATTGGAAACATGGGTCTATTTAGAATAGGTATTTGATTTCTCTTCAATCCTTCTTAAGTTTTTTTTTTTAAACATGTATTTATTCAGCATGAGCAAGAAATGCATTCTCCATCTATGGGCTTAGCCCTTTGAATAACATGTGCTTAGGTCAAGGAACTAGTTTTAAAAATTATACTTTACTAAGCATGCAGACTGGAAATAATTCAGCTTCAGAGTACCTTATGATCTTACTATTATTACTATTCTTGTTAGAACTCAGTTTTAAAGCCATCATTTAATACACGGTGAAGCAGGTCACTATGCAGACATGCTCATCAATGACGCAGAGGAAACTGAAATATAAAACATGAAATCAGAAATATATTTTACAGACATCCTATGAATATATTATTGTGCTACTCTTTAATTTTTAAATGAATTTGAGGAAGAACAATTGGAGTCCAGGGACATAGATTTGTTTCTTGAAATCAAATAATAACTGTATAACATTGGTCAGGATATTTTAACCTCTCTTACCCTCATTTTCCCTATCTGCTAATTGAAAAGTTATCATTAAGAACCCAATCAACTAATTGTTTGATATGAAATAGCTAAACTATAGTTGGCATTTTAACTCAATATCATTTAGAATGTTAAGCTTTATCTCCTCAGAAGAAAAAGCGTAATTGTCAAAGGCTATGGACTTTTATGAAATGGAAAAAGTGAGAGAGACATACCCAAACCATTGTTTCTTTTCTGCGTTTGTAATCTGTTCTGGTAATGAAAGACAGGTTGTACAGCAATTTAGCTGTGAATGATAAAGTGAATGCACAGTATCAAAGACATTAAAACCACATAAAAGTTTACAATTATTTCTGAGATCTTTGAGTTGAGTAAACTCGACAGTGAAAAAGTTTAAGATGGGGTAAGGTGTTACTGGTCACTTACATTCTTGAGATCATTTAAATATTATGCTAATAAAAAGAAAATAGAATAAAGTATTCTATTAATGAACTTAACAGTAGAACCCAATAGAAATATGTGATAAATAAATACAATGTCAAGTTAGAAAAAATGTTGTAGTTTCATGTTGTTGGTTTGCAAATTGAATTTTTACATAAAATTTACACTAAATGGAACCTCATTATACAGTGATGAGGTCCAGTATGATCCAAATCATTAAAATCACTGTACTGCTTAATGATTCACTAAGTGGTACTGCAGTGCCATAAATTTAGCACTAGTTTCATGATTCAAAACACCAGACTGAGACACCAGCAAATCGTATGTGGATCATTAAATTTACAATGAATGTCAGAGATGAAATAAGGGGGAAAAAAACACTTTGAGAGATAGGGATAATATGTGCTCTAAGGTGACATACATCAAGATAAATGATCTTATACCACTTGTGCTTGGATAATAATGGGGGGTAGTTTTTTTTTTGTTATTCCTCATTTCATAATTTCCAGAGGGGCTGGAAGTCTAAACTCCTACGAATTAAAGCAGCTGTCACTTTTTGACTGCCCTGTGATCTGTTTCATTTATATTTGTAATATATACATTTATATATGCCATTACATTTTAAACTTAGCTGATTTTGCTTAGACATTATGGCTCATCTAATTTCCTATCATATTAGTTCACAATGATTGTTATGGTTGAATGAAATTTGGACTGGTATTACATGAAGCCTACCAAGAAAATGAGGTTTCATTCTGAAATCCTTAACAATGATCTTTTAAATCATACCATTGATGAAATCTTAGCACTATCTTGGTAATTATTCTCTAGAATTGCTGTGTGACAATCTGTGTATTACATCTTATAAAATGCAATATTAAATATGTTAAATATATGCCATCTTCTCACTATTCATAGGTTTTGCTGTTTAGACAACAGAGGAATTCAAATTTGAGAGTACATTGCATGTATATACGCTTGGGACATGAAAGGCATGTTTTATTTTGACCACAAGTAGTATTTTTATATAAAGTATATGAGGCATTATGATTTTTAATAGTCTGCTTAACACTAAAAAGAACAACAAATTGCTATGTGGTATCTCTAACCCATTAGCCAAACGTGTTAGCCAGCAGTACTATTTCTTTGTCAAGATAACACTAATACTTACTATGTGGTGGAGATTATGAAGTGCTGGTCTCAGACACGTTATACCAACTTTTGGATCTGGGGTAGTTTGTCGTGCTAGGGGTACACCACAGGCTATTTTAGTCAATTGTGCCAATCAAACCCTGTGGACTTTCAGACCAGAACCTTCTCCACATGTTATCTTTATTAAGTAGCTGTATTGAATAGCCTCTGTGGGGCAGATTGTTTTTTGGTGATGGGGAGGGGGTTGGCTATTTTTAATCTATCAGAAGAACGGCATAGACAAAACCAGTTCTGAGACAGCACAGGATGGAGCAGCAAACTCAGAGGAGTCATGGAAATCACATCCATTGTTTATCAGTGATTTCTCTGTTAAAAAGTTCTCTGAAAGTAAAGGCCATGTGCTGGTGAAGAAAATTTGTGGAAGTCACACAGAAAACACTGCTTTATCTTTTTAGCTGAGGGATGGAGAAGGATGAACTTGCTCTGTGACCCAGGCTAGAGTGCAACGGCACAATCTTGGTTCACTGTAACCTCCGCCTCCCGGGTTCAAGTGATTCTCCTGCCTCAGCCTCCCTCATAGCTGGGATTACAGGCGCCCGCTACCACGCCTAGCTAATGTTTGTATTTTTAGTAGAGATGGGGTTTCGCCATCTTGGCCAGGCTGGTCTCGAACGCCCGACCTCAAGTGATCCACCTGCCTCAGCCTCCCAAAGTCCTGGGATTATAGGTATGAGCCACTGCAGCTGGCCAGGATGAACTTTTTTCTTGAGAGAAAAGGTGTATTAGTCCAATCTCATGCTGCTAATAAAGATATACTTGACACTGAATAATGTATAAAGGAAGGAGGTTTAATTGACTCACAGTTCAGCTTGGCTGGGGAGGCCTCAGGAAACTTACAATCATGGCAGAAGGGGAGGCAAACACAGCCTTCTTCACGTGGCAGCAGCAAGGTGAAGTGCCAACCAAAAGGGGGAAAAGTCCCTTATAAAACCATTAGATCTTGTGAGAGCTCACTATCACAAGAACAGCAGCATGGGAGTAACCACTCTCATGATTCAATTACCTCCCACAGGATCCCTCCCATGACATGTGAGGATTATGGGAGCTACAATTCAAGATGAGATTTGGGTGAGGACACAGCCAAACCATATCACAAGGATAGTTTGATTCTGGCTACTGGGCCCTGAAGTGGAACATTGAGAAGGAGATCACTTATTCTTTCTTGTAAAAATAAAAAATGCTTATAAGTTCTACTTTTGTTTGGGAGAAAAAGTCCAATTGAGAGATAAAAGAGGAAATTTGTTCAATGAAAGCATTTAGAATTGACTACTTAAACTTTAGGAGTTTTATTAAAGTTGGCTAAATACTTAAGTCAATTTCTTCTTTTGGTAAGAATGTTAGTAGTAGTAACCAAAGAGTATACAGAGCCAAAATGAATCTGTGTAGTCTCCTCCATCTCCCAACATTACGAAGGTCTTAGTCTATCCAAGTGAAATACATGGCAACAAACAATCACCAAAGACTGAAGATAACTATAAAAAAGAAATGCATTCACTTTGTCCTTGAAACTTTGAAAACAATTTCTAGAATAAGCAGGTTGTGAAAATAGGATATTCTACCAGCTCACACTGAGCCTATTCTCTAGAAATTGCTTATAGCAGAGGGGTATAGATAATTAGGAGAGAAAATAAAACATGCTCTGCAGTCTTGCATAATAAGACTTAGGACATGATTGTAAAATGGGGCAGTTTAGTAAGGTTCCAAGACAAAGCAAATGGCCTTTGATCAAACACTGATTCTGAAAGAACTTTTCTTCTTTTTTTATTTCTGCCTCTGAAATTTCTCCTAAATACGTGCAAGAAGTATAAAATAAGAATTTTATAAAATTTCTTATTTGCCCTTAATAATTAATCAATTTCCATTATTAGTACTTTGTCCATTAAAGAGGAAGTCATTTTGGAAGAGATAAACATGTGACATAAGGGATTGTTCTATTCAGTTAGGTAGATAAAGTAGATCCCTTCCCTCACCCAACTCCCCTATCCTTCAGATCTGTCGACTAGTAGGAAGATGATGAGTGGGCTAATGGAGGAAAATTATCAGAATTGTGTCTTTTAATATTCTTTCTTTGAGGTCCCAAGGATCTGAATGGAGAGGAGGTGAGTTAACCAGATTAAGATGTAAATAGAGTAGAGAGGCTTGTGTTCAACTGCTTTTTTTTTTTTTTTAACTCTGTGGAAATACTGGGCACAGTGCCCTTGCACCAATATGGGGTAGCCCATACATTATAAGGCAGCAGAGTAGAGGGCTCAAGCAGATAGAAATTCTGGTTTTCACTCCAGGGTCTTCGTTTGTTATGATGTGACATAAATAATCAGATGAGGATTGGTGGGCAACCCTGGAGCTTGACATGTCAGTGACTGAGAAGAATAATGGAGGACAGGAGAGGGATAGAGAATGTGGCAGAGACTCAAAGGGGTCTGTGGCACCAACAATAATAGGGGTGTGGAGCAGAGATCAAGTCCATAGGATGGGCTACCAAGCAATGATCAACCCCAGAAAGAATCTACCACTAGTTCATCAACTACAGGCATCAGCTGTGGAGTATAACAGAATAGCCCTATATGGGAATAAACCAGCCATTACACAGAAGATTCCAGAGAGTGATTACATGTCCAAGAACTAGTACAAGTCCAAGAAATCCCATTAATACCAGTATCATGAAGTTTGATAAGCCTCTCATCATATACCAGGGCACTATTTTAGGACTGCCCCAGAGGAGGCATGGAAAAAATCTAACAACATCTTCCAAAGGCTGATTTAAACTAAAAGACAGAGATTTTCAATTATTGACTCAGATTACATTTAATCCATATTAAATTTAATTTTCCCTCCATTACTTAATTGATTGGAGTCTTCATGAAGAGTATGAAGTAGGTTATAAAGGAGTCACATTTTCCCTGCACATTTGAGTTGTAATGTGATAAACATATGTAATTGTACAGAAAATTTAATCATCTCTATGGTTGTTGGTTCTCTGTGGGTTGAAAGGAGGAGGAGCTGCACTTCCTTGAGCCTGAACAAAGCTGGAGAGAGAGTGGAATGGAATCTCTACAACTAGGTCATTAGGCTAGAGGCCAACTGAATGTGCTGCCCTGACAAGGCCTCAAGGTCTCATAAAGAAACGCATATGTCTAGCTTGCAGAGTATATGCAACAGTATAATTATTGAGCCACTGGTGAAAAATTTTCAATAGGAAAATAAGAGCATCTGGGATGAATGACTTCTCTGTAAATGTCTGGCTTGTGTCTGAACGATCTGTTTCTCCAACATTGTGAGCATTGACTATCCATAAAAAGCTCGTCATGGTCAGAAACAATGTTCGTTCAGCTGTTGGTCAACAATATAAATGGCCTTGTTTTGATCAGGTCTTCCATCTCTTTAATGTGATTCCAGTACTTAATATATTTTGCATACTAATGCCTTTTGACTAGGGAAATACCTTTCTTGTGATCTCTTTTGAATGTGAACTGGGTTTTTTTTTTTTTCCCCCCCCCCCACAGAAGATGCTTGATATTTCTTTAGTTTAGGGACACAAGGTTGTGCTTCAATCATTTTATGAAAAATTTTAATCTCATTCTAAGTGGGTTAGCTTCCTATCTTTTGTGAATAGAGATGAAGACTAAAAAAGAGAATAAAGCAGAATGTAGAGAGAAGGCAAAGAAATCTATAATTATTTTCCCTTTTTAGCATTTCATGTATTAGTTTATGCAAGTATCTATTTTTACTCATATCATCATATTTCTGAACTTTATAGAACCTTGAAATCTTGTCTAAAACTGGGACATAGAAGCAGTTCCCTTCAGGATAGTATCTAAATAGTGGCTTTCAATTGAATTTCCCTTTGAGATTGGGGTTCTGAAAAAATTTGTGCTTTTTTTTTTTTCCCAGGTCCGTTTTCAAATAACCCCTATTATGAACCACCAATCAATGTGTTGTAAATATTATGTTGTACTAAATTTATACAAAGATTCCATCTCCCACCTCATGGAAGCTCAGACAATGAAGAACATTACAAAAAATTGTTTGTTTTTGGTGGAGGGAAGAGGGTGAGTGGCAGGGTTCCTAGGAGGAATGTGTTAAAAATGGTAGAGACATCAAACATGGAAAATATTTTTTCCACATATATATATATGAAAGAGAGCTTGAACTGGGAGTTGTTCTGGCCCTACTCTGCCTCTAATGCCATCAGTGACTTTGGCCATGTGTTCAATTTCCCATGTCTCATCTCTAAAACCAATCACTGATTTCATACAGTTGATATAAGAATAAAAAGAGCTAAGATCTATATAAATATTTATCATTATAAAATATCACCCAGTCATGAAATGTGAACTATATTAGCATTAACTAGATATTGATGAAATTATCTAACATTTTTTGCATTTTATTAGCAGATAATCAGTACAGCATGACCCTATTCTTACTCCCATTCTGTGCTCAGAATCACATAGCTGCTGCTTCTCCTCATGTTGGGTATTTTCCTTATCAGGGTGAAAAGAACTTCCGGTTTTCCCATCTTGCATAAGCACAAGGAAACCCAATATCCCCATCCATGCTGAGCCTATGACAGCTTATTGACTGTTAATAACCTTGACAATGTTATTTTTCCTAGAGAAAAAGGAGACTTGATGACTTCTTTGTTCAATTTCACCTAAAGAGTAGTCTTGCCTAGTGCACACAGTAAGTGTCATTGGTAGGGAATTGTCCAGGAGGCATTCAGTATGTAAATGTTCTAATTAGATCAATGTAAAAAAGCAGTCGTACATTCTGTTATAGCAGTGTGTCTGGTTCCATTAATAAAACCTCCCGAAGGCATGCACTACTAGTTTTCTCAATTAGTTTGTCCCAGATCATTTCATCTTAGGGTAGGGAGGGGAGAAAGGGTGGAATGAGAGGGTGAAAGGGAGGTAGCAAATTTACAGGTATTTTCTTCAACTCAGAGAGCTGCCCAAATTTGTCCCTTGTTCCACCTGGTCACTATATTGGTCCTTAGAAAATCATATCCCTGCATGGTATTTGGACAAATGAAAAATCAAAACATAAATTCTCCCCTTCCTTTTTCCCTGATGGAACAGATACCACCAGCTGGAGCACCGCCTTCTCCTCCTCTTCTTCCTCTTCCTCATTTTTACTTTCCAGAGAAAGTATCATTATGTAAAATTCCTAGCACAATACCTGGCACATAATAGCTGTTTAATTAAGCATTTGTTCTCTTCCCCTCTTCCCTTTCTCAAAGATATAGTATGCCCCGGGCCTCTGAAAATGGAGAGCAAATATGGATGGCTGTTGAATGCATAATAAGGGGACCCAATTCATATGAGGGAAGACATGGCAATCCTTTCTCCTTACATGTGACTTTGAGATTATCAGGTTATACAGCTGTTTGTTTCAGAAGCATCTGAGGTTTTTAAAGGGAGCTATGTGCAAGAGAGCTTTTTTAACATCTGAGAGGAGGGGGAGAAGTAAGAGGATTCTCCTGGCAGAGAACACAAATACTGTGTGTGCTGTTGGCTGTTGCCAACAAACATATATATATATAAATAAATATATACATATGTTTGATATATACATTTTTTTGAGGGGCAATAGAAGGGGAAAGGTTAAAGATAAAAAAGCATTTACTGGTTATGAAGTAATATGGGTGACCATTTTTGGTTACAAACATTCTTTACCTGGAAGTCTTAATGACCAAGATGGGTATGCATGCCGTGTAAGGTTACAATACAAATTTAAAGGGAGAGATTGTAGTTAGAAGTGGTGATAATGATGGTCAACTAGCTTATAAGTTTATCAATAAAATATTAGTTTAAACCATATAAAATATCTGTTATTTCTGAAATTTGTGATATTTGCCAACCTTTGACCTACAAAAATGACAATTTTATGTTAAGCTATTCTAGAAACAAGAGGTAACAGAATGAATTGTGTCAGTGACCTAGAATGTATGATTGAGAATGAGCAGGTGGGTTTGGAAAAAGGTAAGGGAATCGGTTGCTAAAGAAGGCATATTAACATGTCTAACCATGGATCCAGGATGGAGAAAATCCAGCGCAGTCATTACACAGTGTTAAAATGTTGGGAAAACTGGGATGGACTGAGTGGCAGTCTCTGCTCAGAATGTTTTTCTCCTACCTTTTCATCTGGCTCACTCCTTATCCTTCAGGTCAGCTCACAGAAGCCTTTCCTGTCCTAACACAATAGATTTTGCTTCACTCTTACATGCTTTTGTAGTGCTCTGTGACTATTCTTCATAACACTTGAGAGAATTGTTGTTTTGTGTGCACACATCCATGGGTTTAAATATCTGGCACTTTCACCAGATCGTGGAGCTCTGTGAGGGCAGGAGGCATGTGAGTCTTGCTTGCTACTATTTCTCCTGAGTTTCACATAACATCTGGCATTCAGGAGTTTCAAAATGTCAAGGAGTCTAAGGATGGTGACTTGTTAAGTATAACACCAGATGATAGAGTGTAGAGGACGAATGTGAATCAGAAGCTTAGGAGAACAGAGGAAACATATCTGATGTACGGGCCAAGGGGGAAATGGCAACCAATACCCACTGTGACTTGAAAATTTTAGAACAGACAAATTGACATTAACTCACTAGAATTAAGAAGAGAGGATGGCTCTATGATGTAGTTGCAGAAGTGACCTTAGTAAATGAGAAGGCTGCTCCTTCTTCCTCTACTGCACCATTTTTTTTTTAAATATATTTTTTAAAATTGACAAATAATTGGACATATTCATGGGGTACTGTATTAGTCTGTTTTCACACTGCTATAAAGAAAGAACTACCTGAGGCTGGGTAATTTATAAACAACAGAGGTTTAACTGACTCACAGTTCTGCATGGGTGGGGAGGCCTCAAGAAATTTACAATCATGGCAGAAGGCGAAGGGGAAGTAAGGCATGTCTTACATGGTGGCAGGAGAAAGAGCAAAAGGAGAAACCGTCAAACATTTTTAAACCATCAGATTTTGTGAGAACTCATTATCATGAGAACAGCATGGGGAAAACTATTCCCATGATCCAATCACCCCCCACCAGGCCCCTCCTGTGACACATGAGGATTACAATTTGAGATGAGATTTGGGTGGGGACACATAGCCAAACCATATCAGGTATGTAGTTATGTTTTGATGCATATAATATACGGTGATCAGATCAGTGTAATCAGTGTATCCTCTTCTCAAACCACTATCATTTTAAGATAATTGCTTGATTTTTAAAACATTTAATTAATTAATTTGAGATGGGGTATCACTATGTTGCCCAGGCTAGACTCAAACTCCTTCACTTGAGCAATCTTCCTGCCTCAGCCTCCTGAGTAACTGGAACTACAGGTGTGTACCACTGGACCTGGCTTTCCCACTCTTTGATCTGGCAGATATTGGGAGAAGAATGATCTTCATGAGAGAAGCTATTGAAAGATACTGTGACTTCGAGAATTCAAGTTAGTTAAATAATTAACTAATTATTTAATGTTTTTGTAGAGGTGGAATCTTGCTATCTTGCCCAGGCTGGTCTCCAACTCCTGGGGCTCCTCCTGCCTCAGTCTTCAAAGTGCTTAGGCTATAGGCATGGGCAATCACACCTGGCCAAGGGGTCAAACTCTTGAAGAAACAAAAACGAGCAAGATGAGAAATGAGGTTAGATAATGGCCCCCAACTGAATTGTGATCTCAAAGGGACAGAAGGCAGGTCCTGAGGGATAGCCAGGGGTGGGTAGAAAGAATAAAGATGAGGTGGATATAAGGTAGTTTTCAGAGGAGATTGGTTGAATGGGAAAGTTGGATCTGGTGTGGCAGATGTGAGTAGTGTGAAAGGAAGTCCCTGAGGAAAGAAGTGGAATGAAGTAGAGGAGACATGCTCTCTGTGTGGATAGTGTATGTTGAATGTTCTGGACTGTGAGCAGAATGCATGCTGAAAGTTACAGATAGAATGTGCCCATCCACCATTCATATGTTGAAATCTAATCCCCAATATGACAGCATTCACAGGTGGGGCCTTCGGGAGGTAATTAGGTCATGAGGATGGTGTCCTCATAAATAGGATTAGTGCTATTATATGAAGAACCCAGAGAGCTAGTTGGATCTCTTTCTGCCATGTGAGTTTACAAGGAGAAGTCAGCCCTCCTTAGAACCCAACCCTGCCAACACCCCGATTTCAACTTCCCAGGCTTCGAAACTGTGAGACATAAATTTTGTTGTTTAAGCCACTCATTCTGTGGTAATTTCTTATAGCAGCCTCAACTGACTAAAATAGTGAAAATACCCAAGCAGGGTTATGGAACTGTTGCTAGAAATTTCAGCTGTTCAGCAGACCCAGGATTCTGACAAGATGGCTAGTCTGCCAGCATTTCCACACTCTCCTTCCCAGCTAATTTAAGAATGTACAAAAGGTAGGGGGTGAGGTTCCTGCCCTAGAGCTTAGGATTGAACTAGGAGGACAAGCAAACCTCTCTATAATTATTAAAGTAGTTTAATGATATGCTTTAACAGTTATTTTGCTGCATGGCAATTAGATTAAAATGGTAAGTCAGTCACATAAATGAATATAATTAGTAGTGTTTTTGCATAGTTAAATCAAGCATTTAGAGGCCTGTTAGGTGAATGGTGGTCCAGGGAGAAAGAGAATTTGTGGCTCCTAGCACTTCTCCTGCTAAAGGGAAGGATTATGGATTGCTCCAAGATTCTCTCTTTGATGTGGTGCTTAGAATGCAGGCTGCCTGCTTTCCAGTGAGATCACCATGTGACTCTAGTTACAGTCTATCCTTGTCCTTCTTCTCAAGACCTGGACACAGAGGAAGACGGAGGGGTGGTGAGGGGGATGGGCAAGGGGGTAGACACCTCTCTGCCATGAGAGTATAGAAAGGTCCTGACTTTGGGGAAGTATCTTGTCATCTCTTGCCTCGGTTGAAAAAAAGAATTATATTTTATTATCTTGAAGCATTTCAAACACAGAGAAAAAGGAGAAAGAATGTAAGTGCCCCATCCATCCTTGACAGATCTTGATGGATGGTATATTTACTTCAAGATTTTAAAAATGGAAATAAATTATACATGATAGGTACAGATGAAGTCTCCATTTGTACTTCTCCCTGATATAATTTCCCTCCACCTAAAGGAGCCACTATTTCAAAAGAAGTATGCATCCCTTTCCTGTGTATTTTTATGCTTTTGCTATAGATATATGTTTTCTAAAAAAAATTAAATTTTTAAGTGTTTTAAAATTTCTAATAAGTAATGTACTTAAGAGCACAAGACAGTTTATTCAGAAAGAAGTTAGAGAATATCCAGTGATCAAGCTTGAACTTTGTAACATAAGCACTAAGAACATCATTATCTTACATAGAAAGAATTCTGGTGTAGGCGATTTCAGGTCAGGTGCAGCAGTTCAATAACACTAAAGACCCAGGCTGTTCTTGCCCTCCTGCCCAGCTATACTCAGCAAGATGCATTGCTTTCCTAATGCTTGTTGCCTCAGGTGGCAAGATGGCCGCGACCAGGAACTATGGTCTCACACAACTACATTCAAGGCAAGAAAAAAAACAAAGAAAAAAAATTCCCGTATTAACTCCTCTCGCTACCATGTACACATACCACATAATCCTGCAGCTAGGAATATAATGGATTTATTAATTCATTTTTTAAAAATATTAATTAATTCCCCCCTTTATCCAAATATTTATTTTTTCTGATTTACAAATAAAAATGTTACACATTTTTGGCACACCATATGATGTTTTGAAATCTGTATACATTGTGGAATGGTGAAATCAAGCTAACTGACGTATTAATTACTTCACATACTTATTTGTGGTGATAATACTTAAAAAAATCTGCTCTCTGGGCATTTTTCTTTTCTTTCTTTCTTTTTTAAAATAAGACAGTATCTTGATCTGTCACCCAAGCTGGAGTGCAGTGGTGCCATCTTGGATCACTGCAGCCTCTACCTCCTGGGTTCAAGTGATTCTCCTGCCTCAGCCTCTTGAGTAGCTGGGATTACAGACACCCACCACCACGCCTGGCAAAGTTTTGTATTTTTAGTAGAGACAAGGTTTCACCATGTTGGCCAGGCTGGTCTCAAACTCCTGACCTCAAGTGATCTGCCCGCCTCAGGCTCCCAAAATGCTGGGATTACAGGCGTGAGCCACTGCACCTGGCTTCTCTGAGCATTTTTGAAGCATACAGTGCATTGCTATTAACTATCGTCACAATGTTGTACTTATTTATTTAGTTTAACTGAAATTTTTTATCCTTTGACCAACATCTCCCTAATCCCCTGAACCCCCACTTCTAGTAACCACCATTTTACTCTCCGCTTCTGTGAGTTTCACCCTTAAGATTCCACACATAAGTGGAGATCATGTGGTAATTGTCTTTCTGGCTTATTTCATTTAACATAATGTCCTCTAGGTTCATCCAAAATCCTGTCACAAATGTTAGGATTTCCTTTTTGTGTGTGTGCTGAATAGTATTCCATTTTGTATATATGCCATATTTTCTTTATCTATTTTTTGTTGATGGACATTTAGGTCGATTCCATATCTTGGCTATTGTAACTAATGCTGCAACGAAAGTGAGAGAACAACTACCTCTTTGATATACTGGTTTTATCTCCTTTGAATATGTACCTGATAGTAAGATTGCTGGATCATAATGTAGCTCTTCTATTAATTTTTGGAGGACTTTCCATACTCTTTTCCTTAAAGGCTGTAAGAGTTTACATTTCCATAAAGAATGTACAAGTGTTCTTTTTTCTCCATATCCTGACCAACAATTATCTTTCCTCTTTTGATAAAGCCATTCTAGCAAGTGTGAGATGATATCTCATTGTAATTTTAATTTGTATTTCTCTGATAATTAGAGATGTTAAGCATTTTTTCACGTATGTGTTGGCTGCTTGTATGTCTTCTTTTGAGAAATGTCTATTCAGGTTCTTTGCCCATTTTTTAATCATGCTATTTGTTTGCTATTAAATTGTTTGAGTTCCTTACACATACATGCTCCTTGACTTACAATGCAGTTATGTCCCAGTAAACCCACTGTATATTGAAAACATCCTAAGTTGAAAATACATTTAATGTACCTAACCTACCAAACACCATAGCTTAGCCTAGCCTACTTTATACATGCTCAGGACACTTACATTAGCTTACAGTTGGGCAAAGTCATATAGCACAAAGCCTATTTTAAAATAACATATGGAATATCTCATAAATTATTGAATACTGTACTGAAAGTGAAAAATAGAATGATTGTAAGGGTACTAGAAGTATGTTATTTTTTACTGAATGCCTATTGCTTTCACACCATTGTAAAGCTGAACAATGGTAAGTCGAATGATCATAAGTTGGGGATCCTCTGTATTTGGATATTAATACCGATTTTAGGTATATAGTTAACAAATATTTTCTCCCCTTCTGTAAGTTTTCTGTTCATTCTGTTGTTTGTGTCCCTGGTTGTGCAGAAGTTTATTAGATGTAATTCTATTTGTCTGCTTTTGCTTTTGTCGCCTGTGTTTTTGGGGTCATGTAGAAAAACATTATTTTGCAGACCAATGTTGCGGAGCTTTTCCCCTATATTTCTTCCAGTAATTTTCAGTTTCAGGTGTTACATTTGTCTGTTTAGTCCATTTTGAGTTGCTTTTTGTACTTGGGGTAAGCTGAGCATTTAATTTTATTTTTCTGCATGTGGATATCTGGTTTTCCCAGTAGCATTTATTACAGAGACTTTCCTTTCTTCATTATGTGTTCTTGGCATGCTTATCAAAAATCAATGGATTCTAAATGCATGGATTTATGTAATTCCGAACTATCTATTCAGTCCCATTTGTCTATGCATCTGTTTTTATGCCAGCATCATGCTGTTTTGATTATTAGAGCTTTGTAGTAGATTTTGAAATCAAATAATGTGATGGTTCTGGCTTTGTTCTTTTTGCTCAAGATTGCTTTGGCTATTTAGTGTCTCTTGTGGTTTCATGCAAATTGTAGGATTATTTTGTCCATATGAAACGTATCACTGGGATTTTGATAAGGATTACATTGAATCTGTAGATTTCTTTGGGTAGTATAAACATTCTAACAATATTCTTCCAATCCATGAACACTGGATATCATTCTATGTATTTGTGTCTTCTTTAATTTCTTTCATCAGTGTTTTACAGTTTTCAGTGTACAGATCTATCACTTCCTTGATTGACTTTATTCCTAAGTATTTAAGTTTTTTGGTAGCTATTATAAATAGCTATTGTAAATGGGATTGTTTTCTTGGTTTCTTTTTCAGGGTTATTGTTAGTAAATAGAAATACTCCTGATTTTTTAATGTTGATTTTGTATTATGAAACTTTACTAAATTTATTCTGTTTTTTGGTGGAGTCTTTAGGGTTTTCTTTTGTTTTTTTTTTTTTTTGAGACGGAGTCTCGCGCTGTGTCACCCAGGCTGGAGTGCAGTGGTGCGCTCTCGGCTCACTGCAAGCTCCGCCTCCCAGGTTCACGCCATTCTCCTGCCTCAGCCCGCCACCACGCCCGGCTAGTTTTTTTGTATTTTTAGTAGAGACGGGGTTTCACCATGTTAGCCAGGATGGTCTCGATCTCCTGACCTCGTGATCCACCCGACTCAGCCTCCCAAAGTGCTGGGATTACAGGCTTGAGCCACCGCGCCCGGCAGGATTTTCTATATGTAAGATCATGTGGTCTACAAACAGAGACAATTTAACTTCTTTCTTTCTGATTTGGATACCTTTTATTTCTTTCTCTTGACTAATTGCTATATGACTTCCCATACTATGTTGAATAGATGTGGAGAGAGTGGGCATCCTTGTTTTGTTCCTGCATTAGTCCATCCTCATGCTGCTACAAAGAAATACTTGAGATTGAGTAATTTATAAAGAAAAGAGGTTTAATTGATTCACAGTTTTGCAGGGCAGGGAAGGACTCTAGAAACTTACAATCATGGTGGAAGGCACCTCTTCACAGGGCAGCAGGAGAGAGAATGAGCGCAAACAGGGGAAATACCAGATGCTTATAAAACCATGAGATCTCATGAGACTCACTATTATAAGAATAGAATGGGGGACACTGCCTTTATGATCTGATTATCTCCACCTGGTCCCACCCTTGACCTGTGGGGTTCACGGGATTACAATTCAAGATGAGATTTTGGGTGGGGACACAACCAAACCATATCAGTTCCTGATCTTAGAGGAAAAGCTTGCAACTTTTCAGCCTTGAGTATGTTAGCTGTGGGCTTGTCATGTATGGCTTTTATTGTATTATGTTTGTTCTCCAACTACCTTGAGAATTTTTTTCATGAAAGTATGTTAAATGTTGACAAATGCCTTTTTTGCATCTATGGAGATAATCATAGGCTTTTCCCCTTCTTTCTGTTACTGTGGTGTATCATAGTACATAACATTGATTTGCAAATGTTACATCATCCTTGTATCCAGGGATAAATCCCACTTGATTATGATGAATGATCCTTTTAATATTGTTAGTATTTTAATGTTCTTTTAGTATTTTGTTGAGAATTTTTGCATCCATTTTCATCCAGGATATTTGTCTATAATTTTCTTTTCTTATGGTGTCCTTATCTGGCTTTGGTATAATGGTAATACTGATCTCATGAAATGAGTTTGGAAGTCTTCCCTCCTCTTCAGTTTCTTAGAAGAGTTTGAGGAGGATTGGTTTTAGTTACTTAAATGTTTGGTAGAACTGAGCAGTGAAGCCATCAGGTCCTGAGTGTGTTTTTGATTGGAGACTTTTATTTCTGTCTCAGTCTTTGTCACTTACTATTGGTCTGTTCATATTTTTCATTTCTTCATGTTTAGCTTTGGTATGTTATGTGTAGAAAATTAATCCATTTTTTCTAGGTTATCCAATTTGTTGGCCTATAATTATTCATAGTGGTCCCTTATGATACTTTGTATTTCTGTGGTATAAGTTGTAATGTTTCCTCTTTCATTTCTGATTTGAGTCTTCTGTATTCTTAGTCTAGTCAGGAGTTTATTGACTTTTTTTTATATTTGCAAAAAAGCAACTCAGTTTCATGGATCTTTTCTTATGGTTGTCAGTCTCTATTTCATTTATTTCTGCGCTAATCTTTATTATTTTCTTCCTTCTACTAACTTTGGCTTAGTTTGTTCTCTTTCTAGTTGCTTGAAGTGTAATATCAGGTTGTTTATTTGAGATCTTTCTTCTTTTTGATGTAGGCATTTAGAGTTAGAAACTTTCCTGTAGTAACTGCTTTTGCTGTATCCCATAAGGTTTTGTATGTTGTGTTTCCATTTTTGTTTATTTAAAGATATTTAAAATTTTCCTTTTGAATATCTACCCATTGGTTGTTTAGGAGTATAGTGTTTATTTCTATCTGTTTGTGAATTTTCCTAAAATTTTATTTCATGCCATTGTGTCCAGAAAAAATACTTGATATGATTTTAATTTTCTTAAATTGTTAACACTTGTTTTGTGGCCTAACATATCTATCCTGGAGAATGTTCTATGTACACTTGAGAATAATGTGAATTCTGCTGCTGTTGGATGAAATGTTCTCTATATGTCTGTTAGGTCCATTTGGTCTAAAGTATAGTTCAAGTCCAATGTTTCCTTATTGATTTTCTGTCTGGATGATCTGTTTATTGTTGAAAGTGGAGCATTGAATTCCCTTCCTATTATTGTATTGCAGTCTATCTCTCCAGATCTATTAATATTTGCTTTATATATTTAGGTGCTCCGATGTTGGGTGCATATATATTCACAATTGTTATATCCTCTTGCTGAATTGATCCCTTTATCATTATATAATGACCTTCTTTGTCATGTTTTACAGTTTTTGACTTAAAGTCTATTTTATCTAAAATAAGTATAGCTATTCCTGCTTTCTTTTGGTTTTCATTTGTGTGGGATATCTTTCCATTCTTTTACTTTCAATCTCTATGTGTCCTTGAAGGTGAAATGAATCTCTTGTAGGCAGTATATAGTTGGGGTTTGTTTTCCTTTTTTTTTTTTTTAAAGTCCATTCAACCACCCTATGTCTTTCATTGGATAATTTAATCCATTTACATTCAGGGTAATTATTGATAGGTAAGGACTTGTTGCTGTCATTTTATTAATTGTTTTCTGGTTGTTTTCTAGATCCTTTGTTTATTTTCTTCCTCTTTTGCTGTTTTCCTTTGTGATTAGGTGACTTTCTCTAGAGGTATGTTTTGATTCCTTTTTATCTTCTGTGTGTCTGCTATAGGTTTTTGCTTTATGGTTAACATGAAGCTTATATAAAACATGTTGTTATAACAGGATATTTTAAATTTATAACAACTTAACTTTGATCATATAAAAAACCTACACACTTTTATCCACACATTTTATAACACAATTTATATTTTTTATATTGTGTATTTCTTAACTTGTTGTAGCTATTATTATTTTTAACAGTTTTGTGTTTTAACCTTTCTAGTAAAAATGAAAGTGATTTATAGGTCACCACTACAGTATAAGAGTATACTGAATTTGACTGTGTATTTACTTTCACCGGTGAGTTTTATACTTTCATATGTTTTCATGTTACTGATTAGTATTCTTTTCTTTCAGCTTGAAGAACTCTTTTTAGCATTTTTTTGTAAGATTAGCCTGGTAGTGATGAACTCCTTCAGCTTTTGTTTTTCTGGGAAAGTGTTTATTTTTTCTTCATTTCTGAAATATGGCTTTGCCAAGTAAAATATTCTTGGTTGGCAGTTTTTTTTTTTTTCTTCAGCACTTTGAATACATCATCTCTTCTGGCCTGTAACATTTCTGCCAAGAAATCCACTGCAAGCTTTATTGAAACTCCCTTATACATGATAAAGAATTACTTTTAAAACATCAGGTAGCTTGTTCAGGTAGGTGTTGAAATCATGTTTTGAAATAACCAACATCCATACCATAGGGCATTTAGTTTGAGGTAGGAGTGTAACAAAATGAAGGGAGCAGAAAGAAGTGCCCTGAAGGAGTGGTACTGTATTAGAAGCTTAACATTGGTCTCTGCTGCCAGCAGATCAGACATTCAGCAGCAGCAGAAGCTAGATCAGCCTTGATTAAAGAGAATCTGTGCATTGCCTCCATCTCTGTCACTATGACTACTCTCTCCATAAGCCCATTGTGCAAATATTAGGTTGGCTGGAGGAGTTTGGCTGAAAACAACTGGCTAAGGCATAACTGTTCTTTTCTTCTTTCTGTCTTTTTTCCTTGCATAACCTTTCCATTTGATTATTTAGTGCCTCTTGTGCAGTGTTTGCTCTCTAGTGCGCAATAATGTATAATACAAAGTTCTTCACATTTTAAGCTTATTCCTTATCAGTTCTCCCAGACGGCTCCTCCCAAATCTCCTTGTCCCAAATATTTCATCTTGCTCCTTCCAGGTCTCTGCTGAGCCATCTAAGTCATTCATCATTGCTGTTGAGTTTATGTGTATCTTTATCTTGGGTTACTTCTCTCTCAACACAAAGTAGAAGATCCAGTGCACACTTGAAGTTCTGTCCACTGGAAGAATTTCCCTTCACCATCGTCTTTCGGAGTCACTTTGTAGTTGTGGCAGCAATTCATTTTGGGATTGCACCCATATACTGGGCTGGCTGACCTGTGAATCAAGTCCAGGTTATTTCTTCCTCTGTCAGTTATTACAGGGAACTCCCCATGAAAGAATAGCGGTGATCTGAACAAATGGCATCACTGTCACAGTGGTGAGTGATATGAGTATCTGTGTATCTTCTTGTGCAGCTTAGTTATGCCCTTTGAACCTGCTTGAGCCTGATCCTGGTGCTTCTCATCCCACTCAACCACATGACTTGGTGTATTTGACATACACAGCTTATTTTGGGTAGTTAGAGCTACATGGTGATCTTGTAGTCAGATGTTTTTTCTTTACCAAGGCCTGACAGTATGGCAAGAACTCCTTTATAAATTGTGTAGAGTTCTTTGCTGGAAATGATTTCATCTTGCTTTAGAACTCCAGGAATCTTCATGTGAACCTACTTTTGGGGCTTGGTACAGACACCACATGGTACCTTTACTTAGCACAAATTCTTCTAGTACCTGGACTCTGCTGGGTCATGTGGCCCAAATAGTAAGGCTACTTGTATCGTAGCCTGCATTGGATTTAATACTCTTTCCTTGATTTGGGTCCCACTCAAAAAGTAGCTGCCTTCTGTATCTCCCCCTATCCCACAACTGGGTCAGAACATAAATTCAAGTACGGATATGCTACCCCTCCAGACTCTAGAGATGTCTACTAAGTGTGTATCTTTGTTAGGCTATGAGGTACAAGGTGCAATAATTTTGCCCTTTAGGAGAAAAAATGTTCTGGCATGCCTCAGATCACCAAACTCCTAAACATTTCATTAACAAGTCAGGCTTCAGAATCGTGTTGTGTTTATCTCGCACTATCTGGAGTGTTTTACCAAGGTATCCAAAGTACTTGACGCTTCTTGTTCATAGGTATAAATAACAGGATGTCATCAATATAATAGGGCAGTGGGATAGCTTGTAGATTGTCCTGATGGTTTAAGTAACTTCAGGCAATAGCTTAACAATGTGTGGATTTACCCTAGGACTGGGACATCTCATATGAGTGTTTCTTTAAATGTCTCTAAAGGGGTCCTCTCACTTTAACACTTTGCTTTGAACTGGTGACTGATTGCCCTGATCCTACCCTTTTCCTTTTTCAAAGCTTCCATGGCAATAGCCTCCTACTTCCACAACCCTTATAATGATTATTTCCTTTGTTCCCCTCAAACACCAGAAATGTTCCATGAGCCAGTGTTTTTCCTCTTGCTTGTATTCTGTCCCAGTTCATCACAAGTATAATTTATTTATAACCTGCCAGGGATCATCAGTACTCTGACTACCACCAAGAATGGGCCCGTTGTCCAGCTGGCTGGCAAATAATTCAATTTCAGCATCTTAACCTTAAAACTGTTTCCCAGGACCACTCCTAGCACCAAATGTTTTAGTTCAAATTTTCTAAAAGCAGGTCTTGAGACAAATTCTTGTAGGTATTATTTATTTTCTTAGGAGGAAAGGCGTGAGGGATGGGATAGGCAGTGAAAGGCACCTAAACTAAGATGCAGTTTTGGATGAAGTCTAGCTTTAGCCTATTCCCTGAGGAATTGTGTAGGGCATGAATTGTGACATTAAGTTGGTCCTTGAAAGAAGCCCATCTCTGTCCCCAGGAAGTTATTAGCTGTGATCTGTACCCAGGAGTGTGGGTGTGGGAGCATAACCTCCTAGGTTAGGCAGCTCTTGCTTGGCTGAGGGCAGTTACCTGGAAAAGGTTTTAGTTCCATGCCATTAATAGTCAACAACACCGACTAGGGGATGAGCACACCAGTCCTTGTCAAGGGGTCTGGCTAGTACACCAGCAGAATACACTACAGCAAGAAAAATACTTTCAGAGCCAAACATTTCAAAGAGTTAGATCAAATGGATTGAATTATCACTTAAGTTACATTTCCAGGGATACTTTATCTTCTAGGTGGGCACAGTCCACCCTGTGTTTTTCTTGTGGGGCTGAACGACGCTGTGATAGAGTGGACATTTGCTTGTTTGGATGTTACCTCTAGACAACCACAGACATTAGCATGATCTGTATTTCTTACACTCCATGAGTCTCTTCTAAAATTATGGTGTCATTTTCATCAATTCTGTAATTCTTCAGAATTTTTGGATATTTTGAGCTCTGAATGTTCAGGGATGGGAAGCGAATGCCATCCTCAGCTGCCATCTGCTCAGTCCACATGTCCACATGGAGTCTGCATACTCGTGCGTTGAAAAAATCAGCAATGCTCCTTGTTCCCCTGCAGTCTCAGGTTCAGGGTGCTTGGATGTCTTGTCATATTCACAAAGATGTACAATCTTCTGAGCCACTGGGGGTCTGACAAGTTGGGTCTCTCAGAGCCTATTAATTCCAAAAAGTCCTTCATGTGAGGTAGCAGCTCAATAAATATCTTCAACAAGTTTCTATGACTCAGTCATCTGAATGCATTAAAATAAAAGAAGTCTCCATGCTCTTGTTATTCTAAACTCCTCTTCTTTCAAAGGCACACAAACTCTTTATGATTAAGGGCATACAATGAAGACAACTCAACCTAATCACTTCTACATCATGCAATGAACTTGAATTGTACAGTTCATAGCACAGTGGTGCTTTGGAAGCAGAATGCGATCCTTATTTTTTGACTTGAATAAATTAGTCAAATCTCTCATTTTCATTTCAGGAGCCTAATGGTGGCAGATGAACTTAGCTATTTCTTTTTAAATCCCATTTCTCAAATTTCTTACTGACAAGACATAAGATGTTATTAGCTTTCGAGGTTAGCTAATTAGATAAAACTTTTCTTTTTTTCGTTTTTCCCTTTCCTCCCTCCCTCCCTTCCCTCCCTCCCTCCTTCCCTCC
>NW_012100987.1:4129539-4139151 GCF_000951045.1 Mandrillus leucophaeus
TCCTTCCTTCCTTCTTTCCTTCCTTCCTCCTTCCTACCTTCCTACCTTCCTACCTTCCTTCCTCTTCCTTCCCTCTCCCTTTCTCTTCCCCTCTTCCTTTCTTCCTTCATTCCCTTCTTTCCTTCTTTGATTGAAAATCTCTTCTTCCTCCATGGGGGAAGAGGTGGATAGAATTTGACCCATAGGGCTTGCTTTTACTTTGGGACAAGTGAATGACTCTTAATTCTTTCCAGCAGAAAGTTTCAGGAGGTGAAGGATAATATATAACTTTTATGTTGTATAGAATGAAGTAACATTCAGACATCTTTTGAACTAAAAACTAAATTTATTTTTTGAAGACACCATATAAGAAACTTAAAAAAACTGAAATCATTTCTTCATTTCTGATACAAATCTCTTGGGGTTCTATGAGAAAATATATCTTCCTCTCAAAAATTAGCTTTGAACTTTGAAACAACATATGAGTTCCCCATAGAGAAAAGCACTGATAACCAAAACTTCAACGTTAATATGTTGCATTGAACTTATTTATTTATATCATTTATTTAAAATTGACTGGACTTCTCCCAAGGAATTCAAAGTACATAGGAACAAGAAGAGAATGTGTTCAACATTTTCTGTGATTTCTTTTTCAGTTAGAAAAGAATCTAGAGCAGTGGAGTGATTCAAGATACGTATTTAGTTGGAACAGACAGGGCTTGAGTATAGATTAGCTGTGGGTTTGAAAGAGAGGGGGAAGTGTCCAACACTTGTTTGTGGACACTGAATAGATAATGGTACCATTTTCCGAGAAAGGAAAGACAAAGAAGTGAGCATTTTGGAGGCAGGGGAATGTATAGACTTTGAGTTTGGAGCAAATTAAATTTAGATTGTTTATGAGGCATCCAATCGGAGAAGGAGAGATATTAAATAAACCATTGGGTATGTGAGTTTGAGATCAGCAGAATGGTCTAAGCTGGAGACGAAAGTTTTAGATGTTGCTGATACAATGATGGTACTGAAAATTTTAATCACCTAAAAAAGAGTGTATACAGGAAGATGTTCCACATAGTGCCCAGAAGAAGTTCAACTTTTGGAAGTCAGGAGAGTAGAAGAAGCTGGCTAAATACACTAGGAAGTACTGGCAACCATGTTTCAAAGAGGATTGAGTGCCAGTTCTGTTGACTGCTAGTGAGAGTTTTAGAAGAATGAGGATAGAAGAGTCAATTAGATTTGCAAGGTGAAAGTTGTGCCCTCCTTGACAATATTAATTTCAGTGTGATTTTAGGAATGGAAACAGTATCAGGGAGTTTGAAGAGGGAATAGGAGGTAAGAATTTTGATGCAGGGTTTGGAGGCAATATTTTCAAGAAGCTTGAGTATGACAGGGAGAGAGCAAAGGAGTGGCAATTGGAAGAGGATGGGGAGATAGAGGTCAAAGGAGAATGATGTTTTTAAAGATGTGAGAATATTAGAACCCATTGGTGCTCTGGTAAGAATGAGTTGCTCTAGATGGAGAAGTTGAAGATACAAGAAAGAGAACTGATGAATAATGTCTAATAAGATGAGAAAGAAAGGGATCTGGAGCTCATTCAGAGGGACTGATTATTGATCTTGAGAATAGATACTTTCTCTGATGTAACAGGAAAAAAAAGGGGGCTGCCAGTCACAGCAGATGTGTAGATGATACAATGATTTTGCTAATCTTTTTTTGATGTAGAATAAACTTTCCTCTTAGGATGGAAAAGGCTCATGTAGAGACTTTTCCTAGATGTTCTAGTAGCCAGATATTGCACCAAACCCTTGGGTTCCCTCTAAATGCTTTGCTTGTCACATCCATAATTCCCCTTTTAACATTCACACTCTCCTGAGAAATTCTGCCAGCAGATCTATATGGTCTCTGGAAGTTCAAACCTCCAAACCTCGGTGCTTTTCAATCTTTCCTAAAAGTTCAACAATTTGCCCATTAGCAAGGCTACTTACCGTGACCTTCCATAACAGGTTAAGAAAAGATTGTTCTTGTCTCTGAGCTTATTGGATATAGAAAATAATATTTCTCCTTATTCTATCTACCTATCTACCTTTTTTTTTTTAAACAACATTTAATTTCCTTTGGACCCAGGGGTAAAGAAATAGATACTAACTCTAATGTCTCTGAAATAAATGAGATGTTCCAGAAATCATTAAACCTAGAAAACATTCTTTATCATTTCTAAGGTGAGAACAATAAACATTAAAGAAAAAGAAAATGAGATCAGTGTTACTACTTGTGAGCAATTTGTAAATTCTGATATTACTTTAGTGGTAAGCATTAGGCGTGATTAAATATGCAATTATTTAAGGATGGTTCTTCTTCATTTCTGGAAAGACGTGGCAAGTATTTCACACCTCAGAGAGACTACAACAGATAGTGATAACTGGAAATGCTGGAGAAAGACCAGGGCAGACTAGAATTAAAATAAAACTTCTATTACATTTTCTGTTCTTTTCACTCAATTTCTAACCTCTTATTATATCTTCCCCATGAAGAGTATGGAATGGTGAAAATTAGATTTTCCAAATACCTATGCTAGGTCTTCCTTTCTACCTGCTAATAATTACAGTATAAAAAGGAAGACTTCAGGGTATTAATATTTTAAAGTGTGATGGAAACTTTCATCAAAATGCAACAAATTCCCAAAACTTGAATTTAAGGTAAAGGAGGAGAATTGCAGGACTAAGATAACATCTGAAACTTAGATGGGGGTAAAGAAAGGCCTAAACCTGCTTGCATAGCTTTCTTGGTTCTCCTTGTTCTCTTTAAATCGGCTCACAGTCAGCTGAATTCCTGGCCTAGCCCCCTCCCCAACAGAAAAACTATCCTCTTGCCAATGCAAGGCTGTTTCATCTCTGTTCTGGAGCTATTTTTTTAAAGCCACTTCAGTGAGTGTGGGCAGCAGATTGTATTTGTCTAAAATGGTGAAATATATACACACACATACATATATGTGTGATATATATATATATAATACATATATGTAAAGAATACAACAATTTGGAACATATATTACTTTTGTATTCTTTTTATAATATGATATTGATATTCTTCTATTAAAGGATGGTGTATTAGGGTTCTGCAGAGGGACAGAACTAATAGGGTAGGTGTATATATGAAAGGCAGTTAATTAAGAATTAACTCACACGATCGCGAGGTGAAGTCTCATGATAAGCCATCTGCAGGCTGAGGAGGTAGGAAGCCAGCAGTGGCTCATTCCAAGTCCAAGAGCCTCAAAAGTAAAGAAGTCGACAGTGCAGCTTTCAGTCTGTAGGCGAGGGCCTGAGAGTCCCTGGCAAACCACTAGTGTGAGTCCAAGAGTTCAAAGGCTGAAGAATCTGGAGTCTGATGTCCAAGGGCAAGAAACATCCAGCACGGGAGAAAGATGAAAGCCAGAAAGCTCAGCAAGCCAGCTTATCCCACCTTCTTCCATCTGCTTTGTTTTAGCTGGTCTGGCAGCCCATTGGATGGTGCCCACCCATACTGAGGGTGTGTCTTCCTCTCACAGTCCACTGACTCAAATGTCAACCTCCTCTGGCAACGCCCTCACAGACACACCCAGAAACAATACTTTACCAGCTATTTAAGCATCCTTCAATCCAATCAAGTTGACACATAATATTAACTATCACAGATGGCATCTGTGTTTCCTCTTCTTGAATCTGGATAGTCCTATGAATATGGCAGAAGTGACATTGTGTTACTGGTGAAACTAGGTTAGAAAGGCGTGTGTTTAGCTTCTGCCTGGCTCTTTCTAGATGTTTGTCTTTTAACTCAATCACAACGTGAGAGGAAGCATTCTAGCCCATGCAGAGAGGTCACATGGAGAAAACCATGTGGGAAAAAACTAAGACCTCCAGACAAGTGCCTGCATCAACTGCGAGACATAAGTGAATGAGTCTTCAATAATTTTAGTCCCTCACCTTTGAGCCATTCCAGCTGACCCCAGGTGAAGCAGGGATGAGCTGTCACTGCCATGCCCTGGCCAAATTATAGCTTTGTGAACAAAATAAATGTTATCATTTATTAAGCCACTAGGTTTTGGGAAAGCATGCTCCATAGCAATAATAACTGGAACATCTTGATACAAAAATATTTTCTCTCTCTCTTTTTTTTTTTTGAGACAAAGTCTTGCTCTGTCACCCAGGCTGGAGTGCAGCAGTGCAATCTCAGCTCACTGCAACTTCTCCCTCCCGAGTTCAAGCTATTCTCGTGCCTCAGCCTCCCAAGTAGCTGGGATTACAGGCATGCACCACCATGCTTGGCTATTTCTGTATTTTTAGTAGAGATGGGGTTTTGTCCTGTTGCCCAGGCTGGTCTTGAACTCTTGACCTCAGGTGATCTGCCTGCCTCTGCCTCCCTGGGATTACAGGGGAGAGCCACTGCCCCCTGCCTCCCAAAGTCCTGGGATTACAGGCGAGAGCCACTGCCCCGGCCTCTTTCTCTTTTTGGTATGTTCAATTTTTAACTCTTTCTCCTCACTCATGAATATATTCATTTCCCACTTGAAAAACAAAAACTCTTGACTCTACTTTCTCTTTCCATCTGTAGTCTTAGAAATCTACTGTTCTTGAATATTCTATACTGGTACCTTTCCTTTTGGAAAAAAAAATCAATTAGCCAAAAGTCAATTTACTGGAAATGAAATTCATGAATGTCTAATTTGCCAAATATTCCATTTTCCACAAAGTTGTTTACCTCAGTTGTTTGGTATAGATTGTAGGTCCCTGGGGGCTGTGGGATGCCATGGCTCTCAGACATTTCCCTACCCCTGTCCTCTCTCCTCCATTCTTTTATTTTCCTTTGCTGATTCTAGCCTTGTTCTCTGATCCTCCATTTGCCCAATTTCTTCTCCCCAATGTCCTCTCTTGGCTCCATAATATCTCTTTCTGCCCCTGAATCTGTGTAGTCTTCTCAGCCCCAACCTCCCGCAAGTCAACTTCTCAGGAAACCTCCTCTCCAGGATTGGCATCCTGGGCCATGCATCCTTCTCTCTTTTCCTGGCAAAGGCCCGTTCTCCCTAGCGCAACTCCTAATTTGTTTGTATCCTAATTTGTCTGTATCCCAGCATCAGATGCAAACTGCACATTCTTTGAAATGCTATTATAAACTCAAAATGGAAACAAGTCAATTAGCAAGTCATAAACCTCTGTAAACTTTACAAATCAATATAAGTAACATGATTTTGGCAAATTGGTAAAATCTGAAAATTTAACAGATTGGCAGACTGGTCATCTAGTGGATTGACATAATGCTTGGGGTACTCATCAGAGCATGTCCATTCTCTGTGCAATAGACATTGGTGAGTTGCAGTTACTCAATGAGCAAACTACATGCCTTGCAAGGCATAAGCAGCCCCATCTGACCACTGTGTATTGCTTCAACCTCTCTCCCACCACCTACCTTCTGTCTTATTAAAGTTCAAGGAACACTGAACTCATTAGTCTCTAGGAAGCCCTTGCATCCTCTTGTACCTCTTGTGTCTGTTCCTTTGCACATGCCCTTTCTTCTGTTTGCAAAACCTTGTCTGCTCTTGTTCACTTGGCAAATGTCTTCTGAAGTTTCAAGCCCTTGACTTTCTGAGGCCATCTTGCACATTTAGCTGGTCTGTCATCATTCACTGCTGCCTCTGTGTTTGCACAGCTCTCGATCACCAGCAGAGTGTTTTATCACAACTGAATGTCACCACTGGACTGTTAGACCTTGGAGGGGAGGCATCATAACTTTCATCTCTGCATATTCACTATCTAGCATGGATACTGGCACATAGTAGGCTCTCAATAAATCTTTCTTGATAGAATAGCATTTACCTAGAAAGTATTGTTCCTACCATCTGCTGTTTAAAAATAATTCCTTCACAGAACCAATTTAAAATTACTCCCTTAGGCTATATAATAAAGAGACATATAAAAAACATAAACATGTCTGCAATTTGTTTAAGACTTCTACTAAAATCACAGTTCACTTTTGTGGTTGAAAGCCTCTTGAATATATATCTGCGTCACTAATTTCTCTTAGTTTTAGTGGAAGAGAAAAGCTGGTATCTACTCTAGCCCAGAGCATGCTTCCTTTTATTAGATATTTTATCAGATAACAGGAGGCATGCCCTCACCCATTTTCGTCTTTACTTACAGGGAGCTCAGAGCTATGTTGATTTTTGTGTGTACGATTTTCTCCAAACTTGGATTCAAGTCTTAGCTCTGTTTCTTCTTAGCTCTGTGACCTTTCTGGGCCTTAATTTCCTCATATATAAAATTGGGTATCATAGCTGGTCAGCAGACTCACAGAAGTTTTGGAGAAAACACATGAAACATCGTAGGGAGAAACATTTTAGAAAGTGCTATCCAAATATATTACATTTTAATTGTTTTTCCTGAAGAACTATCTTAAAAAACATGACTTGTACAACTTAATATTTTTAGTTCCTTCTCTTGCAGTCAGGAAACAAAGGGTTCGAATATAGTAATCATATTCACTTCCATTTCCTACACTGTAGGTGAAATTTTTTAAATTTATATTTTTACGACAGTGTTTGAACACATATCTTGAATTGTAAGCTTCCTCAAACTATTTTATAATAGCAGACGGGGTATGTTAAAAGTAAAAATTCAGTAAGAAGGAGCTGATTTGCTAATGACAGGTAATTTCATAGGAAACTACAGATACTTATTAACTAATTTATATAATAATATTTATTAATTTCTTATTGTGGGCCCAATTCTGCACTAAGTGCTTAAATGCATTATCTTTATTTTTTTATTTTATATTTTTATTTGAACAAAAAAGAACTTTTGGAGTTGTTGCCTTTTATCTGTGTAGTTTAAAGAGAAGGAACTAAAGTTTAAGAAGTTAAAGAAATCACATGGAGTTGGCAACATGGCTCACGCCTGTAATCCCAGCATTTTGAGAGGCTGAGGCGGGCGGATCACCTGAGGTCAGGGGTTCAAGACCAGCCTGACCAACATGGCGAAACCCCATCTCTACGGGCGTGGTGGTACATGCCTGTTATCCCAGCTACTTGGGAGACTGAGGCAGGAGAATCACTTGAACCTGGGAGGCAGAGTTTGTGATGAGCCGAGATTGCGCCATTGCACTCTAGCCTGGGCAATAAGAGTGAAACTCCATCTAAAAAAAAAAAAAAAAACTTATTCTACTTATGCCATTACTCATATTCCTTTAGCAATAAGTCATTTACTGCCCACTTTTACTCTTCAAGTCCACTGTATCTTATACTATACCTACTTTGGATATTTCTTGGTCATATATGCATAATTGTATGATTTTTCATAATTATATTTTAAAATTGAGTCCAGTGATAATCATTGTCATTTCCTGAAAAAAATTTAAAGTTAATAATTGTGTTTTAAAAATATTTTATAATATTCTTGAACTACAAATTAAAAGCAGCCCTTTAGATGTAATCTTGCCTTCAGATAAGATAGTGTTTCTACTCACCTTGAGCTAATAAATCTATCAGACTCAAGTTGCCCACAATGGGTTCATTCTTTTTTTTTTTTTCTCACTTTGTTTTTGATTGATATTTGCTCAGTCTTTTTGAGCAAAGAACTTATGAGACTGTACAGATAGATGATCTTTCCTTACTGTAAGACTTTAACTTCTGAATATAAGTAAATCCATATCACAAAAAGTCCTTTCAGTTTACAGTGATTCACAATAGGATCTCTTAAAAGCCATCTTCTTTAGGTCATTAAAATATCACATGATTAATAAACAATGAAAGATCATAAATATTAGTGAAGTGTGAGACACCTGGGCAGTGTTAGGAAACACATCAAAAAACAATGTTTGATCTTTTAAAAATCTTGTGTAAATTGTTTTATAGGACAAAATCTTGTATATATAGTAGAGATATATGATTATTTATATCTGATATATCTCGGATCACATCTAATTTTGCTTGATTATCAAACAGAAAGTTGAATATGACTTGAACTTTTAATTGAGGCTCTAACTGAATGCTGGATTTTTTTTTGGATAAATATTCCATCATTTATCAAAGAAGATATTTCTCTTGTATGCAGAAGATGTCATTGTTCAGAAAGTGATACTAGACTTGACCTTATCTGTTACCTTTTGTTAGTCTTAAGTCCTTTCTTTTATATTCATGTATCTTACAATGCTTAGCAGCGTGTCTGACATTAATAGCGTGGCTAAAAACTTGATACGTTTTAGCCATTCATCTCCTCCTTCATCTCATAGCACACTTCAACTCCAAATCATTATCATTTCATGCCTATTATAACCTTCTAATGTGTCTACTTTGTTATAATCTCTCCATCCTATTGATTAACACCAGAATAATAGTTTCAAAAAATACAACATCCCATCCTGGGTGACAAAGTGAGACTCCGTCTCTACCAAAAAATAAATAAATTAGTTGGGCTTGGTGGTGTGCACTTGTGGTCGCAACTACTCGGAGGCTGAGGCAGGAGGATCACTTTGAGCCCAGGAGTTCGAGGCTACAGTGAGCTGTGATAGCACCACTGCATTCCAGTCTGGGTGACAGAGTGAGATCTTCTTTCAAATAAATAAATAAATAAATAAATAAGTAAAAATGCAACTTCACATATGATATCTTTCTAGTAAAGGCTTTCAGAAGTTCTGCACAATGCCCCAAACCCTTTCACTTCTCTTTTATTCAGCATTTATCTACTTCCCAACCTTCTGTCCCACTATCACGCTATGTCTCCGCATGGGTCCTCTGCTGCAACCTAACTGGTCTATTCGTAATTTCCCAAACCCAACCTGCACAACTTCATGGCTTCTTTTCCTTTGCCTGCAATTCCTTCCCTTCCTCTCCACTTAGCTCAGTGCTCTCCTTCCTTCAGGCTCATTTCAAATTCCTCCAGCAATTACTGTTACTCCAGCGACTGCCCATTTACTTCACATTTGCGGTTATAAAGTGTAACTAAGCTTTTTTTTATATATGCTTGGCCTCCCCCAAGATATTACATGTTTCTTGAAGACAAAGATTATATCTTATTTTGCTTTCTACTTAGTAGGTCATCAGTAAGACTTTGCGAGTAGTAATGATTCTCTGTTCTCACTAGAGTCAGAAACTTCTGGACTTACAGAGCAGTTTTTATAAGCTGCTTTCTTTGCCAAATAGGTGTACGTACGAGTGTGCAGTTTTATCACCCTGCCTCAGAGCACTCCGAGCTCCTTGTTTTCCTCTGGGAGCAGAGGAGGTCAGGCCTGGTTAGTGTTCCCTGGAGCCACCTCCTCTCCTGTATGTTGGGAGCTGAAAAGAATCTAAAGTTAACCAGGCCAGTAGCCACAGTTCATTCCTGTCTCCTCTGAAGTATTTTGTTAAGAGGTATCTTATCAACCTTGTTGTCTTTCTTGAGGATTCTTACCCTCCTTTTAACTCCTGATTTTAGTGTTACCAAGCAATTAAAGTTCTTCCTCTCTTTCTGAACTACCTCTGATAGTTTTAAGAGAGAGGGTCGGACGCGGTGGCTCAAGCCTGTAATCCCAGCACTTTGGGAGGCTGAGACGGCCAGATCACGAGGTCAGGAGGTCGAGACCATCCTGGCTAACACTGTGAAACCCCGTCTCTACTAAAAAATCCAAAAAAAA
>NW_012100987.1:4139343-4163155 GCF_000951045.1 Mandrillus leucophaeus
AAAAGGCAAAACTGATATGGTGAACCTTCTATTTTATTTTCAGTTATTCCAGAAAGTACAGTCAAATAGAAAACACTGTAAAATTTATATTTGCAATAGTACCCCACCCCGTCTGTTTGGTAAAACTGGACTCTGTTAATTATATCCAATTATTTCACTGGTAGAAACATCCAATTTAGAAACATTTGACTTTATACTAAAGAAATAAAATACAATGGAAGAGGAAAAATGCTTTAATATACTCATAGTCTTTTATTGCTTCAGTGAGCAGGTGAGGAAGAGAAGCAATTCTTTATTTCCAAATTATAAAGTACGATCAAATTTGAAGCTGTGAAAATATTGAACTTTTGCTGGAAAAAAATAAATGATTTGAAGCCCTGGTGATCACACAGACAATCCAGACAATTTGACAGCTATGAATTTATCTCACTTGTGAATGAATAACCTTTGTAACTCACTTGGGACTTAAATATTCCAAACACATTTCCCTGGAAACACTTCAAAAGGCATGGTTCATTTCTGTCTTTACCAAACAGCCCCTTTGGTTACCTTTAGTTTTCTGGCTTTGTGGTTTGAGTAAGGACTTGAAGGTTTGAAAATTAACACAGTTAAAGTTTGCCAGTGGGTTTTGCTCCTATAATAATAAAACAAGATTAACTCTTTGATTATTTTATGGTTTAAACAGCTTCTTTTTCAACCTCTGAAATAAGAGAACTACGTTGATATTATTTACAAAATTTCAGCTCTGTCCCTGAGCTAAAGTTCAATATATTTGTATTTAAAAGAGGACGCATTTCCCGTAACCCACATGTAGCAGACCGGAATTACATGATTTAGTTGAATTCCACACAGTTCTTGGAGACTTGCTGAAAACAAATTATTTTTTAAAGATAGATCCAGGACTTTAGGTCAAGTGCAATAATAGTTTTAGAGAGTTTGTTGCACTATTATTTAAGGATCAAAACTACAAATGCACTTCCAGCATGGTGCTAAATTCAGAATCTTGAGTATCAAACAGTCCTGCTTCAAGGTTCTTAGAATTGATTAATTTTTTTCTTGCCCCGCTCCACACAGCAGGCACATGCTGAATATTGTTGATGAAGTAACATTCCTGTCAAATGACATGTCAAACCTGTTCCTAACTGTCATATTATAAGACTTAAAAATAGTGCATGAAAGTATAATTAAGACATTAGTATTCAATTAAAAACATGTCTATTTGGTAATCCCAGTTACTCAGGCGGCTGAGGTAGGAGGATTGCTAGAGCCCAGAGTTCTAGACTACTTTGGGCAACATAGTAACACCCCATCTCAAACATATATATGTGTTTATGTGGGGTAGTCTTGAAATATTTTTTCATGTTTAAGACCATCGACTGCACTACTTTACCGTTACTGCCTGGGAAGAGTTCATGGAAAAAGATGAACTTCAGCTTCCATGAGAGAAGAGATTGGTCCTTTGCAGATGTGATGATGTTTCCAGAAATTGACATTGAAAGGTTGTGGTCAAAATAAAATGTTAAGCTTTAACTTATAACAGCTGAAATTTAACCCACATTTACTTATTTTTGTCCTCATTAAAAGAAGCTATTCATTTTCATAAAATTTGTTTTATAAGCCCTTTTATTTCAAAAGAGATGTGTTTTTTGTTCCTTTGGTAAAGAAAACAACTCAGGGTAAGCATGGCTTTTCCCCTCTTTGCATCTCCTTTTAAAGGATCTTTCTTGGAAATCTGGCAAACTTGGACCACTTCTAACACATTTTCTTCCCCTTCCTGGCAAGGATCTCTGTCTTCTGTTACTCTTTGCTCACTGGTAAGAGAATTTCTACATTAACTTTACTTACTGACAACTAAATCAACGTTTGCGAAGTCCTGCCCTAGCTTCACTCCTGTAATTCCAATGACACACTTAGATGCATAAATATGTTTGAAACTGTACCCCTTCTCCCTAGTTATCTACTCTTAAAGTCAGCTGCTCTCGTTGGGTGTTCTCTTTCGGTTCATGACACCTTGAGATAGTAGGATGAAGTTTTCTTTGCCAGGGATAATTTTGTTGCAAGGCACAGACACCAGTTTAAACTAGGTGACGCAAAAGGAGACATTTGAGGAAGGATATAGAGTATTGGTGTGAACCACAGGCAGGAATTGCTGCTGGATCTCACTAGGGAGTAGGGAACTGGTCAAGTAAGCCAGACGAAGACAGATACTCCCTCCTCTGTAGTTTTAAGTGGTGTCTTGTCATAACTTTTCTCTGCATATCTGCCAGTTTCTTCTTCTCCTCCTCCTCCTCCTCCTCTCCTTCTCCCCCCATCTCCCTCCCTTCCCCCTCCCCCTCCTCCTCTTCCTCTTCTTTCTCCTTTCTTCCCTCATTTCTTCTTCCTCTTATAACCTCTTTAGTCTATTATATTTGCATAGCATCTTCATAGAGTCCCACAAATCTCTCTCTAAACCCTGAGTTTTCCAGGACCTGCAGCTGACACTCTTCCAGATTTCAATTTGCATGGTCCAGAATGGGCCCCATGTGGTCTTCATCACCCAGCCCAGTTCAGTCCATGCTTGGTAAAAGGAGGAAAGGATGATTCAGTATAAGTATGAGGAACTCTAAAGAGCCATGTTCCATAGCTGAGCAGGGGGACATGAGCCTAGTAGCACCTTTACATTGTCTACTGGGTAGTTGAAAGAACATTTTATACCATCCTCCAAGGGGATAATGTTTACTATCAGAGGTTTCATTTCTTTATTTCTAGGATGAACATGTTTTGCAAATTAATTTTAGTGTGCTACACAAATGTAAGATGCTGTCTTAGTAATTCAGGTTCTAAAGTTTGATGTCATGGGTGTTCTTTGCCTCCTAGATCTTACCAGTCACCATTGTTTGTCAATTATTTCTTCACAATGTCTATTGAAGGATCTCATCATGTTTAGAGAGCTGTGGTCGTGCCCCCTAAAGTGAATTTGGAGGTTTTATACCCCTCGTGGCAAGTTCCTGCTGGGACCAGCAGCTGCAGCCACTTAGTCCCCAACTCAGTCTGAAGTTGGGGTCCTCAGGCAATTGCTGTGCCTGACAGGATGTGCCAGGTCATGGGGCAGGCACTTGATAGGTTTGCCAAATTCCCAGAACCCAATGAATGCAGTAATGTTGTCCCCTCCCCATTCTACAGACCAAGAAATGGGTGCCCGACACTGTGCCTGGGTCCTTTAGATTCAGATCATGAAGGTGGAAGAGATCTTGGCTAGCAAGTGCCATTGGCTACCCACCAAGCAGTTCCATAACTCCAAGATGAAGTTGCCACTGTTCTAATGGGTCCCACATCACCAGCACAAGCTACACTCCACCACCAAGAGATCCAATACCTTCTAAGTGCAGGGCCCTCTCACCCTGGGTCTACCCAAATAAACTCTTCAAGAATGCCAAAAACAAAATCCACCATCACACAAATGTTTCCCGATTCCATTTCTTTCCCTGATCCTCCCTTCTACTGTTACCAACATTCTTGCTGAGCTTCTTTTCATCTTCCCCATTTCTCCTATTATAGAAGCTTTTTAATTTTAATTATTCATCCTACTTGTAGTCTCTCTTTTTGCCAATTCATCATTCATATTGCTGACAAGTTGGTCATAAAGCACTCCTTCTATCTTGTCATTCTCCTGCTTGAAGACTTCAGTGACTCCCCACAGCCTACCAGAAGAAGTCCAAATGGCTTATTCTGACAGTGTAAGACCTTGACCATTACTGCAACCTTTGCAGACAGCTGTAACTATTCACTTCCCTGGCTTTGTACTCCAGCTAAACTCTGCCCTAACCTGCCTTGAACTTTTCTAATTTTATGCTTTTGCTTAAACCAATTTTGCTGGCCTGAAATGCACTCCTTTCTCTCTGCCTCCATAAATCCCATCCATCATTCAAGTCACAGTGCAAGTCCTTTATTCTTTGTGAAGCCTTCCAAATTCAGTCCAGCCCAAGTGATGCTGTATCCTCTTAATTATAACTCTGAATTAGTATTTTTTGCCTGTCCAATTCATTTAACAAGTCCTCTACTTCCGAAAATTTAATTCTGTTCTGCTGTGCAACTTAAAAACCTTTCAGTGGTTTTGTTTCTTCAGTTAGATTATATATTTCATGTGGCAGAGACATTTCTTCTACCTTCCTCATGACACCAATTACCATACCTTACACATAGCAAGAGCTCCTAAAATACTAAACATTAAGACAGAAATCCCTTCAGAGAGTTTTCCACAATGCTGAATATACATCAACCTGCTAAAACTTGGTTGATTTTTAATTTTAATTTATTCTTCTCATACTACTTGTATTTTAATTCATTCTTCTCTAAAATAAATAAAATTTATTTTATTTTATTTCAAATAAAGCAAAAAAGGTTAATTTATGGACTTTAAAAATAGGAATTGTTTTATATTAACATGGAAGTTATAGTTTTCAGGTTGCAGTACAACTTTAGTTGTGGTTACGATTGAAGTTGGTTTTCAGGTTGCAGTGTGAAGGGTAGTAGTGTGAGATTGTTGACTGACTCCCAGTATCTTATTATCTGAGTAATAGAATAGGAGGAGAACAGAATTGATTTCCAGGCACAGAAAAATGTCCTGTGACTTACAGGGCTAGGCAAAAGGGAAGGAGTATGTCAAATGTTAAAATGCAGTGGCCTGTTGCCAAAAGAAATGCAAAACAGCATTAAGGATGTTTGGTTGACCTGAAGAGTGAACTGCTGGTTCTACAAGTTTCTAATGGCTTAGGACAGGATTTTTGTCACGGGGAGAAGTTAGTCTTTAACTTCTCCCTCATCACAAATTTCCACTCAGCTTTCTGGGAACTTTTTTCTATTTTTTTTCCTGTGGGAATGAATCTTTGATATATTTGGAGTAAATGGAATAGTATTTATTTGGAAAAAAGAAGCTTAGCATTTAATTTGCTTGCTTACTCAGCAAATTGAAGACTTGATGCACTAAATACTAACAATACAATGCAATTATAGATATAATTTCTTGTATCTCATGGAGAGAAGAGTATAAAGCAAATTGTAACTATAACCATAAGACCATAAGAAATCAGATTTGGAAACTGAGATATTTCTGGTATAATTAGAGGTAGATGCGGTTATTTTGACTTTACCTATGCCTACCTTTCTTAAAATTTTACATGTGGATATTGATCTCTTTGAAAGAATCTTCTGGTGTTAAAATCAATTAGAATTTTTCCTTTCCTCTTTGAATGTGTCGTTTCTTTGAGATAATTGTTCTAAGGCCTCTTTGGTTTTCTAAGCTTTAATTGTATTTGATACCTCCTTAATGTAACTTACATTTCCCCACATTTGTATCTTTTTAAAGCCATGCAGTTCTGAAAATATTAATCCCGGTCATTCATTCATTCTACATTCCAATGGGTGTTTGCTGTGTGGCAGGCACTGTGTCGGAATCAACAATAGAGTACAAATTATAGAATCACAGAGCTCTAACATCAGAAGCAGTTGTTTTTAGTCTTGATATCCTTCTCTTCACAATGACAGAAGCAAAATTGAAGAGTTTAGGTTTCCAAGGGTCTTAAGCAGTGGACTTATTCCTCCTAGACCTCCTTAAACCTATGAATGCTTTGTAAGTTCTTTTGTTAGTCTTTGACAGCCATCTCTCTGGACTTTACCTTCTTTGTCGAATATGTTTCTTTAAAATTGGAGCTTATCAGAAAGCTCTCTCCTCATCCAGACTGATTTCTTTACATAATAACCTTTAACATTTTTATAGAGCTATGTCATTAATACAATTGCTATCAAAGCTTAGAGTATAACAGAAAAAAATACACATGGTATATAATGTCATGCAATAAGAAGGTGCCATCAGATGGAAAGGAAGTAGAGCTAACAAATTCCAAACAAATAAACATGTAGCATTTACACCTTTTTATAACCGGGAAAAGAACTAGGGAGATGGGGGTAGGGGTAGGGCATGGTGGTTAGGATTTGACTCCAGGTTTTTCTAAATGCAAACAAGTGCTATTTCCACTGGGCCCTATATCTCCAAGGTAGCCACATTTGGACAATTTACCTGTCAGGATCACTTGTGTCCTATTTCCTATTTTCAAAGCCACAAAATTGTGATCTTCACACCCATGGGTCCCTTATAATTCTTTTATTAGGAGACCAATAAACTAAATATGATAGCAGATGTTCAAAACTGCCTAGAAGAAGATTGTTTGGACATAAAACTGGGCCTGATATGTGGTGGTAAAAATGTAACAGGTGCATCTGAAAAAGAAAACAAAAGAAGAAAAAGAAAACCATTCTTCACTTAAGAGGGGAAAAAAACCACCAAACCTACTTTAGGCCTAAGGAGAATGATTAGCTTAGCATACATTCATTTAACTGATTACAGAAAATATAAATATGTTTTTATAGCATAAAGGTTGAGTCGACTTGGCATGGCAATTTTAGAAAAAAATAGACAGCATTTGCTGTACTACCTTTAATGAATTACTATTATTTTACACTTGGAAGGTGGACATTTTTAATAAAAAGTTGATGAAAGAAAGAACATTTGGCATCATTACAAGATTTGAAGAAGCAAGTTCCTATTCTTTCTGCCAAAAAGTATTTAGGACTGATTCCGGTTCATTCTTTCAGCCAAACACCTGTATTTTAAGTTTATCAATATTTTCAGTGTTTCAGAGCAAGTATGAAATTACCACCTTGATAACCTGGTACACTTAACTGAAAAATTTTTGTAATCCTAAAACAGAATCTGTGGCAGAGTGTAATTTTTTTTCTCTGTTATTTCACTATCTCCTCCTTCCCAGTTTAGTTGGGAGAGAACATCCTGCTAATGCTCAGAGCTGTTGTAGAGTTCTTTGGTTCACAATGGAACGAGAAAGAGACCAAAAGTGATAGACATAAAACTGAAAAAGTTATCTGATCCTGTATCATTCTTCATCTGATAATCTGTATGTATAATTTCAAGAGCTTTGGTGCATTTGTGGGTGTTAAGGAACTTCACAACGAAAAAAGGCAAGAATATTTGAGCCTCCTTCTATAGCAATATACCTAAAGTTATTAAACTGTGCTAAATAAATTAAGAAAAGTGTCTAGTAAAATCTCTATAGCATATAATAAATTTAAAAATATGTCATAATGCTGCAATTTGTAAAGCTGAAAATCTTGGTTTTCAACTTCCGAGTATTTGGGTGCAACTTCCTCTTGTATAAAGCTCAAGGGTATACAAGTTTCAGTGACCATAAAACAACTTGGTGAGTGTTAAACGTATCCAATTGGCTTTCTAAAAAGATGATGTAGAAAAGCTTAGAACATCAGTCCTCTTTCACTCCACCAGACATTGTGCCAGCTGCTTCTTGGGTGATCATTCTAATTGCATAAGAGTATCTTTTATTTTTAATCCTGGTCCACTTCTGCTTTAAGTACTATGAAAAAAAATTTCTTGTTTTTTGGTGATGTTGGTTAACTTTTAATTACTCTTCCTTTCTATGGTTGACCTGAGAATTATTTCATTGTTTGTAACACATCACTAAGTAATAACCCGTTATCTATAGGCTGCATCTGCCAGAAGATAACCAATATTGTTAGCCTACATTGCAGAAGTTTAAATTCCTTATCCTCAAGCAACATTTCATAAGGGGACCCTCATAGTATTTTTCTAAAAACCATCCATTTTTGAAGAGGTAAAGAGAGAGCTCTTCAGATAGCTTTTTAATGTAAGTGAATTATTCTGTACTTTTTAGTAACAACTTCAATGGGTTATAGGGAAATACTGTACAATTTACTTCTGTAAACATACAATTCAAGTTTCTTTTTAGTGTGTTCACCAAGTTGTACTATCATCACCACTACCTAATTTCAGACCATTTTCACCATCCCAAAGAGAAACCCTGTACCCATTAGCAGTTACTCTCCATTCTTCCTTCTCCCACGTCCTGGCAACCATGAATGTACTCTCTGTCCCTTTGGATTTACCTACTAAAGATATTTCTTACAAATGGAGTCATCGAATATGTGGCTTGTTGTATCTGTTTTTTTTTTTTTAATTTAACATAATGTTTTCAAGGCTCATCCATGTTGTAGCATTTATCAATATTTTATTCCTGGCAGGGCATGATGGTGGTCATACCTGTAATCTCAGCACTTTGAGAGGCTGAGACAGGCAGATGACTTGAGCCCAGGAGTTCAAGACCAGTCTAGGCAATGTGCAAAACTCTGTCTCTACAAAAAAAAAAAAAAACAAAAATTAGCTGGGCGTGGTGGTGTACGTCTGTGGTCCCAGCTACTAGGGAGGCTGAGGTGGGAGGATCACTTGAGCCTGGGAGGTTGAGGTTTCAGTGAGCCATGATCATGTCACTGCACTCCAGCCTGGGCAACAGAGTGAGGCCCTGTCTCACAAATTTTTTTTCATTCTTTTTCATGGCTGAATACTATTTCATGGCATGCATATACTGCACTTTATTTTTCCATCAGTGGATGGACATTTGGGTTCCACTTTTTGGCTAATGTAATTAATGATGCTATGAACATTTGTGTGCACATTTTTTTACGTAGGCATATATTTTTAATTATTTTGGGTATATACCTAAGAGTATTAATAGAATTTCTGGTCATATGGGAACCTGTGTTTAATTTTTTGAGGACCTGTCCAACTGTTTTCCAAAATGGCTGCATTTTATAATCTCACTAGCTTTGTGTGAAGGTTCCAATTTCTCCACATCTTCACCCAAACTTGTTATTTTCTATAGGTATATATTTGCATCTGTGGGGAAGTAGCTCCACATTGTGTTTATTGAATATTAAGTAAAGAATCTCTGCTTTTGTGCATCTCTGTTTCCATGATTATCGTCCATTCCAACCTCATCTTATCTTTGAACAACTGCAGCAACTCTTAAATGATTCTTTCATGCTATACTTATCTACACAATAGTCGCAGAGATCTTTTAAAAATGTATGTGGCAAATGTTGTTTCAGAAAGCACATGTGCTAGAATTTTTTCTGTGAATACTTCTGTATCTGCAATAAAACATCAGTAAGATCTAAGTATTTTTCAGGCTGTTTGAATTTGGATTTATATTTCTTTTAAATATATCTCTGAGTTTTGATTTGCTTTAACATTGGTGAAGGAAGTTGTGGTTCATTTGGGTTTTATCTGCAAGACATTTAGATTGTAACGGCAGTAAAAGTCAAGCATTTACAAGATGATACTAATAGCTAACTTTTATTGAGTACCTACTCTGTACTGAGCAGTTATCTAAGTATTTTTTGTATGTTTAACTCATTTATTCCTCATAAAATTCTGATGAGGTATTATGAAACTTATTTCACACTACAGGGGAATAGAGGGACAGAGAAGTTAAGTAACTTTCCCAAGGTCACACAGCCAGTAAGTGGTAGAGTCAAGATTCTAACCAAAAAATCTGGTTACAGAGTCCACATGGGTAACCACCAAACTATCCTGCCATTTTGTCTTAGTTATTGTCTGAGATATATAAGACTTAAAATAGTAGGTGACGACCAATATTTTTTTTACTTTGACTTGATGTCTATTGAAAAAATCTAGCATCTGAGGACTATGGGAAAAAAAAAGAAAAATTTTAAAAATTAAAAAAATTAAGAGTTAATCATTTTTTGGCATTCAATAGGGTAGTTGAAAATATTCACACTTTTATTAATTTTGTATAATATCACCATGTCCGATTTATAAGGGTGTATATTTTAAACATCCGTGTTTCTATAATACCACCTAGAGGTTTACAGAATTACTTCTGCCACACTTAAAAAAACAACTTGAGCAAAAAAGTACTGGACTACTTAAAGGATAACTCCTAAAAGACATTCTTAGAAAAATAACATTTTCTGAAATGTACACAATAGTCAATGTCATATTATGATATTGCCTGCCAGTTCTCGTGCTACTCTTTCCTCCTCCTACGTCTTTTAAACCATCTAACAGAGCATTGTGTGTTTCTGAACATTTACATTCAATTTGTTAAATGTCACCAGGGAAAAATAAAACAGAGAGGACATCAGCTAATAATGTACTTTTACATTCCGTCATCCTATGCATGGTTCCATGTCTCACCATGCTGACCTAATTTGCCATGACAGGAACATGGCCCTGATTTCAGAACATTCCAACTGTGGCAATCACTAAACCTTATTGGGAATTTTTGCCCCCTTAGCAAATTGAACCAGATTGCTTTTCTCAGGACCATTTGAGATGGGTATCTGTGAACAAGGCGGGTGGGCTATGATGAAGAGTTGAGAAATGGAGCTTTTATATTACAAATATACTGAAGGTTTATGTAAATGTGTATCATTACAGGGTGACTGATTTTTGCTGTGAAGGTGGATTTGGGGAGAAAAAATGTAAAAAGCACATTTTATTAATACTTCCTAACGTGTGGCCTTGTACAAACCTCTTTCCTGAGTTTCCTCACGTCTAAAATGAGGATGATGATAATAATATCTATGTTTCAGAGTTTATCAGACAATTAGATGACGATTCACTCTAAGCATTTAGAACAATATCCAGCATTCAAAAAACATAAATTCTGATTGTCATAATTTTTACTTTAACATTTTTGAAATAAAAATTATTCTATGTTTACAAGAATAGTTTATTCTTAAATTCTTTGGCTATCAACTGTAATATATAGATTGTATTATATTTCTATAACAACTTATGGTGCACCAGTACTTGATCATAGGCATGTAATTCATATGCATGTCTCAGGCCTCAGCAGCCCACAGGTAAAAGTGCTGTTTCATTAAGATTAATAGTGGGCTTTTGACAGTGCCTAGACCCCATCTGTTTGCCCAGGATGTCAGTTTCCATGCTTTTACATTTCTTCTAGTAGCTTCACATGCTAGGATAAGTTTTGTTCACCATCTCCTATCTGAACTTCTTCATCAAGAGTCCTCACTAGTACCATCCTCCAGAAGCCCTTGGGAAACTGTTGTACTGTCCACACGTGTGCCACCTGGAGCCCTGAAAGACATGGGGCAGTGATGTGGACAAGAATGTCTGTTCCCCAACCCCGACACGCTCAGTCAGCCTTTGTTTCTTGGGTCCCTAAAGGGGGCCCCACCTGAGCCCGGAGCCTCACACTTGGTTTATCATCTCCCTAGACCTCTCACATAGGAGAATATCTTGCAGATACTGAACTGGAACTTTAAAAATTCCCCTCTTTGAGTCATATTACCATCAAGACTTGAACATTTTACCTTCAAGTATAAACTGAGAGAGAGAGAACCCTGATGCTGCCCAGAACAGAATTTAGTCAGCATTCATTTTGTGAGCTCTTTAGTGAGCCTGTGGCTTTGTAGGGAGCCTGGGCCTATGATGGGAGGGGCTGCCACAAAGTTCTCTGACATGGCCTGGAGACAGTTTCCCCATTGTCTTGGTGATTAACATTCTATGTTACTTATGCAAATTTCTGCACCTGGCTTCAATTCCTCCCCAGAAAATGAGTTTTTCTTTTCTACCACGTGGTCAGGCTGCAAAATTTCCAAACTTTTATGCTCTGTTACCTCTTGAATGCTTTGCTACTTAGAAACTTCTGCCAGATACCCTAAAGCAGCTTTCTGAAAGGTTCCACATTTGTCTAGGGCAGAGGCAAAATGCCACCAGATTCTTTGCTGAAGAATGGCAAGAGTCCCCTTTGCTCTAGTTCTCAAGAAGTTCCTCGTCTCCATCTGAGACCATCTCAACCTGGACATCATTGTCCACATCACTATCAGCATTTTGGTCAAAATCATTTAAAAAGTTTCTAGGAAGTTCCAAACTTTCCCACATTTTCCTGTCGTCTTCTGAGCCCTCCAAATTGTTCCAGCCTCTCCTCATTATCCAGTTCCAAAGTCACTTCCACATTTTCAGGTTATCTTTATGGCAGTGCCCCATTCTTCAAGATACCAATTTCTTGTATTAGTCTATTTTCACACTGCCATAAAGAATATGTGAGACTGTATAATTTATAAAGAAAATAGGTTTAATAGACTCACAGTTCCACATGGTGAAGGAGGCCTCAGGAAAACTACAATAATGGTGGAAAGCAAAGGAAAACCAAGTACCTTCTTCACAAGGTGGCAGGAAAAAGAGAATGAGAGTGAACAGGGAAGAACCCGTCAGTGGGTTCTCGAATCTCATGAAATGTCACTGTTATGAGAACAGCATGGGGGAAACTGCCCCATAGTTCAATCACCTCTCATCAGGTTCCTCCCTTGACACATGGGGATTACAACTGATATGAGATTTGGCTGGGGACACAGCCAAATCATATCAGATGCTTGATTTCTCTTTATGTTTGAGTGAATTGTGCTTAAATTAGTAACCGCACGATAGCTCACAATAAGTTCAAGAAGCCTGAAAGAAAGCTATTGTGCCATTTCTTTATTACTTTACCTCTCCTCATGTCTCAATTCCCAAAACTTCTCACTTCCTTCTAACCCCTAACAGTATCCTCATGCATACCACCTTTTGTATATGGAGCCAGCAAGGTTACTGGTCGGCTAATTCCTCATCAAGTTTTTTTGAGTCTGTAATAACTAGATAATTTTGCTGTATCTCCTTTTGTGTGTATATATGTGTAGATGCTTGCTTATGCATATATAATATTGGAGTATGTATGTTTAGGAGTATGTATGTTATATATGCTTATGCATATATAATTTTAGGATTATGTTCTCAAAATCTTTGAAATTATCTACATTTTAAGACTCTAGGGTCAAAGAGTTTTCATAGATGAAATAAGGAGTTTGAGTTTTTTCCTGTTATTCTTCTTTCTTCACAAATTTTTGATTTACAGTACTGGGCCTAATCCATATTACTAATATGATGTACTGGATTTCTGCTGTGAGTCCTTTTAGACCTATTCTTCATTCTATTTCCTGATCCCTACTCTCTGCAGCTGGTAGGAGTTATTTGGAATAGAACAGTAAGCTTCCTTGCTCTCTGGTTCCCTCACCCACTGATTTTCACCAATGGGGTAAACCAGCTGGGCATCAGAGGGAGGGTTAAAAGTGAGGTTAGCTCCCTGCCTGCAAAGTTGCCAAGAAGTGACTACATACTTTAAGGTTATGGCTCTGCCAGGTGGCCCTGTCCTCGCAGCCTCCCTTGTCTCTTGTTTCCTTTGACTGCTCTACCTCCTTTAGGCCTGGGGACATTAATGGCCTTCTACTCTTACTAGCCCTAGATACTGCCCTCTCTCTGTGGCTTCCCTACATGTCATCCATAGCTTTGTAAATAGTTTATTGAATATTCCTCTCATTATGCAGTGAGCCACCTGTTCTCACCAGGAGCATGACTGATATACATGGGCATCTTTAGTTTATCAAACCCAGTTTTCTCAGCAGTAATATAAGTCCCTGTCATCTTATTTACAGTGCTGCATCTAGAACCCAGCATCTGAAATTACTTATAGGTTAACTGTACTATTCAATTCTTGAATATAGAGCTTGTGTATTGACTTTTTAAAACCAGGGAAGGGGGAAATCATCAGACCTTATTTCAGGGGCTTGTGTTTGCCCAATTTTTTCCCTTCCTCCCTTCCTTCCTCCTTTATTCCTTCCTCTCCTTTCTCCCTTCTTTTCTTTTGTTCTTCCTTCCTTCCTTCTCAAACATGTTTCTCAATCTGGGAAACTACATCCCAATAATCTTGTGTGGATTGGCAATAGTAAAAGAGATTTGAAATAGTTAATGTCATAGAATACTTTTTATTTTCTTTTGAACCAAGATAGAGCTTTTAAGACAGATCTTTCTTATCTTGGATGATAGCAATTCAGTGACTACAATATTTCAAAGGTCAGGCCTAGTACATGATGGAAAGCTGATGAAAATAGCTTTTGAGCTAAATCTGGGTAAAACTAGTGGTGTAGAACAGTAATTGATAAGAATAGGGTTTTGGCTAGGAACATCTTAAACTTACAGTCAGTTAAAGATAGTGAAATCTGCCCACGAGAATTGTGAGTCTGAACTGGCTCACAGCAGAGAAACCATCAAATCAAGTTCATCATCCCTTAAATAAAGAGCAAGCATTAGATCTCAGGCTAATATTATAACTGAGACTGTGTAAAAGCTATCTTGAATATTACATGAAGATGACTGTCAAGATAACTGTGTATTCAATAGCACATCAAGGATTTTCTTATTGACAGGAGAAAACACTGGGATGAAATCAGCAGCTGGTGTGATGATGTTTTACGTGTGCTTGGAATGATTCTTCCAAATGTATTCTACTTTGCATTTTACTTCATAGAGGAATTCTTGTTTCTCTTAAGGAGCACAGTAAAAATGAATAAAATAAAGAATCTTAATTTATACCCTCTCAGTGTAGAAACATTGGATATTTAAAATATAGGTCTCATCTATGGAAACTATTTCACTTCAAATAATTTAGAGAGTCGCCAAATTCTTTGAGGGTTGCCTTACTGCTGTTATTGGAAAGTATACCTTGGATTCATTTAACATCTCCAATATCAGTTAAATGCATTTGCTTTCATAAAATTTTGTTCTGGGCTTGCCACTGAATTTGAGAGAAGTCTCCAAATTATTGAATCAGAGACTTCCCCTTCCCTCAGACTCCCCTCATTTTACAATGATAAAAATTCTACCAATTGTTCAAACCAAACACAAATGACAACTTCTCAAGAAGTTTTACCAGATCCCCCAGGTCCTAACTAATTACCCCTTTCCATTTTTTTTTAGCATAAGGTCTCATATATACCTTTACTGAACCCTTATTTCCTTCTACTTTGTAGTATAGAAATATTAAAGAGCTTCTGCATAGCAAAAGAAGCTATCAGTGGAGTAAACAGACAACCTACAGAATGGGAGAAAACTTTTGCAAACTGTGCATCTGACAAAGATCTAATATCTAGCATCTCTAAGTAACTTAAATAAATTTACAAGAAAAAAACAAACCCATTAAAACATGGGCAAAGGACAAGAACAGACATTTTTCAAAAGACCTACATGCAGCCAACAATCATATGAAGAAAAACTCAATGTCACACTGATCGACAGAGAAATGCAAATCAAAACCAAAGTGAGACACCATCTCACACCAATCAGAATGACTGTTATTAAAAAGTCAAAAAATAACAGATGCTGGTGAGGCTGTGGAGAAAAAAGGAACACTTTTACACAGTTGGTAGGAATGTATATTAGTTCAATTATTGTGGAAGATAGTGTGGTGATTCCTCAAATGTAAGCTTCTTTAATCTAAGTTACTTACTTACTTTTCAAAAAATCTAGTAATAGCTTTCTGGTGCTTAATCAGACTTGCTGAATAAATACATTTGATTTAGTAGACAACTCTTTAAAAAAACATACTCTTAAGTACTGTGCTCAATGATAAGGAAATGTTCTAAGCTAGTTACAGATAGACCTTAAGTGCTTAGCAAGACACAAATAGAATACACAAAAAGAAAGATGCTTTTCCCCAATCTGACTTTAAAAGAAAAAGCACTTTGGAGTATATACATAAAGGAATTTCCCTTTTTAATTGGAAAAAACCCAATGAAGTTGTGAGGAATTTTGAAGTTGATAGACTGTTCATGCAAAGGAAGATTCATTTGAATTACCTTTGTTTTCAACAGGTTGAGGGAACTTGAAATTTGTTAATGATAATACAGGTGAGAACATTCTAACTAGCAACAGTTTCCTTGTTTGAAACCACTCTTTGGTGCACGGTTTTCATGCACAGCATGCAAATGCATGTCATGTTCATAAATCCAATCACAAATGATGGTTTTACGACCAAACTGTATTTCTTCCAAACAAAGTGGCAGTAATATTTTTAAAAATCTGCAAGCCCTTTGAGAGTCTTCAAAAAGAATTTCATCATCTTTTCTCATTGAAATGAAGATATTTATAACTGAGAGGATGCTGTATTGCCACTATGGGGAAGAATTGCATTCCTCACCTAAAATATAGCCACCAATAGTGTACATGTTTTGCATTTAGCATTCAAAATATATGGGGAACAAGATCTAAGTAGATGCAGTAGGATCTAGAAATTAGCCTAAGTCAGCTCTAGAGACCAGATTTAGGGAGGACTGTAAATCATACCCTTGGAATGCAACATTACTATTCAGAATACTCTAAAATGTACTATGGATCAGAAACCTACTTCTTAGCCTACAAGTTGTTTGTTCTCTAGGTTGTGTCAGACCCTCTGTGATTTCATAAAGGTATGCTATTCAGGTTTGAAGGCCATTTTAGGATTTTTCTGTAAACACTGAGTTTCATAGATACAAAGTTCCCTGAGGGTCTATGGGTCTACAACTGTGTTTTCGTGACGATGAAACATAAAGACTGAGGGATATTCTTTTCCAAGGTGCTTTCCTCCCACTAATTCCTGGTAGGGGATAAGCTTTTAAAAGGTTTTCTTTTTCTTTTCTGTCCTATGAAAAGCCATATTGTACATTCCCAGCGTAACTTCTAGGGACATTTACACCATAGTTTTGAAGAGCTCATAGTGATTTCAACACTTCAGCAAAGGGCACAGTGAAACAATATTTTGGAAGACATCTTCATCAATTTATTGACCAGTGTAACCTCTGTCTTCAACAGAGGCCTACGATTTAGATGAGCTCTGTTGAAAATGCAGCAGTACTGTGTAGCCTCCTCTCTGGGCCTGCTAGAACTGTCAAAAAATAATCAAGATTATGGGAGAGTGAGCTCTGATAATGGCCCTGAAATTTCCTTTAAGATGACGCTTCCTCACATAGACTCTGTGCTCAGAATCCTGAATTCCGTAAGTGGTGCACAGGTGTAATATTCACTCACATGGCAGATGTGAGTGTCTGAATCTACCTACTCATCTTCTGGAGCAGTGTTCTGTGTTAATGGCCACACTGGCAAAAGTGTTCTGTCATTAATTTGTTCAAGAGATGTTTTCTGAGCATCAGTTGTGGAGCAGGCATGCTCTCATGCTGTGGCTGCATAGTGACCAAGTCCAAGTCTCCGTCCTCCTGGGGTGTGTGTACTTCTAGTGGAAGAGCAAAGCAATACACAGAGAAAGAAACAAATTCTGGAGAGTGGTAAGTGCTATGAAGAAAAATAAATAGGTCGAGGTTTTGTGTTCGGGAGGTCATGGGAGTTGCCTCAGACTGTACATAACATCTCTACTGTGGTCATATATTTTATTTGAAACTACTTTTTAATTTGGGGCATACAGGGAATACTGTCTCAATGCCGAAGGGGTCTACTTGGCCTGTGATACATGTCTGCTGTGGTTTCTGTTGGGAAGTACCATGAGAACCCTCTATATAAACTCTGCATAGATTCCACAGCATTATTCAGGATGGCAGTGATGCAGCAGGTAGCAGAGCTCTGCAGTCCAAACATCAGTATCCTGCTTAGACTGTTGATTACATTTGTGAAATGTAAATCTCTGAGCAGTGACTCCTGGGATTGACTAGAAATACACTTTCAAGATCCTTAGTAAGAAATGTGCCTTTTAAGGATTCTTGAAAAGATCAGGGGAGAATCCCTTCTCTTATTCAATTAATTGATTCTTTTATAAGGCAGTGAGTCAAAATGTTCAGAATTTTAGGTGGCAGAAATTATCCAAAGGGATTTTCAAAAATATCCCTTTTGTTTACTACGCAAAATAATGTTAAGTAGGAATTAAATAAAACTCACACTGTTTTCTCAGCTCTCTGCTGCTGAGGTGTCTTTCTCTTCCCACACCCATCTCTCCATCTCTCCATTTTAGGGCATTCAAGTGGCATAACTTGATGACTGTTTGTGGAGGGGCAGTCATCTGCAGCTTGCACGGAAGACAACCATGACATCCAGTTACAATTAAAATATGGTGTCCTGATTATTCAATAGAAATATTGTTGTCATATATCCAGACAGAAAACAAGACAGAGGAACTCTGTGGAACATCTCATGCTTCCTTTTCTTTCCTTTGTTGCAACTTATTATATAGTTTCTTTTAAGATGAAATGAATCAAGGCCCTGTTGTACCAAGCTTAACTATCATTATTGGTGGTAATTCACCAAGCTCATCTTATTCCACATGCAAACACACAAGACTTTTGGCCTGTAGGGCAGGACTTTTCAGTGGTTTTAAGATTGAGACTCTGTGAGGGAGTTTCTTACAGCTCTCTTTGGGCTTCACAGATCTTCAGGGACAAAGTTGGCTGTTACTCTGAATCTTTATTCTTGCTTGTGAGTAGAACATGTCAAAGAATATCAGCATTTGAATTCCCAAAGTAAACTCACTGACATCAGCTTTTGATCGTATGCCCCCAAGTTTTAGAGTGGAGACTAGAGTCAAGTGCTTACTGCTCTTGGTACTAGAGTCATATACAGTCTTGACTGTTGACATGCATATTATTTCCTCTTGTACTGATTTATTTGTCTTCATTGGGGAAAATTGGGGAAAATTATTCTGCTGATTTCACTTTTACTCCATTTGCATCCTTGTAGGATCAGAGTAAAGTGAGAAGAAAACAAAAATTAAACCAATGGGACCTCCCTGTACAAAACGCTGACTAGCATATTGCCATGAGATTTAGGTCTCATTTTCTTTAAAGGTGTCCATTGTTTTGTTCTTGTACTTCCACAGTTCAAATCATATTTCATTGAAAAACTATCCAGATTACAACTGAGATACTTGAACGTCATAATTTTTTTAAATCCAGGGAAATTTCCTGAGGAATAAATTGGGAAATAAAACAGACTCTTACAAAACAGTTATGCAGTATTGTTATTTTTTTCTTTTTGTTTCACCAGAAGAGGAATGCTAAAAGAAGCTTAATATTTTGATGGGGTCAATCTTAAAATGCTTTTTAAAGATGTGAGGTGGCCGGATGTGGTGGTTCATGCCTGTAATCCCAGCACTTTGGGAGGCTGAGGTGGGCAGATCACGAGGTCAAGAGATCGAGACCATCCTGGCCAACATGGTGAAACCCAGTCTCTACTAAAAATACAAAAATTAGCTGGGCATGGTGGTGCACACCTGTTGTCCCAGCTACTCAGGAGGCTGAGACAGGAGAATCGCTTGAACCCAGGAGGTGGAGGTTGCAATGAACCAAGATCATGCCACTGCACTCCAGCCTGGTGGCAGAGCAAGACTCCATCTAAAAAGAAAAAAAAAAAAAAAAAAAAAAAGATGTAGACTAACAATACAGCTTATATAGTTTGGAAATCCATTTATCAATTATGAAATTTTAATATTTTCACCTTTTGTAGAAACATTAACACTCCATGACACACAGTAGAGAGAAGCGGTAAACCTATCCATACTGAGAACTAGGAAAGAGGATTTTTAAAAAATCTTTCATCCAAGTAAATTGGTATAACATGAAATTGATATGAGATATAAATATGGCTATCTTGTACTTTTTTCTGAAGAATTATTTCATATTAGAAAAAAGAATACTTGTCACATTAATTTCAGTCATGTTCCAAGATTATCAGGCACAGTGAGATTTTTCATGTGGGCCAAACAATTTGTTCCTATCTATACTGTTAAGAGAATAAATTCTCTGCAAGGCTTCAGTATTTGAATCTGGATTTTAGAAACTTATCCTATTAACTTCTATAGATAGAAGTACCTTTTTTGCTTTTTTTTTCTTAGTGAAATTTTTGTTTATATAACTGGCCTTGGATATCTTGGCTCCCTGTTTAAAATGAAATTTAAAAAAAAGAAAGCAGTGTAATTTTTATGTGATTGTATTAGGCTTTAATTCAACTCAACTCTGCTTTATTTTAAACAACAGAACTATGAAAGTTAGTCAATACATATGATTGCATTATCCTGAGGGAGTTTCAGTAATGTAATAAAATTGAAATAAGTTTTATCTGAAAAAAGAAACATGAGAATTTATAAATTATAAAGCCTAACAGAAAATTCAAAAACAATTAGTGTTGTATAGTTTCCAACAGGTGGATTGTATAAATGAAGCATATATATATATATATTTTTAAATGAACCATACATATGTAAAAATATGTACACAGGTATTCCACTTGAAGTAGCAGGGGTTCCAAACAAAGATTCACTCTGAGAAAAAAAGTGTGCAATTTTGAATAGAATGATCTAAAGAATTCAGACTGAGAACCAACAGCATATTGAATCAGGATTATGGCCCAGATAGGGGCTGGGGATGTAGGAACTAGAGCCAGAGACCTACGTATAAGATGTCGGTGTCAGTAGGGAGGCAAAGTTTTAAACCAGCAATTCATGCAGAAATTCAATGAAAAAAAATGTCAGCCACGAGATCTCAAGTGGGTCAGGTATCATGAATAAGGGATCATGGATCAAGGGTCCAATGTAGGAGGTGTACTGTCAACAGAAAAGTTGCAAGAATTGCAAACAAAAAACACCACCAAAACGCCTCCTGTTTATCCTATATCCAAGTTCACCATTTTAAAACATTTTGCCACATCTGTTTTATTGTTTCTCTCTGTGTGTGTATATATATATAATTTATATATACACACATATATATTGTATATAGTTTACGTATATATGTATATAGTTTATGTATATGTATATGTATATATTGTATATAGTTTAGAAATACATACACACCCCACATACACATACATGTATATATGTACTCACATATGTACGTGTATATGAATATGTGTATGCATATGTATTATATATGTATGTGGGGTGGTTGGGATGTATGTGTGTGTGCATGTGTGTTTCTAAACTACTTGAAAATAACTTAGAGACATCATACTAGCTTCCCCCTAATTATTTCCTAAGAGTAAGAACAAGGACATTCACTTATATAGCCATAGCACTGTTATTAAGATCAGAAAATTAACACTGATTATAATACTGTTTTCAACTATACCTACTTTATTCAATTTTCACCAATTGCCATTCTTCAGGGTATGTTTTTCCTGTGCTGTAGGATTCCATTCAAGGTTATGCATTGCATTTAGTTTTCATCTCTCTCTGTTCTTCCTCTCTCTTTTTCTGGCAATTTTATTTTAATTAGGGGGAATAACTTTTTAATTGGGGGGGTAACTTGTAATTTTGATATAATTTGCAACTTCTAGAAAAACACAAAAATATGAAGGATTTCTATATCCTTTACTCAGATTTACTAATTGTTTATATATTTATATTTACACATATGTGTATGTGTGTGTATATGCATGTGTGTATATATATGTAAATATGCAGGATGGTGAGGTCAGAAGAAATAAGCTAGAACTATGTAAGGCAAAAATCAGAGGCACTTCATGATCTCTGAATGAATTAACATTTATTAAACTATGTTTTATATATGGTTTTCAGTACTCTGCGTCTACTTTCATGAAATTCTGTGAATCAAGAAAGCAACTTTATAATGTTGATGGGAACCCAGAGCTCAGGCTCTATGGAGAAGCCACAGGGCAGTCTTATGATTCAGCCTCTGCCAACCCAAGGTTCTAAATTATAGGCTGCAGCAAAGGTAACACGAAGAACATTAGAATGCTGGCACAAAGAAGTCTTTTTAGACTTTTCTTTTGGTATATTAAAACTTCTCCAGAGTTAATAAATAAATTCATGAAGTCAGAGAGGACACAGAGTCTCCACGTAAAGTAGTTGGGCAAAGATTGAATACTTTTGGGTCTAGTCATAGCCTCAATTAAACTCCAGGAGCCTTAGTTGATGCAGCCTTCTTGAAGGTCATTTTCTATTGCTGACAATAGATAGGAGTCTGTTGGAATACTGAAGATTCAGCAGATACTGTATTTGGTATGTGCTAATTTACTGGAGCTGTATGATCTGATCTCATCAAGAAACTTTTGGATTTGTCACTGGGCTGATTCAGATAAGCTAAATTCCCTTCAGCAAGACAAAAGAGGAAGTCATTTATGTAAGCAGAGATTCATTTTAGACTGACTCAGTTTTCTGAGATGGAGGCTGAGGACTTGAAAGACGCAGTTCCCACTAAATTCCACAAGCTGAAGCAGACACGAGTGAAAAAGTGACTGGCACATAGTAGGAGCTGAAGTTACTCTTGTTAAAATTATACTCTGATGTTGCATCACCTTTAAGTCTCTTTCCGATTTTTTAAAGAGGCTAATCACGTAAGGATGTGGTGGGATATTAATTGTTTCACTCGCTGACTACTTACCTGTTTTACATTTTCACAGTTTGTGAGATTGAAGAGAAGTGAAAGGAAATGAGGCCCTAGCCTGCCAATTTTCTATTTATTACCAACCTGGATTTGTGACTTAGTGGGACTTGAGTATTAAACAGCTGTTTGACAATGTCTTGGGTTTAGAGGTGCATTGATTTTTGCAATCCCTGCTCTACCAATACCTTGAATAACAGATAATATGTTTTGTTTGTGGAACTCTGTCACTTTAATTCTCTTGAAGTGTTTTGTAATCTGAGCCATTTTTGCTTGCTGGCATGTATTTTTTTCCAAGAATTTCTGTTTTTTAACCCCACTTTTTTTAGGCTCTTGTTATTTATCTTGTAGTTTTCATAATGAGGCCATCTATTAAGATTTAAGTCAACCATTTCGTGAAAGAAAAAAAAAAAACATGCAAGAAGAAAATATATGTCTACAGAGCCAGGATTGAATCTTCTACCTCTGATATCCCTAAAGCACTTGTAAGTTCTTAGTCCATACTTGTTTATGATACAAATATAAATCAAGGGCCACCCATAGGCCACAGAAATTACACATCCCTAGGGTAGTCTTGAGTTTTCTCACGATTGACTTGCTCTATTATTTCACATAGAAAACATCTTTAATGTGGAAGAGGAAACTTTGGTCCTATGGAACTGTGCTATCTTTTCATCTGGAGCACTTCTCATACTCAGAGCCAAAAAAAGATTTATATCTAATTCTGGATGACAAAGGCAAGACTACAGTCACCCAGGGGAAATTAGGCTTAAATCTTCCACTGTTTTTTTCATAAATAGTGAATATGGTCACTAACACTTAAATTTTCAAAATGTCAGATGCTATTTCAATGTAAAGGAACATTGGAATGTACCTGTACCTCACGTAAGGAATCCTGTAAAGATTTTCTAAGTATCCTAAATGCCCCTGCCTAAAAGTTTCACATTTTTAGATTTGATCTTGGCCATCAAAGGTTTAGCACTAAGCAGAATGCATGACAGTGACAAGACCATAGAATATAAAAATATTTCTCAAGTTTAAGCACCCACATTTTATAATTTTAATCAAGGAAATCAAAGCATATTTGAACAATCTTTGATCCATAAAGAGTCATTGTGCGGATGGAATCTTTAAGAAAAGAATCCCCATAATAACTCCATCTGGTGCCAGGGAATATAATACAGTTTCAAGCAGCTATCATGAGGATTCTTGGGAAATCTTTAAAGAATTTCTGATCTCATGACAAATGTGTAATCACTATCTGTCACCATTTTAGATGTGGGATAGCAAATGGGAGCCAGAACTATGAAAGGAAAGGGCCAGAATATGTGTATGAAGCTGTTTGGAAATTGTATGAAAGAACTTATCACCTTGGAAAGAATAGTCATTTCAGAAACTAGAAAGTAATGGTTAGCAATAAAGCAGCTGGATCAATAATGCAACTGCACAGCAACATCACCACCACCACCAAGGAAGATCATAGTCACCCCAGGGACAAGATCAGGTGTTGAACCTGTGTGTTAGATTGTTGATAGAGCACTCTTGATTAAGGTGGAAGGAGCATAGGACTGTGGCTCCCCTGCCTGAATGAATTGTCCCATTCTAAGAAGTATTTTGCTTACACAGGTGGCATTAAAAAATAAAGAAGTAGATACATAGAAAGACAGATGGACAGATAGAGAGAGAGAGAGAGAGAGAGAGAGAGAGAGAG
>NW_012100987.1:4163205-4167480 GCF_000951045.1 Mandrillus leucophaeus
AGAGAGAGAGAGAGAGAGAGAGAGAGAGAGAGAGCAGGCAGCAGGCATGTGTTGGCCACTAATTTTTCTAGGTCAAATTTACCACCTGGCCTCTGTGCAATAAAAATTTGATACGTAGGACAGTGGTTGAGCTTTTTTCCTTGGCTTGGTATCAAAAAAGACTGTTTAAGTAGTTCTTAGAGGTGAATAAATAGTTCCTGTCAAGCGGGTACTTGATTTAGAAAAAAACCCATATTTTTCACTCTTACCTCCATAGATAGAGGTATCACTGAGAAAAGAACATTTGGGAATTCTGGGATTATACTAGCTTGCTTTCTCAATTATCTTCATTCAGCAGGCAATTCTAATTTTATATTCTTTTGGAAGGCCTCATTTAAGAATCCAGTTTCCTTTAAAAAAAAAAACAGTAAACAATTTTAAGATATCTCATGAGAGTTAAACTTTTTATCGATAATGAAAAAATATATGTACAGATACAGAGAGATGGAGAGAGAAATGGAAGAAAGACTTTATCTTTACCAAAATTTATTATCAAATTATGCCTAGTTAATTTACCTATGAAACTATGAGCAGACACATTGTTGGAGAAGTAGAGAAGTTCCTCTGTGAGAGACTTCCTGTATATTCTTGTATGTCATGGTCAGAATGCATTTTAAATAATAGTTGAAGTAAAAACACATTTTAAGTAAAAACAGAACTTATAATTTAAGTTTCTTCTAAAAGTTCTAGGCAAAAAATGTATACATTAGAAAGAGAAGCAAAGTTATCTATATGTACTATAAGAATAAAAGTGTGATGTAAATCAAAGACTCTTGAGTATATGGAAGGATAAACATGTTTAATGTTGTGGTGAAGTATATGCGGACTTCCTAAACAATGATATTTACAGGCACATTTTTAAATAAAAAATATTTCCTTCTTACCAATAAAAACACTCATTAACACTTTACAGTAAAATTATCTTTGCCAGACTCTCTTCTTGCTGTGTAGTTTAAAATCCGAGACAGAATTGATGTAAACATTCTCACCACAGAACCTACAAGTTCGGTGATACAATAATGGAAATAGTAAAACAATGTTTGAGGTGAGAAACAGCAGGATTCTGACGGAAAGATTTCCTGTTGATACAGTGTAATAATATAAAGAAGGATTGTTTATCTCATTTTCAACAAAGGAAGACTTTCATGGAGGAGGCCAAAATCAGCAACATCTTCTGTCAAGAAGTGATGAATGCTTTCCAACATAAGAGAGATTTTGCAACAGAATTTTTCTTGTGTTTGTCTGTTTAATATGGAGATTTATGACTCATTATAATGATTTAAAAATTGATATTTTCATTCTGTCACCTGATACTTTTAGAAAATAAGAATGTGGCCTCTGTCTGACCCCAACCATATCCCTTTAGTTTAATGTTTGTCCCAAAGTTGTGCCTAAGTTGTGTTCACCATCCATTTTCAATGTTCAGTCGAGTGCAATAGTAGCAACAACAGCAACATCAGACATGGATGTGACTAGCACTTGAATTATAAAACATTTCCCCTTATAGTATTTCACGTCTTCACAAAACTCTGTGAAGTTGTTAGAGCTGGTATTAGTACTTTTTTTTTTTTTTTCCAAATACAGAATCTAGATTGAGCAAAAAGGTCAATTGACTTTAGCTAAGGTCATAAGATTGATCAATTAGAAAATGGGAGCTGAAGTTTCTGGTTGATTCTCCAGTGAAGAAGGGGATCAGAGGCATGGTCTTGGAGTGGGTTGGACCTGGAGTGAGCTCTCAGCTTTCCCCTGCCTCATGTTCTAGAATCATTGAATAATATGACTGCTGAGTTCCTGGTGACTCAGGACATGTCATTGAGAGTATTCACCATAACGGAGACCTCGTCAAGAAATATGTTATTGTGTTGTGTACCTGAATTACGCAGATTAGTTACAGAGATTAATTTAGAGAGTGTTCTAATGTACAATTTGTATTTGTTGATTTGTATAAATATATCACATTTATATACTTTTTTTTGGCCCTGTAAATTAATCTTTGTATAGATATTCTTGAGTTTCAGGAATATGTAGACTCACCTCAAGGTATTCTAGATTCATAAGCTAACCAGATCTTAGATCCAGCCTCAACAGAAGTGAAGATTATACTCTCTTAAGTGGAGAGTTGAAGGTGTTTACTGGGACATGAGTAAATGAAAATTTCACTAGTAAAATGAAACAGGGGGCAATGAAACTCTAAACTTCAACCGGGTAGATGGCTAATAAGGCTCATTTGTATTTAGAAGGTTCTTCCTTACCCTAAAAAAAATTTTAAAAACCCCTAATACCTTGAATATTTACTCTTTTACCCTTTCAGTGTGTCCATGTTTTGTATATTTGATATACACGGATATATAATTACATATGCAATCCTTTCCATATTACTATTTTATGATTTTTCCCATGTTCCAGTGCTTCCCTTTAATAATATTTGTTTCTTTTTAAATTAAACATATTATACAAGCGAAGCTCTCCCTTCCAACTCTTTGATATACGAGAGTTGAGATATCTTTGAATAATTAGCGTACCCATGTCCTCAACATGAGCTGTCATTGAGGATGTCCTAGTTTTATATTAACTCTAAATTTTATATTAACTCTAATTTTAGTTTATCACTTTCCCCTCCAACAAATTATTAAAACATATAAATATTTTACATAATTTTAAGTGACCCTCCAGTTTAGTTTATAACAGTAATATAATGGAATGTTCCCTCATTCATAACTGTAGAAATTGTTTCATGTTTTTCCATTTAGAAGTAGTTTCTAGTCGTATAAACTGTAATGTAAGCACTGTTATCTGCATTCACTTTAAGAAGAATTACTTGGTAAGTACAAAGTAATTAAGCAGTAAGACATGACAGGCATTGCATTTTGGGGAAATTATTATACATCTCAGATGTCTTGAGAGGTTCGGGCCAAAGGCTGAATGGCTTCAACCACCCAAGAAGAATAATAAACCCTTAAGAAATGTACCACCTGTCATATCTTATTGCTATTATGGAATGGAAATCATGAAACCAAAACAGGGGAAAAAGGTTAAATCTGTGCCCTTGCTGAGGATTACTTACATGACTATGACATCACTGACAGTTCTATGTGTGTCCAGAGAATTCTAAAGCCATTGCATAATTATTGCGCAAACAGCACAACTCATTTGAAACTGCTGCTTCAGCATTCCAGGATGCCATCTCTGTCATATACCAGTCCCCCGATGTCCTCTTTTTGCAGAAATCATATTAGTGCTCTTAATCCCAAGCTTTCCGCCTTTACTGATCAACAGCTTCAGGGGCAGGGGTGGGTAAGCAAGAGGAGATCAAGATTGTTATGTAGAAATAATCTTGCCCCCTAGAGGATTGGAGGCATTTGGTTCCTTGTATGCCTTGTAACACCCCAAGGTCATTATCTCATGATAATCACATCTCCTGGAGTTGCCTTATTGCTTAAGTGTAACACTAAATTTTAATTACAATGAAATAGAGTCCTTCTGGTAGTTTACACAACATCTTGTGTTCTCATTGCCAGATGGAAATACTGCAGAGCTTTTACTATAATCACATGTGGTGGTCCTGGACTCCATTACAATAAACACGTATTGAGGAAAGCACTTTGTTTTGTGGAACTAATCCACTTTCTTTTGGAGTATTTCAAGTCAACAGATTATTAGAAGATTTCTACTTTCTTTAAAAATATTGAAGCACCGTCATACTTTTTCTTTCTGATTTGACTGTAATGGACAAATGTCATTAAAAAAATCAAAAAGTGGAGTGCTGCTTAATAGACAAGGGAGATTATTTTACATGCAAGACTTGATTTTTATGGTTTCTCCTCAGTTATTTGTTTTATTTTGAAACATGGTGCGCCTGAATGCACCTTTTTCTTTTTAAGAACCTTGTATTTTCTTCTGAATTTACCACATTTTCTCAAGTGATTACTATACATTTAGTTCCAGCATTTGGGCAGTTTCTTGGGCTGCCCTATCATTCTGATTCCTTCATAACCACTAATTTGCTTGTCAGATAAGTGCACAGTCCTAAGAAAGACTTTGAACCAGGCCTGAGAACTATGAGGTAGCTAGAGAGGTGGTACATACTACCATCTTTAAAGAATGATTATAATAAGAAAAAAGAAAACTCCAAACACAAAGTGTGACTACAGTGATCTTTAGAATGCTTCGATATTCTTATTTCTGACAAAAATTCTAGGTTAAGCAGTAGGCTTGCCATAAAGATGCAAATTCAAT
>NW_012100987.1:4167981-4216358 GCF_000951045.1 Mandrillus leucophaeus
CCCTTTGGTGTTGTTTTCCCCTCCCTCCCTCTCCCCCCCCTCCCCTCTTCTCCTCCTCCCTTACTCCCTTTCTCTCTTCCTCCCTTTCTCCCTTCATTTCCATATTGCTATTCTAAGCTGCTCCTTTGCTAAAATTCCAGGGCTTCTCCTTCATGGATACTGGAGAGCAGAAAATTGGTTTCTACCTTGCCAGTCCTGTCACTCCAGCCCCTTCTCTTCTTACAAAACACTGGGTCTGTCTTCCCTAGGGCCCTGCCTGGAATGCTGTTTTCCCAGATGCCCAGCAAATCCCTCACCTCCTTCAAGCTTCTGCTTACAAGTCACCTGCTCAAGAAGGTGTGCACTGATCATGCTGTTTAAAATTGTAACCTGCTTCCTGTCTCATGTCTGGATCTCCCTTATCTTGTTCTACTTTGTCTTTTTCTATGACATTTATCATCTAATCTACTATATAACTCAGTTATTTACCAGGCTAATATTTATTGATCTCCTTATGATAGAATTCAAGCTCTCTGAGAGCAGGGATCCTTTGTGGTTTTGTTTACTGATAAATCTCAAGTGTCTAGGGCAGTGCTTGACACACAGTAACTGATAAATTACTTTTGAATGAATGAATGGATAATGAAAGCAGATGTGGAATACCCTAGAGTTTTTGGCAGTCCCTAGGACTTCACAGAAGGACCAGGGCTGGACTTTTTACTGCTAACACTTTTCTTAATGTACAGAAAAACCTAAGTATGATCCAGCTCCTTACTTCAAAATACAAAATGCTCTGGCAAGCAGAATCAGAGAGTTTGGATCCTGCATTGGCAAAGCTATTTTAGGAAGGAATTAAATCATTATTCCCTTAATATTTGTTTGCCACAAAACACTTTAATATATCCAATGTCATATCTGTAATTTTTACATTTAAGTGTTTATATTATTCCATTCACTTTCCTAAATGCTGGTTATTTTAGCAGATCCTCTTGCACAGTAAAAACATACTACCACAATTCTATCAATTTGTGTTTAAATTTCTGATATTATTACAGGCATTTTTGTAAATTTATAACAATTCAATTGCATGCTACTCCACAACTGAATGATATTATTGTATTAAATTGTTCACTTTAGATGTTGAAGACAGGTATAGTCACCCAAATATTTATTAAGTTGCCAGTCTGGAAAATAGTATCTTTTCTCCAAAGGTTAAAAATTATTTTACTCTTACATTGCAGTGTGGATAAAATATTAAAATAAGTAATTATTTCTGAAAGCAATGATTTTAAAAATTAATAGTTTAAAACAGATTAAAGAGACTATACACAATATATTGTGTTAGCATCCACTTTTCTCTTCTTGAAGGTGAAATTTTAATAGTTTTATTATTGCTGCGATCTTAATAAAACTTAACAAAACTTCTCAAAATGCTTAGGTCTATGCATTTTTATTTTACAGTATATATAAATATGATTGAAAGCTGCATTTTTATATATTAGCATTCTATGCCCATTAGGTTTTGTTTTGTTTCATTTTCCATAATTCAACAATATTTGCCACAAGGATAGTTTATAAAGCTTCCAAGATATGGGTCTGTTTTTAGCTTTACTTAGGCCATTCAATGTTTATGTATATTTAAAATCCTTTTTCACCTTTGAATCTTCTTCCTCCTACTCTATTGTTTTAGTGTTTTGCTTTGAGATTGGATTTAATCTTTCCACATCTTATCAAAGGCTGCTTAAAATTCTTAATGACTATAGGACAAAATCCAGACTCTTTCCAGGCCTATAATGCTTGATCTATTCTGGCTGATTCTCCCATTTCATTTTGTGGACTATGTCTTGGTCATTAAAACCTCAGTTACACTGGCTTCTAAACTTCTAGAACCTTCCAAGCATTTGCTGTTTCCTCAGCATGAAACAGCTTGCTCCTAGTTTTCAGATAAACAGCTAGCCTCTTCTCCTGCATCTTAGCTTGAATATCTTCTCAGAGACACCTGTCCTAACCAGTATGTTTCATTGTAACACCTGGTTTATTTTATTCACTGCTTATTCCAGTCTGTAATTATTTTATATTTTTTTGTTCATTGTTATTCTCTCCCATCATAACGTAAGCTACTTGAAGGTAGGGCCCTTATCTGTCTTGCTGACCACTGTTTCTCCAGCAGCTTGTACATATCAGGAATTCAATGTTTATTGAATGGATGAATGGATGAATGAATGAATAACCAAATTAAAAGTTGGGGTAGATATATACATAAAAATATATACCCCATCTTTTTTATTATATAAATATATACCTACTGTTGTGAAATTTCCTGATATCTCACCTAATAGTAACTTTATTTTTCTCCAGGATCATTTTTTGGATTGAAAACTAGAGAAGGACAGAAAGCTTTGTAATCAATGTCTTTTGAAATTAGGGGTTTAAGATTTACAAAGATTTTTTTTTCATTAGTACTCTCTAATCCCCTCCTGGAAATCACATTTTTCCTGTATTTCCTCATCCCACACAGTAGGGTTAAAATTTGTGCTTTTATATACTCAATATTAATTTCACTGATAATCGTATTTCTATATGCTTTGGTTTATATAAGGCCAACGGAAGATTTTAAGGGGCGTTTAAGAAATTGTCTCCCAGCCATTCCTTTATTCACTACACAGCAGGCACTATGCAAAGAGATTCTCAGATGTTTAGTTACGCTGAGAAATTATTTTGATTCTTGCCCTGCTTGAAAGTTCTTAATATTTTCTTTAAAGTTATTTATACCATGAGAACCCCAATTATCATGCTGTCTGATACCATAAAATTTGATTTTTATTTTTTCTAATTGGCCATATGAAATAATACATGGCATATAGGATGCCTCAAATTTATTGTTACTTCCTTGGTAGTTCCATACCAACTAGACTTAGTATGACCAAGTAAAAATATAAAGAAAACATTCAACATCATTTTGTAATTGTCTGGAAACAGGAAGCCAAACTATTATCTATAGTACAGGGCAATCCCATTGTGGAAATTTCACCCTGACTGTACCCTCTTATCTTGTTCTGCTCTTACACACAGGTCATATTATGCACTGCTTTGTGCTAGTTTGACAAGAACTAATGTGGATGCTTAAATATTTTAAAGGCTGAACGCTTCTGAATGATAAAATACGGAGCTGATCAACCCTTCCTGTTGCGTTTGTGGTTAATGATAAAGTAATTTAATACTTTTCTCTTTTTTGGTCTATGAGTAGTTTCAACAACAAACATTAAAGTTCCTTTAAGGAAAAATCTTCAAATAAGGCCATGCAATGACACTTTTTAACTACAGTTGTTTTTTATTCAGCCATAAAATCTATCTTTCATAAAGAAACCCACTTACATGTCTTACTTCAGTGAAGGTTATTTGTAGACTGAAGGTCTTTTCTTGTCAAGATATGATGAATACCATGTGTGAAGACAGAAGAGCATCAGACCTGTATTAGCTGGAAAACTCACTGATCTGTGAATAACCTAAAAAAGAAAACCTGAAGATTAGCAACGTCGCTTTTAAGAATGATCCATCAAATTCAACAAGCAGATTCACAGAGATGAATCATCTGGTTTCTTTTATACCTACTATACAGTAAAGGTTATTTCCTTTCCCTACAAATAGAAGTTTGAAAATAAAGGGAGGCTTTTGAACATCCCTTGGTATAAGTCAATAGTCCTAAAGTGTTTCTGATATTTCAGATGTAAATCCTTACTAATGACAATTAAAATGGTGTTGCCTATTCATTCAGTATTGGATTCAATATTTCAGGGAATCACTCTGTGTTCTTCTATTAGTGTGTGTTGAAGGGAGACAAAATTCTCAGTATATTGCCTCAAAATTTTTTACACTAACCTTTAATTTTATGGGAAGTTAAAATATCTGTCGAAATTATTTTTAGGAGTTGTCTACATAACTTACATAGTCAGTTACCATGTAGATAAATAGAAATAATTAGGTAAGTTTCTATTCTGAATGCCAAGTCAATTGATTAAAAGCATAGAGTATTTAGGGTAAATAAAAATAATTATATAGAGGTATAATCTTCTTAACAACAGTAAGTGCTTTGTTCCTATTTTTAAATTTTAAAATAGATCCAAAAGTATATGTTTAAAATATACATTTCATAGTATAATTTTTCTCAGTTCTAATGTATTGTGTTTGTAGTGGTTTCATTCATTTCTTTTCACATTGAATGGATTGAATAACTTAAAAACAGAAAGCACTAAAGAGGAATCACCTTAAGGATTTTTCAAATTTCTTTTATATCAGTGTTTTTATTAAACATGTCCTAATATGATTGAAGTGAAATCTATTTTATTTTTTATTGATGTATACCAATATTAGACAACAAAATGAATAATTACAAATTACACTCTAATACAGCTACAAAAACTGAATTTTTGTGCCTTAATTCCTAAGGAAGACTTCTGGCAGTATACATACTTTAGTAAATCAAATTAGCCATTGAGTGATTTTTGTTGTTGTTGTTAAGATAGCAGAAATTTAGATTTCACAGTTTTTTTTTTAAGATAGGTTTAACACAAAGGATAAATGCTCGAGGGGATGGATATCCCATTTTACATGATGTGATTATTATGCATTACATGTCTGTATCTCATGGACCGTATGTACAGCTATGCACCCACAAAAAGTAGAATAAAAAACATATATTTCATTTTGGGGGGTGTCTTTTAGTGAATTTTTAACCATGCCTATTAAAATAATTAGTTTCTAACATGCCAACCTAATGAAAAATAATTTTTATAGTGATTGAATGACAAACTTTCTTTGTGTTTAGGCAATTAATAATCATTCATGCTTTGATATGAAACATTCTGATAATGTTATTTATAACCATTTACATTATGTAAATTAAATAGGAAAATAGAAACACCATGCTTTCAAGAGTGAGTTATAGTTCCATGAACAAGAAGTTTGCTGTTAGAAAAATTTTTCTGTTTGGAACCAGTCTAGGGCGTTCAAAGACTTCATTTCTCATCACACTATCTTAGAGCAATGAAGAAATAAGGAAGAGCTAAAAATCCTTATCCAAGGACTTCAATTGATTTTGTTTTAGATGAAATTTGAGGGCATGTTTTATAGAATTACATTCTTTGTAAAAGTCAGATATTAACTATTTTAGAAAACAGATTAAGCCCTGAACTTTTTAAAATTCCATTTTTTAATGAGTTTCTAAAAAACTGAGAACGGCAGTCTCAGTTCAAAGAGTAAGAAAAGAAAACTCCTCTGATTATTAGAAGCTTAAACACTGCAAGAGGCCTTGAAGCTTTCGTCCCACCTACTAGAACAGCCATAAATCATAGGTGAACACAGAGCAAGAACCGTCAGCGATGCTTAGATATAGAGCTGCGGCAAAGTGAAAAACGTGGAGTTTTAGAATTTAGCACCTAAGGCCCAGCTAAATTGTATTGATTTTAACTTTAGCTAAAATAGTCACCTGTTCAATTTAATAATCCTTTCTGTGGATGACAAAGCAAACTTTAACTAAATAAAACACGGCTTTAAATAGATGTGGCATTTATGACAACCAAAGAGTGAAACAATTTTATTAAGTGGTAATGTTCGTGGGGCTGCAGCAATAAACAACATATGCAGTTGATGAAATCCAGGACGGAGTTGAGGGCGAAATCCTCCTTTTGGGAATATTGGTCCACAGACCCTTCCCATTCTCTCTTCTGGTGGTGCAAATAAGATGGGACAGCAGGGCAACTTTAGACATTTGCTTTTTTGGACATTTTTCCCTCCTCTGTTCTGTGTGGTGGCTATGTTTAGCCATTGCCTGAACTTAAGACAGAGTTTTAGGCTAGAACATGTCCATTCCTTTTCGTTCAAAACTGAAAATTTGCTTGTCTCTGTCAATGACCACTGAGGAATTCTTCTCTTATTTCTTAGATTATATCAGGGCTTCTATTTATTGTCCTCCAGAAGTAGGTCAGTTTTTAATGTCAGTTTCTTTCCAATAAACAACTTGAGTGATCAGAGGAAGTACTGGTTTGCAAATATATGAACAATTGAATCCAATTCCAGAAAGGAATCTAGACTATAGTCAATAGTAGAAAGAAAAGGAAACGAATAGAATTCAGCATCAAAGCACTATATTCTGATGTAGTTGCAGAAGGAAATAGCAATGAGAAGAAACTGATTAAAGAGAGATGTTTAAGATCTCCCTTTAAATTTTACTTTTGGAAGCTTGGATATAATATGTTGCACATGAATGTATATTTCATGATTCAATTTTTGCTTCAAAAATGTATACATACTATACACATATATGTCTATGTAAGCACAAAATATATTGGGAAAATTAGAAGGATTTACACTAAAATCTTAATAGTAGTAGACACCGACCAGTTTTCATTTAAATTTTAAATGTAAACGACTGAGTTATGGCTAGTTTTTATACATGTGTGTTTTTCTATATGAATTAACTCACAGAAAGAAAACCTTTTGGATTTTTCCGCTGCAACCACCACTAAATTGTATAAAATTTGAATACATTTTTATAGAGATATAAGTAAAAGTCAAAATTTAAAAATTAAACTATTTTATATATTTTTAAAAATTTCTTTCATTATAGCTATTAAAAATTATTGATTACATTAAAAATAAGTCTACAAATTATTAAGGGATATCAGTAAGTCCAAAGTTTTTTAACACAGCTGAAAATGTTCCATTTATTATTTTGAAAAATTAAATGTTTGTGCAAATAAAGTGATTGTAGTGTTCAATGACCATTGAACAGGTAATGTATAATATTGCTATTATGTTTTATGTGAGTTTCATCTAGACCTACATGTATATAAAATTAAAGGCTATATGAATTTCTTAATATGGTAAAATATTTTTCAGCTGCTATGTGCAACTATTGCAAATACTGTGCTAATTCATGAAATTCATTAATACAAAAAAAAACTAGAAAATGGCTGATGGGCACTACTAGGAAATAATGTTTATAATGCGAGTGTTGGTTGTATCCCTATTGTCTGAGAGGAAGAGTTCAAATTAGTATAAATCTCAGGAATCTAAGGGCTTCTTCTGCAGGTTAAGGCACAACCTACAAACACTGAGGGAGGGCATTGTAACACAATTGTCTTGTTTTGAAGACATTGAGCAAAGCAACACAAAGAAGCATTTCTCTGGGGGCCCAGCCATATTAGATAAGATGGAGTTGTGCTGAGTCAATTAGCCTATAATGATGGAGGTACCTATGTATTTTAAAAACACATTTAATTTATCATGTGTGTTTATGATATGCGGGACCACATACAGCATGAGGTCCAGGGTAGCTGGTCTATGGAGGTACTGTCTATTGTCTATTTCAAATCTGTAAATATTTACTGGGCAACTGCTATGTCCAAGGCACTAAGCTGTAGAGAAAACATAAGAACATAATCCAAATTATACCCATATTGGACAGATTTTTTTTTTTTTTAACATCTTAGGGATGATGTGAGTTAAGAAGTAAGTGCTTGCATAAATTGCACCAGTAGCAGGCTAACGTGGAAGAGGGACTGTAGGAAAGATCTAAAGACTAAGATTGCTAAATGAAGAGTGTGGATTTTGGGGTGTGTGTGTAATGGACCAACATGTTAGGCTAAGGTATTTGTATTTTATTCTATATGTTGTGGGGAAGTATAGTAAGTTTTTGAGTCCAGAGATAGGGCATAATCACTGGACCAGTTTATATACTTAATTGAAATGTTTCTGCTTGTTTAAATAATACTTATATAGTAATGGGGTTGTCAAAGCATAGAATATGGATGGACTTTGATGAAATTAAATATTTAGCGGTCACAAGTCCGTGTCTAACGCCATACTGATTTAAGTATAGGCATTTCCCAGAACAAAAGATGGATTATAAAAGCCAGGTATTTTATTCCTTAATTGCTTAGAAGCTAGTCTCCAGTTACAGCTCTGAGCTTTAGCTGAGGTAAGAGTGTTTCAGCAAAAGTTAAATTTAATAGAATGCATTAATTCTTCCCCATAACAACTAGAACCTAGCACACGTTTTAGAATGCATTTACAGTATGTTAAAAGGGCAGACATTTATAAGGATATAACAAACCACCCTGCTAAGTTTTAGCTAGAAAATGGGACTATATGCTACTGTATTGTAAAATAATTGACTTAGCTTTTTTCAAAGAATAGATGGCATGTGCATTTATAAAGTCACCAATTTTATGGAGAAAATTTCAGAATGTGTTGGCTATTGCTAATTGAGTCATATTTATATTCAATTCTTTGGCAAGTTTTGTTTTGGGAGTAAGAAAGAGAAGATGGAATTCTGGCAAGAATTATTTATATCTTCTATGAGAAGCATTGAATCCTAGGTTAAAACTATTAGAAAATAAAAACAAAGAAAAATAGACACCCACATCTAAAGAGCACAAAATAAGAAACTAGACAAACTTAGATAAAAAATACGAGCTATGTTTTTGCTCATTTTGCATTGGGAGCAAGCTAGTTGTTTTCTTTATATGTTCAAGCAGTACCCAGATAGTTGCGAACACTTGTCACTCCTTCAGCTTACCTTCAGTATTGAAGCTAGATAGCTGGCTTGTAGATACTTCACATAAACTACCATTTAGAATATTCTAATAAAGGAATTTGGAGACGAAGAGTCCTCTCAGATGGAAATGAAAGACATTGGGATTAAGCAGTTTTGGACTCTATGGCAACAGTCCTCCCCAAATTCATTGAAATGATATTGCTTTGCACTGCAAATATCTTTTCCCCGTCTGTGAGATAGAAAATTCTCCTATGGAGTGTGAGTCGAGCCATGAGTTTAATCTTGTATGTGAATTAAAGACGACTTAGTAGGGACATTTGTGATGTATCTTACTAAACTAAGGGGGTAGAAGCCTATGACAATAATAAATATTATTATATGATACATAATAATACCTTAATATGATTTTAGTAATCTGCTTTCTCTGCAGCGCGTGCCATTCTAGGTGAACTTTCACTGCTCTGCCCCTTATTTTTCTTTAAAAGGATTCATTTTCTTAATTGCTTATTGCTGTGGTATTTAGCCCCTTGTCATAGCTCTTTAACTAAAGTATATAAAACTGTATTGCATTCAGAACCAGGAAATATTAAATGAGATCCAGACCTCAGCAAATCAGAGAACCAATTAGGAATTTATCTAATTCTATGAAGAAAAACATCTTATTTTATTATTCTCATTAAGTGAATAATTCTTTTAAAAAGCTTTTATTTTAAGGCATTCATAAACACAAACAGCAGAATGTTAAAGTAATGATCACATTGATTATATTGTTTCTCAAGTTTCTGTACAAATAAAAATTTAAGAATCATTTTGTAAATATTCTAGATAAAGTAATTACATAATATAAGGAAAAGAGACATTGACTTTGGGCAGTCATATGTCATATATACTGATTCATCTTGGATACATTTGCTACCAAAAATCATATAAAATCTAATTTGTGTAACATAACCTAACTAAAATGGAACCTACATAAAGCATTAAATAAGTGGTTAATGTTAAAGTCCCATTTATAACCAAGCACTATATTATAAATCATCTACCCCTAATTATAAATCGGTTGATATAATCACTGGTTAATTAACAATTGATATAGTAACATATAATCTGGTTCTTACTGTGCTCTCATAATTCATGACCATCTAGACATGCCATTATAAACATGCCAAACTTAAGACAACAATGAACTGAGTTTAAACCAGCTTGCAAAGGACCAAGGGCTGATACAAGACTGCACTGCTGTATCATCAGAGATCTTAAAAAGTAATTGAAAACACTTGCCATGTCTCTATACCTGGAGGTATACTGACAGATTCTACAGCAATTACTGGAGAACTAAAGCAGGAGAGGCCACGTATCCCTTAGGAGACAAACATTTTTTAGATGTACATAAAACATCAAGATAAGGCAAGCAAACATGTGGCTTTGAAGCATGGTTTTGCTCCCTCGGTTACCTTGCTGTTTCCATAGTGGTATCACCAAAAGTCTTTACAATGATTGAGAAGGTTCCATAAAATTTTGAATGTAGGAGATGTCCAAGCCATAAGTCACTGATATCTACCACACCTAACTCTAAGATGCAAAAATGCTATTAACAATAGTAAATTAGAGTGGGGGATCATAGGTAATGTAGGAGGAAAGAATGACTTCTGAAGAAACTTACGCAACAAAGTTAAACATTAGTTCATTGATAGATTAGGGGTAATAGAGACAGACCAATCAATCAGTCAGCAATCTGTTGGTCAGTGACATGGTGGTTTATTCTGTACGTGTACATGATCCTTTCTGTTTCCATCTCATTTATCTAACAACACAAATCCCACATGTTTTCAATATATCATTCTTTAATGATGCACCTGAGAGATTAGAGCCCTTTTACTCTATACTATTTGTTCAGTATGTTGGCTATTTTATTGAGCAAGAGTTCAATAAACTTGTAATATATCTAGTCTTTTTTCTGTTTTCATTTTTTTTCTTTCTATATTGTAAGTTTCGTAAAGGCAGAAAACACCTCTACGATCAAGGAAGGCCTTAAATATATAACTTTATTCATTTGAATTTTGAGATAAACTCATTTTATAATTACTATTGGTGATATATCCCTGAGATGATATTTATATCCTTTTCTGGAAAATATATATGCTATTTTCTAATGGTTTATGGAAAAGTGTATTTTATACTGTCTTGGAGGGATCTTTGTTTCATTTAACAACTCTCAGAAAATCATCATAGTTTGTAGAAATTTATACTTTAGTCCCTCCCTCCCTCCTTTCCTCTTCTTTTTTTGCTCATTTTTACTAGAAAGGGAAGTCAGATTTTACTTTTCTTTATAGTACTTTAAAAACTTCTTTGAGGTAATACAGCTGTTTGTTTTGGAGATCTAAATGAATAATTTTGTGAAATATAGACTAGAGGACTATATTGGATTTTCAGTTTATCTGTCAGAAACGTCCCAAGATTCTCAGGAAGAAGTAGAAGGACAAAGGTGCTATAAAAAGTTAGTCTAGAGTGGTCTGAATGGACCTGGTCCAAATGGGAAAGGCTTAAAGTGGTTCTATTGTGTCAAATAAGCATTTGAGCTTTTTTCCCCAGAGATAAAATGTTAAATTTTTTTCAAGCCTGAAATTAGTTGAAATTCTCCTCTTCTTCCATAATTAAGTAATAATATGTGACAAAGCATGAGTTATTACATAATAATTCATATCTTTTGCTTTGCTAAGAATGAGGCCATAGGATGAGTGCTTGTTTAAACGCACAAGGTATGAGTTATTATGTCATAATTCACACCTTGAAATGCCATATTGTGATTATAAAATGGCCCTGTGCAAATATTATTAATTTTTTAAAGTTCAGAAATAAATTATTAAAAATAACACATTATGACTTCAAAAGAACCTCTCTAATGTGAATTCATTAAAAATGGAATAAAAAATAAATTAGTGTACACTGAACTGGAATTACATATAACCTTTCTTGATGAACTATTTTCATTGACATACTGTTGTAAAGCATACATTCTATAATTTGCAGCTGTTGTGTAGATGTTTCCTTCCTTGAACGCTCTAACACATAATGTATTCTGGATTTTTATTTTTTTTCTCTCAAGGACACAACTTAACAGCAGCTGTAAGTCAGAGTCTTTGCAATCAGATTCAGTACTGTTTGTTTTGTTTATCAGGGTTACATATACAAATCATAAAGGGCATCTCCCTTCATTTGACTGCTGACCACTAGTCTTTAAAGCCCGGTCATTCACTGGGTTCTAGAACAAAGCCTTTTGCTGGTCTCTCTCTACTTCCCTCTTTGCCACGTCTTTTACCAGTTTATCTTCGTCTTCCTCACCATTGGCTATGGGTACTCTCCAAAATTCTTGCCACACTTTTGTATTCTTTTCTGTCTGGTCTTACTTCACTAAGACATTATCAGTTTCAATGATTCATTCTCTGCAGGTAACCCCATAATACCTCTCTATTTCCAAAATTTCACTCAGACTCCAAATTACTTGTATTTCTTGTTATTATTTTATTTATTCCAGTGAATATTCCAAACCTTAGAATTCTCAGTCTCTGAGGTTAGAAGTCCTTCAGTCATTGTTTATTCCTTTTATCTTTTTGATCCAACTATTGAACACCTACTTTGTGCTAGCTACTTAGTGAGGAATAATTCAAGGTGAGTGTCAAGAACTTTATTGTCATAAAAGAACCAATTATGCAAATAAGTAAATTTAATATGAGGAAGAATGTGATATGCATAATAGACAAAGGAGCACATTTGACTGCCTCCACCTGAAGTTATTATGAAAAGCTTCATGGAGAAGAGATATTTGAGGTGGTTTTGAAGAATGAATGAAGTTTTCAAAAGTAGGTGGTTCATTTCAGGGTAATCAAAATCACAAAGACCTATAGGAAAGGATGCAGAAAGTCTTCACTGTATTAAAATTTTACAAAACTATGTCAGTTCTGTAAAAATGTTTGCATAGTAATAATAAATTTGAAATAAGAAATCATTGCCCTTTATTCACAGTCACCAAGTCTTTATCTCATATGTTCATCTCATATTTCATTTATTGCATATGTTTCACACTTTTCTCTTGAATGTTCTATTTATGTGGCTTTAACTGTAATTTAGAAACGCACTATTTTATACTGAATTACTATAGCACAATTTTATCTAGTCTCATCCAACCTATTCTTTTTCTATTCTATTCTGTACTCTGCTGCCAGATTAAGCTTCCTAAAATTCAGATTTCTTTTTATTTTTCCTCTGATCATGAGATTTTTAGTATCTTCCTATCACCTCCCAGTTCAAAGTTCTGTGCCCAAGTAGAATGAGCACAGGTGTTCCAGTTCTTCCAACATCTATCTTATCTCACCTCTTCAACCGTATTTCCCATGACTTTCCAAAATGCTGGCCTCATAGTCTTCTGCACAAATACCCTCCTGCTTTTATTTACAAATTCTGTGAATTATTCTTCAAGTTATCTCTATATGCCCTCTACTCTTCCTTAAGTTCCAGCTAAATTTGCACCTTCTCTATGAAATGATCTTCAATGATCACAACTCCCATCTTGTTCTTCCATATTAATTCTCAAATTTCTATCATACCTAATATCAGTATGACTTATTATATCATTCAATAGCAATTAGTTTAAAACAGCTAGTAAATTTAAAACACTGCATGGGTAAAGGAAAGAAGAAAGAAGGACAAAAATATTGCTGTGTCTTTCTTTTGTATCACATGCTGCTTTGCATTTCCAAACACCTACATCTTGGTCCTTAAGGAGTTTCAATCTAGATATGAAGAGTCAATGTGCAAACCTGTAATGCAAAGGAGATAATGCTAAATGCAGACTCCAGGTCAAAGAGTGGTGCTATCATGGAGAAAGGACACCGTGATTCTTACTGGTGCAACTAGGAATGGCTTCAGAGAGTGACATGAACTGGGAGGAAGAACAGATCATATATAATATGATAATATTATATCATATTACTTGTGATATTGCCTATCCAGGCATGGACAATATCATAAGTAAATATGAAGAGCTAGAGAAATATGGGAGATACTTGGACAAGAGTGATTAGTCTCATTTGGCTAGATCATTGTTTAACCTGTCATTGAGTTCTAATTGCGTCATCAGATTGTTCCCTTATAGCTACATTAAAAGTCTCTAGAAACATAAAATGTGACCTCACTTTTAAAAAATGGCCTAAAGAATATAGTACAGGCTAAGGCCATAATAGTTACTCAATAAATACATATTTAATTAACGTAATTTTATTAACCCACAACACTTTTCTAAATCCTATTTTGCATTTATATATCACTTTTATTCTTCAGGTCTTCATGAAGAGTCATTTTCCCATTTGATCTTTCAAAGGGCTTGCTGAAGTTAGGAATCTTTTTAGATTTACGGAGTGTTTAAATACTGAGTTAAATGGGCAATAATTAGAATTTAACGCTTCAAGTGAAGACAGATTTTATGTTTTATAATTCTCCAATACTCTGATTTCTTAGACTTCTGATACTTCATGGTTACAGATTGTTTTGCATTCATTATTGTTTAGCTAACAATCACCTAGAGCCTATTTTATGGCAAGTGCTGGAAAAGGGGTTAGGAGATGTAGGGGATCTATGGAAAGTGCTGGAAAAGGGATTAGGAGATGTAGGGGAAACCAAATCCTAGAACGATTAGTGCTGGTGTAAAACCTCAGAAGGAGAAAATGATTTGCTCACTAGGTAAGAATATGCATTGGGAGTTAGTAAGAACTAAGGAAGCCATTCATTACATAAAACAGGTTTCTTAAAGTTTAGTCCAGTCTTATTCAATATACGTAATGTTAAAAATCAACTGGGTGACAGCCACTGTGGTACACAAGGCTAACCTAAACAATTCATAGACTGGACAGGACCTACCAGTAAGACAGCAAGTCTCTCAATGCAGACTTGGAACTGTGCTTACCAGGTTTAATCCTACTTCTTATTGTAAATAAGACCAAAGTTTCCCTAGACATTAAAAAAGTGTATATTAAAAATTATTTTCTAGCTCTATACAAGGACAAAAAGGTAAACTTTTATAACCCATGGCATGTTTCAGCTGGGTTTACTGTGCTATTATTATTGGAATCAGTTGAGATTCATCACTATAGTTGAACTCCTGTAACAGTCATCTACAGCTTCCAAAATACATAAAATACATAATTTTGTGTGCATAAATTAACTACTTCATTGTCAAACGTTGGCCAGATAGCAGAAGAAAAAGTCAGTCAATGACATGGAAAAAAAAAATATCCCTGATTCTTGGAACTACATTTATGGCTTAGTGAAATGCACTAACAACACTTTATTTCAGCTACTAAAAGTAGGTCCTTGCTGAATTACTTTTCCTGCCTTTAAACTCTTTCTGTAGATAAGATGATGGAGGAAGGGCAAGAGAAAATCAAAAAACAAGCTTAATAACACCATACCTTCGAAGCAGCTTGATTTATAATGAGTTTGTGGGAACATTCTGAACCTATTTCATGTTGAATTACTGTCCACCTTTACAAGTGGCTGCTAAAGAAGGAGTTCATGAACATACTCCTCATACTACTTCAATCCTCTTCCTGCTCAGTCACTAAAATTTAAAATGCGATACAAACAAAATGCATCTATAAATTTATATAGTAACTACACAAACAAATGCAAACTCATTCTTAGTAACCATAAAATTACCTTCTGTTATCTATCACTTTGTGAATTATAGTTTCATCGCTTAGAACAGCCAACAGCACAGAATTACACTGCTTCTCTTCTTACCCCTGTGTCACTACTGTTCTTCTGGAAAGAGCAGCAATCAATAGTCTCGTGGATAAACAAATGATTAAAGGCCAAGATGAACTACTGTAAATAGGCATCACATTATCTATCTTTGCACTGAATATAATTAAAAAAAAAGCAACAGTGTCTTCTTTTGGACACCTGGCTTCAATTATAATCTATTCAAAGTCCTTTTGTTTCTCTGATTCACATTCTTAAAAATCTTTAGAAAGAGCAAGTTTGTAAACGGGTACAAAGTAAACAATGAAAGATAGGTAGATTTGGGTGGGTTTCTTATTGTCAAATATGTATAACTACATAATGAGACCTGGAAATTTTAGCTTCAAAGTCACTAGAATTGTAAAGCCTTTTCTTAGTTAGTGCTAGTTCAACATCCAAACTGTGTTACTGGCTAGGCAAATATGAGATTTTGCCAAGTTTTATATTGGATAATTGTACCCCAATGTGGTTCAAGTGAAAGATGAGGACATGTTTTTCATCTCTAATTTCTTGTAAACAGAAACAAATAAATTTTCCTTAAGTTATGAGATATGGAAGATTCACTTTTTGTTTCTTAGATGAGAAAAACAAATATGAAAGTAGAAATATATTCCCAATGTATTTTCTGCACAAAGATTCTAATTATGAGGCTAAACTATTGTGATTTTATTTTTAATTCATTGATATATTGCTATTTAGTAATATTCAATTAAAAGGTATTCAGTGTGATTGATGATCATTTTACTTATACCTTATTTTAGTTTGAGTAAGTTTCTTATACTATAGTAAGTATGTTTTATTAAAATCTAATCATAGCATTGAACTAGATCCATTTTTGATTCTTTATTATTTAGTCATACTGGTGGCTTAAAGTGCAGACATTTTAGAAATGCAAAAATTGCAGAAACTAGAATATGAATACAGGCTTGACAACTAAGAGCAAGAAAGTCTTTCAGGAAGCAGATTAAAATGGCAAGCAGGGAAAGATATCAGATAAGAGACAAAGCATATATAGAATCAATATGTGGGCCAATATTCAACTAGTAGCACCATCAAAGACATAATCAAAGACAATTTTCTTAAACAGAAAGATCAATGTCCAGCACAATGCGCAAAACAAAACAAAAACTAGACCACCATTGTGAAGTCCTCAGGACACCAAGGAAACTCTAAAAGCTTCCAAAAAGAAATAAATATAAATAAAGCAACAAATACCAGATTAATCTTGATGGGGTTCAGGACACACTACCCCAAAATATGGTTACACACTATGCCAAAATATGGCACCTTGACATGTTCAAGAATTTAGACTCAGGAATTAAGCAAACTTCAAGAGAACAAAGGTCACTCTTACCTTCCCCTACCTTTGTCACATAAAGTAATTCATAAAGCCAAAAAGGATTTTCTGACTTTCCCCGTAAGCAGATCAGAAGACCTTCACGTGTGAGGTCCCCTTCTTATATCTGGAAGAAAGAAGCAATCTTATCTCCAAAGACACAGAGATGCCAAGAAGAATCTAGACAAACAGGCCTTGCTAAATTTCCTCATTTATTTCCATTACATTATACTCTCTTGCCCTATATTTTGCATCCACTGTTCATTCTTCAGCAAATCTATTATAAAAAATATTTAAGTTTAACTGATCCTTTAGGTCTTCATTTCTTTTCAAAGGTTCCCATGTAATGTAAACTTCTATGGAAATGAATTTGTATGCTTTTCTTCTTAATCTGTATTCTTGTTAATGTTTTTTGTTAGGGACCCCCAGCCAATGAACCTAAATGGGAGGAAGAAAAAGATGTATTTCCTCCCCTACAGCATCAACTGCACATCTGTGTAATTGGATGCTAGAAATTAATAGAGCACTATCTTTGAAGGTTTGAGAAATAATCATTTTAGTCTACAATTACATACCCAGCTAATCTCTCCATCAAATTTGAAATTAGAAGATAAATATTTTCATGTCTGAAAGGATACAGAAGATTTATCTCTGTTTCTTTGGAAGCTATGTAAGGATAGATTCTGAACGTTTAAACCAAAAAAGAGAAATAGAATCCAGAGACTGTGGTAGAACTGACTCAAGGTATCAGTGGTGCAGCAGATCTGGAGAGCAACGAGTCTAGATGAGAACGGGACTCGGGAGGAGGTTCTGGAAAACAAGTTTCTGGGATGAAGGGGGAATCTCAGAGATTCAATATTATTTTTGAGATTTTGAAATGGTTTAAGAAAGCAATAAAGGAATGCAATACAAGAAAAAAATTTCACAGAAAAAAACCTAAGGAAAACCCAACAAAATGATAAATCTGTGCTTAATGTAATTATATTACACTAGTGGTTATTCAGTATATAATTTTCACACAGTCATAACAATGAAGCATTGTCATTTTATACAAGAAATGCTGAGAAACATAATTATGTTTTACAGTACAGAACATAAATGCCATTACTCTTATTAAAGGGAAAGCAATTTGGGATTGGAAGAAGAAAAGGAAAGTTACAGGTAAAGAAAGAGGGTTTGGCATCCTTATTGTTCTCTGAACTAAGTCAGGAAATTGATTCGATGAAACAAGTAAAACTATCTGCATATTATTTAAAGGCATAAAAGTTACCAATAGGTTAAAAATTAGTGATATGGGAAAAGGGATGTAGGAGTGGTATAAAGTGGTTAAATATACCTCACTTACAGAAGAAAGAAATATTCTTCATTACCAAATACATACCTGTTGGCTGAAGGAAGAAAGGAACAAGGAAAGATAACTTGGCAGTGGAATTTGTAATCTGCAAATGATATTGGCATGCAAGATTTCTACCCTCTACCAACAATTGACTGCCTGTTCCATGCCAAACACTGTGCTAGCTGTTGGAGAAATATAGATAAATGACTTAATAGAGAATGCAATAAAATATGAGAGAAAGACGTGTTTAATAATTGCAATCAACATTATGAGTAACGTAACAGCAGTCTGTATCCACTCCTGTGAGATTACAAGGGGTGGAGTGAGTAACTATGCCTTGTAGGGAGCAATTGGTTAAAGTTGTCTATAGCAGGAACCTTGAATAGAATCATTAAGATCACTCATATAAGTTAATCATAAAATCATGGTGTGGTTGGTGACGGTGGAGTTCAGGGATGGCACTCCAAGTATAGAAAACAGCATGTAGGGTACAGATTGGAGTTCTCATAGTTTGAAGTGTGTACAATTAGTGAGCCATAGAAATTAAAGTGCAAAAAGAAATATTAGGTTGGTGCAAAAGTAATAGCAGCTTTGCAATTTTAGTGGCAAAACTGCCATTACTTTTGCACTGACCTAATAATTGCACAATGTAAGTCAACAGTAATTGAAGGTCATTGTTTGAATGGCCTTACGTTTTATTATAATGAGCTCAGTGCTCCACCTGAAGTGTAACGAGGAGTCAGTCACTGAAGGAGCTTAGGCGGTAAAGTAGTATGGTCAGTTTTGCTTTGACATCAACCTCTGTGTGGGAGACAGCAGATTTATTGGGGTCTCCTAGAGAACAATGGGCATTTTAGAAGTGATTAAAAGAGGATATCCTCAAATGGTCACCAGATATCTGGTCACCAGATAATGTTTGCATTCATAAAGGAATATTCTTGTGGAGGAGTTGACAACAAACTTGGAAATTCAGAGAGTAAATGAAAATAATTTTGGAAGAGTGCACAACAAGAAAGAATAAAGAATAATAAATATGTCCATCTGGTGGAGGTTGATAACTCAGCATAAAAAGAGATTTGTCATTAGCAGGCACACTGATTAGGCCAAGGAAATGAATGTATTATAATACTAAACCAAGTTATTTCCATTAGATCAAAGTTTTTCCATAACTCAGGGCCTCAAACATAAAGGTCCTAAGAATAAGGGACTCAGAGGAAGTTTACTGGATTGAGTCAATATCAGCATGCCGTTAGGGAAATCGTAAGTGAAAAGGTAGAACATTTTATTTTAGTTCCAATTATTAGTCTAAGTTCTTTATCTTCTTTCATAAATGAAGAAAAATGATTGAAATTCAGGGTAGTGGTAAAGAGATTGAATACATTTTAAGTCACTCTAAGATTTATCAAATCAAAATCTCAAAGTAAGGGACAATGCATATCATTTCAGACTGTTCAAAAATGTTTTTCACATCTGTGAACAATGAGCCATTGTTACTCTATCACAGGGGTTTGCATAGTATAAGCATTTGCTAATATCACTAATTTTTCTTAGTAACTTAGATTCACAGTCAATACAAACTCTTCAGCAACTCTGCCAAGGAAATTGATATTACTACTTCCAACATTGATTTTTTTGACCTAAGGCATCTTAATTTTTCTTTTTTTAAAAACAACAGCCAACTATTAGGCCATGCTTAAGAGACTTTCAGAAAGGAACACTGACGAGAGGAAACATATAACCCTATATTTAAAATATTTATTTTTATTTTTATTATTGTTATGAAAATTACTTTCCTAAGAGAATGGAGTTTAAATGAACACTCTCTGAAGTCCATTTCCTAGGCTAATCAATAATGACCTCATCTGTATGAAAAAGAGAGTACCTGTACATTTCAATAGTAAAATTTATGGCACCCATATAAGTCAAGGGATAGGAATTTCTAACACTTTAAGACAGCAAACGCAGATTTATGTTGAAATACTTAATTTAGCTTTGATAAGACCTTCTATTCCTATGCAAACATACATTTTCACTGAATGAAGCTCAGGATCAATCAGAAATCTTGGTCTTCTATCATTAACACTTGAAAACTGTCTGCTCAAAAACTCACCTAATAACTGTTCCTAGGTCAAATAGCTGGTGCCTCATTTGCAAAGAAGAACTAGAACTTGCTGGCTAGGTAAAAATGAAAGTAATTTTAACGGACCCATTAGAAAGGGGCAGGAATGATTTAGCACAATAACAAAGCAGTTGGTTAGTGCTGTTAAATACTTTCATTGTCAGACAGGAGTTCTGAGGTTTGGGCAATGGTGTATTGCAAGCACTTCCTTTTTGCATATTTGAGTGTATCATCAAAATGACTTCCTTTTTGTCACTGAGCAATGTTCATTTACACAGCTAAAGGCAACTTTCAGAGTGGAGATGTCCATCAACAGTCAAGCAGCATGGACACTCCCAGTTCTTTTTGGATGGGGTGTCCTTACACACATATCTGGTTTGGCTGCATAGCAAGTGCAAGGTTATTCACATGTGTTATCTATATGATAATGCTTCATTTGCATAGCTTTTTATATGCATACTATAACTGCCAACATTTCAGTTAAAATAATATTGGAATTAAATATGAGGAGAAGGAAAAAATTAGTAGTTGAGATGAAAAAAGGATGCTCTCATGTGTGATTAGAAAATGATGGGGATTTGATGAAGTGGAAAGGTAGAAAGCTGTTCTGGATGCCAACTACCTGTATAAGCTCTAGCATCAATGATAGTGACATGTGATGGCAGTCTGCATCAGAAAGAATCCCTTTGCAATTCTGATAAGTATACACAGTACGAAAGTCAGAATCCATTGATGAACTTAAAGAAGCATTTGCCAGGAAGAGAGGAGCAAAGGATCATAATGTTTTATTATTAAAATGCTCTCTGTGCCTGCAGTTCGTTAACAGAACTGTTCATTCTTCTAGTCATTTGTTCGTTTAAGACAAAGATATCTCTACATTTTACTGTTCTCTTTTCAGAGTGCGATTTGGAAATGAGTCCCTATGGAAAATTAAAGTAGAAAGCAAAATGAAGACTGAAATCAATAGATAGCTATTTCTTTGTGTGTGTGTGTGTGTGTGTGTTTATCATTTTGTTATAAGCAAAATTTTTTGCTAAATATTTATTTTCAAATGATTTGAAAAATAGGAAATGGTAAAGCAATTACAAGTTTGGGATAATTTCTAATTTCATTTTCTTTGGAAATCTTATGTTGGAGAAATACATGTAACGATATATGAAACAGAGGCAAGCCACACACCAATTCCGTTTTACGTGGATTCTGTTCTATGATCTTAGTAGTGAGTAACTGGGGCCTTTCTTACAATGTAGAATCAGAGAAGGTTAAACAGAGTCTGTTGTTTAGAATAAGCAACTATAGAAAAGGAAGAGGAACTTGTGCCAATTAAAGATCAGGGGATCTGGTTGAAATTTTGTTGTCAAGTTTAGTAAGATGAAAGTGAGACACAAGTTTCTATTGTTACTGTATCATACATGAGGAAAAATATATATGACCCAGTCTACTGTAGTGTCAGAAATGGAAGTCTGGTGGCCTTTTTGAATGTGATTTTGAATTTTTATTGCTGAAGTTCCTGAAGGCAACAGAGATATCGCAAAGAATGTACTTGCTTGGTTGTTTTGTAATGTTAATTTTTAAAAATTAAGTAAAACATTTATTCTTTGTAAAAGTTGAACAATTTAGAAAAGCATAATGAAGAAAATAAATACTACCATGGTATTAGATAACTTCCTAATTTGACTGTTCTTTAAAATCAAGATAGTATTTTCAGAGGAAAGATTGTATAATTTGTAATTTCCGTAGCTATAACGTTATATTCAAATATAATTTATCAGAATTCATATTGTGATTATAATTTAAATTTGTGATGTTTTTTAAATTCTTAATGCTTTTTATGTACTTTCCATTGTATAGAGTAGTTAGGATAGATGTTATAAGAATTTTCCCTGAATATTTAGGAGGTAAACTGCACTCCAGCCTGGGTGACAGGGTGAGACTCTGTCTCAAAAAGTGTATTAAATTTTGTCTAGTAATTTAATGTATGAGAAAATGGATATATTGAAGCAAAAAGCAAACAATAGTAGCACAAAATATCATAGGCATTTCAGAGAGGATATCCCATAAACAAAATCACTTATGTATTAATTTTAGAAAACAGTAGAACAGTTAAAAATACTTTATTTTCTCCTATAACAAGTCTTTACTTAAGGATCGTAAGTTTTATTATTAAAATTCCTTCTGTGCCTGCAGCTCATTAATAGAACTGTTCTTTCATTTCTCTAGCATGCCAAACATATAGATTTTAAAGGGGTTCATAGTGAGAAAACATTTTACACCGAAAGACTGAGACTGCAAAGTGATCCTCATCAAGCTACCATTGACTTTCTTCACAGAATCGGAAAAACCTACTTTAAATTTCATATGGAACTAAAAGAGAGCCCGCAAACTCAATAGGAATTGAATTTTTAAAATATGGCCTTGCTTATTGATTTCTTTTGGAAGCTTCTATTTAGTAGACGTGACCAATTTGGACTCCTTTTTAATATATTTCCTGGAAAAATTTAACAAACCTTAGTCAATTATTTTATAAAGGGTCATATGTTCTTTTTCTATCAGTGTGGCTCAGATTTTGCTGGTTGGAACAGATGAGCACTGGGTCCTGAGTAGTGCAAGAGGTTGTTCTCCAAAACAGATCTGTGTATCTGTTTGGGGATCTAGCAGTGTTGAGCAACTCAGTCTGATCGCCCTCCTTTTCTGATGCTCTGTTTGGGTGGCCCAGTGCTATGGTGCAAGGCGCCATTAGTGTGCCCAGATGGCTGGATGGATAAATTCCTCTGTCATCAGTCCCTCTCCTCTGCTCTGAAAGAAGAACTCCGTCTACCTACCTTGACTCTGACCCAACAAGTAGGGCATCCTCTTCCTTCCTCGAGGGTCCAGAAGCCACACTCGGCTCCTCTGCTCTTTGCAGTAATATTTTCAATAATATGTTAACTAGAACTAACTTCTATGACAAAATATATGTCAATTTCCTGCTCTAGTGATCTACATGCCTTTTATGTGCACCTTCTATCTCACAGACCAGAGGAAAAAGCACGAGAAAACTTTGACAAGATATGAAGGATAAGAAAGGGAGAGTTCACTGTGAGAATGGAAGGATGGAGAAAAGTGGAGTGGTTGGCTCTGGTCAGAGCATCTGCATTTCCCCACTTGCAAGACATTTGTTTTCCTAAATAGTTTGCTAAAGAAAGTGAGTTTTGTGTTACTTGCCATATAGAGTGTTGTTCATTGCTGATTTAAAGATGAGACCCTTTCGACTTTGTTCCACATGCGTGTATGCCCAAAGCTAAGACTGTTCACCATTTCCCCTTTTCTTAGCTCCTTGCCAGGATGGGCCAATCCTGGTCAGAAAGAAGAGAAGTAAAGAGGCCCTTATGGACAATGGCATAATACAGCTGTGGGGTAGCTTTGGGGGAATATCTTCCTTTCTCCTGTGCTCTGCTCAATCCAAATTGGAGGATGTAATCCTCAATTCCAGATAAAAATTTAAAATTAATAAAAGGAGATCGTTTCAAGGTGAGAGTCACCAAAAAGGCAACAAATATCTCTCATTTTTTTTGAAGACTCAAACCAAAACATGAATTACAAGGACAGGAAACTACGTATCTTTGTCTCTATTCATCTTTCATGAATTAAATACCAGAAATTGTTTTTTTTTTTTTTTCAAAAGTCAAGTTTATATAGGACCAACATAAGATGTGCTTAAGTTTATGATATGCTTGATTAAGCAAGAAATGAGAGAGGTGACATTGTTCTTGGTGACAAAGCGTACTTTGTGGCAGAGAGTACTTTGAGATAAGAGGAAGGAATTTGAACTACGTGCTGAATTAGTACAGTCTCCTTTGGAAATGAGCTAATATTTAAACAACCTATATACCCATGAGTGAAAAAGCACAAGAAAAGACTGGCCAGTATAAGAAAGAATGTGATTATACTTTTCTGAGGCAGCAAGGCATTGTAGTTAAGAGCGTGGACGCAGGAGCTCCATTGATGGAATTTGAATTGCAACTTTCCCACTTACTGACTGTGAGATTGTGGGCAAGTTACTGAACATCTCTGTGCTTCAATTTCAGTGAGAACAATGATGATGATAGTGCACATCTAATACACTGGTGAGATTAAAACATTGTATATGGAAAGTGCTCATAACATAGAAAGCATCATGAAACACTTCTTATTGAACATAAAGTTTTAACCAAAGGAGGTTAGGTTTGTAATGGAGTAATTTTATCTGTAGGAATCTGTTTACTAAAGGCAGAAAGTATGGAGAGTAAATTTGAGGTATAAATTAAGGGTCAGTGTTATTGCTGTTGTATTTTTAATTGTGCTCCATTTCCTAAGAGGAGTTCGACTATTCTATCTTCTGTCCTCATCAGCCCGTGGAACACTCTAATTAGGTAAGCTTGTCAGAAAAGAGACAACATGAGCATTTACCTACTAATTGAAAAGGCTAAGAAAGCTAAACTTGATTTATACATCATTAATAATTATATTTTTTCAAAATTTTTGAGTCTAGAAATTCTATTTAGGCTGGGTGTGGTGTGATGGCTCACACCTGTACTCTTAGCACTGTGGGAGGCCGAGGCAGGTGAATCACTAGAGCCTAAGAGTTCGAGATCAGTCTGTCCAACATGGTGAACCCTATCTCTACAAAAAAAAAAAAAAATACAAAATGTAGCTGGGTGTGTTTGTGCACATTTATAGTCCCAGCTACTCTGGAAGCTGAAGTGGGAGGATCACCAGCTCAGGGGGTTGAGGCTGCAGTGAGCCAAGCCCTGATCATACCAGTGCACTCCAGCTGGCGTGACAGAGCCAGAGTTTATCTCAGAAAAGAAAAAAAGAAATTAAATATATTTAGAAATCAGGCATTTAAGTCCTAATCACCTGTCTGACAAGGACTTTTTGAGAACCACATTGATAGCTCCTCTGAATATTCTCCATACATATAACCCTCAACTGTCTAGTATTTATTGAGGTTCTTAAAATATAGGTCAAATAATTTTTACAAATCATTTTTAAGGTGATACAAGAACAGGAGCACACAGCCCAATCCATCCAATATATGATTACCCAATGCAGAAATGTGCATCATTGCCATTTAGATACTTCAGTGATCTTCCAGTAGTTTTAGAAATGCTGTTAATATGTATGTGGCTAAATCTATATTTAGTATTCTGCAGATGAAGTCAAAGTACACTTTGCCCTTAAGGGGGAAGATGACAATCAGAGTACAAAGGGAATATTGCATAAGAAGACTGCGTGTTTGATTTTTGAAGGCCACGCTGTCCCAAAAGAAGATTAGGCTGCTTTTGACTGTCTTTTGTTTACAGAATCAGAAATAAGATTACAAATTACCAAATAAATTCCCTGAAGAGTACTGAAAGTTTTGAGTTTGCAATTGCTTCCTGTGTCAGTCAGGGCCCTGCGGAGAGGTGTGATGCCATTTTTAATGCATGCTCTAATAGATCTTTTTCTTGATGCGAAATCATCTCATATTATCAGTCAAGCTGACTTATTCTCTCCATCTTCAAAGAGGAAATTCAAACTATATCCTTCCCTGAAATTTTCACTCATTATCTTCTATGAATGACTTTTAATGCACCTTTAATATCAGTAACTTTCAGAATATCAGATGTTAGTTACATTCAAAGTGTGAGATTTTATTGACTATTAAATCAATAAATATACTGTTTGGTCCGCCCCCCTGCCATGGGATGTTAAGAATGAACATTTTAGCGAGTTTAACTCTACGTTTCTCTGGAATTAAACTGAAATTATTTTATATTGAGAACCTTTTCTGTCTTGTTTTTATTGAAGAGGAAACATGAAAAGAAGGCACATTCAACTTCGAGATGAATGAATGGTGCTCAGTGTTGACACTGAACAAAGATGAGGAAAGACATCATCCTTTGCCCACTTTCTTTGCTCCTAGTTAAAACCTAAAATGGAATTAAAGCTCTGCTTTGTGGCTCATGTGGAACTCTAGATAAATGTTGATTGCTAATGTAGATGTCGTATCTGTGTCACTAGTGTACCCTATGACACCTAGGACACATCCTTAAGAATAGGTATGGTGCTGAGAATTCTGAGGGATGCCTGGTCATACTGTAACAACACTGTTCAGTCCATGAATAATAACTGCCTATTAAACTCCATGCATACGCCCTATGATGAAAATGAGCCTAGATGTGCTGCAGAGTGGGGCATCTAAAGTCTTTGGGCAGCTGGTGAATGTAAGACAGTAAGATTGAGGGGGTAATCTAATAATGAGATTTACCTATCAATCCTCCAATCCAGTGACTTGGATTCTATACTATTTCAGTCAAACATAAACTCAATCTAATTGTAAAATTCTGGACAATTTCTTATTGGGCAATCTCATTTTTTGTTATGATTTAAACAGATAGTAGTTTATCAGAAATTTGTCTACTATGGGAGTACAAACTAAAGCCCTACTATCAGTTATAAAAAGCTTCCACCTATTAAATATCTGTAAATCTGCATCCTTTTTAAATAGATTGCTTGTTCTTTATGTTAATTATGGCTTAGACTTCATTTTACGTGCATTTCTGTTTCCAGACATGGAATGTCCCAAGTAGCTCTTACAAAAAATATATGAATAAGCAATGAGTTTTATTTTATCTCGTTCTTTGAATTTTTGAGAAATACATATAGTCATTTAATTAATTCTGTCAACATTTTATTTCATATGGAGTAACTTCTAACCTGGTAACCATGAGCAGCAATTAGCTATTTCTTTATTATCTCTCTTCATTGCTGGGGTCTTAAATATCTGTCTTGACTACAAATTGACGTCACAGTTTTTTTGTCATCATGACTCCTTATTCAACTCCTTCATGTTGAATAGTGGTGATCTATTATATGCTACCTGATTATCTATTGGCTTTTCTGGGAAATGCTGAAAATGGTATACAAATGGTTTGAAAATGGTTTCAAACATAATTTTATAAGCATAAACGGAGCTAATGCACTATTTCTCAGTATGGGATTTTACTTAGTCCACTTGACTACTTCTAAAGAATGTGTCTGGACAGTGACTCAAAGAACCTTTTTAAAAGAGCATATGAATCATACTCAATGATTTATTCACATATCTATTTTAAAAATTCCATTGGTCATGCTAAAAAAGGTTGCAAGCCCTTTGACTTAAGTATTTCTATAATGGCTGTTAAAATCAATTCTGGCATTAAAGTCTCCAAGAATGAACAATGCATTGAGTGGAAAATTGATTACATGGTCAAAGAACAGTCCTTTGTGGCCTCGTTTGCTTTTTCGATTAGCACAGCTGTCATGGCTGTTGTAGGTGGTCCTCAAAACTTATAGGAAAAAAAAATCTGTCCTTGACACTGAATGTTTGTCTACGGATTTTTGGGAAAGAAATATGTTTTTGCTTGCTTATTAGTATCTACTGATGTAGGTACCAATGTCAAATTGAGTTTTGCAAAGATGAAGAAAGTATACAGAGACTAATGTGTGAAGAAAAATGAGCTGAGTGATACAGAAAACACTTCTAGGACTTTTAGTTTATGAGAAATACATTCTTTTGTAAGGCAAGCTGTTCTGATTGTAATTATAGTCATACCTAAAGAACTATTTTTTTGATAGAAAATCAGTTGATGTATGGATTTGTGAAAGACTGTAGCTAAAGATGCATTTTCTTTTCTGCCATCAAAAAGACACTTTCAGACCAAGCCTTCTCTCTGGACCTCAGGGAGGGACTTACCCATCTACATTGATCTTGCACTCTTTACCTTGAATTGCAGCCTGCTGAGTGCATAATAAGTGCTTATCAAAGTGTTATCAATTTATCTTGGATATATTTATGTCCTTTTTGACTGATTTTGTACTTTTTCTTTATAATTAACAGATTTCAGATCAAAACCTCCTGTAGTTCTGGAATGTTGAGCTGCTCTGCTCAATATACCAATCCCTCTGGCTTCCCAGGCTAGCAGAAAAAGGACAACTTTCTCCTTCTGTTCTTCTTGCCTATTGTTTTAGTTTCCTCTTGCTGCTATAAGAAATTACCACAAACTTATTGGCATAACACAGCACAAATTTATAATCTTACAATTCTGAAGGGCGGAAGTCTGAAATGGGTCTCACTAGACTTAAGTGAATGATGTGGTTTGGCTATGTCCCCACCCAAATCTCATTTTCAATTAGTTCCCATAATCCCTATGTGTCATGGGAGGAACCTGGTGGGAGGTGATTGAATCATGGATGCAGTTACCCTAGTGCTGTTCTCGTGATAGCGAGTGAGTTTTCATGAGATCTGATAGTTTTATAAGGTGCTTTCCTTCTCTTCACTCATTCTTCTCCTTCCTGCTGCTCTGTAAAGAAGGATGTGTTTGCTTCCTCTTCCACCATGATTGTAAGTTTTCTGAGGCCTCCCCAGCCCTGCAGAACTGTGAGTCAATTGAGCCCCTTTCCTTTATAAATTACCCAGTCTCAGGTATTCCTTCATAGCAGTGTAAGAATGGACTAGTACAGTGAAGATGTTGGCTGAGCTGTGTTCTCACTGGAGGCTCGATGGGGGATTTCATTTCCTTACCTCTCCCAGATTCTGCAGGCCACCTGCATTCCTTGGCTTGTGATTTTCTTTCATCTTCAAAGCCAGCAATGGCCAGTCCATTCTTTTTCACACTGCATTTCTCTGACGCTAGCTCTCTTGCCTCCATAAGAACCTTTGTGATTACATTTGATCCAATCAAATAATCCAGGATAATCTCTTTATCTCAAAGTCAGCTGATTATTAACTTGAGTTCTCTCTGTAACCTTAATCCTCCTTTGCCATGTAAGAGCATATGAACAAGTTCCAGGGGTTAGGATGTGGACATCTTTGTGGCGGGGTGGGGCATTAGTCTGTCTGCTACACTTACATTGATGCAAAGTAAATTTACTGCATTCAAAGCATTTCCAATAACTGTGTCATCACAGCTGGGTCTTTGACTAGAAAAGGTACCATGTATCTGTAGAATTTCAGTGGTCTTCCCATGAGCCTCCATGCAGCTGGTATTTCCATCTGCAACAGGGAATTTTTTTTATCTGGGGTTTATGGACTTTTATGGGTTTCACACATATGGGTCTTTAGATCCTTTGAAATTCTATGTGAAATATATTGGTAAGTGCATTTTTTATTTTCAAAGAAGTAATGAGCAAAAATTATATATTTTTTATATATAATTCTACATATCCTTACATCCAATTGTCATTTTTCCAAAATTATACTTTTCTTTTCCTTCCTTCTCAGAAAATGAAGGTAGTTTGTAATGATTTTGAGCTTATATTAAAACTTACAAGCATTTGATTCAAGATTTTCCACTAGAACCTACGTAGGATTCTGAAAGGTTAACATAGAGGAATTTCTGGTATTTTACTGGTTTTTTTTTAAACTGGATTAAGTACCTTTGGTGACTAAATTACTAGTAAATCTTTCAGTCAGGTTTTCCATTTCTACAACTTTGAGCGTCATGCAAAGCATAAATATATCCCTGAGCTGCATCAAGAATAATTAAAGGTTTCTTGGAAGATTTTATCTTTCCACTGTCATTCCTGTTTCTCTTTATTTTATTTGGTATTTTGGGGGCAAAACTTGCTCTAAACTTTTCTAAACGTCTTTTGCTTTTTGTGTAGGATTCTTTTATTTGCATAAATTTATGGGGTATGAGTGTATGTTTGTTACATGCATAGATTGTGTAGTGGTGAAGTGAAAAGAGATATTATTGGTATAGTTTTGATGTCACAGATAAAATGTGAAGGAAGAAGTAAGTTTGTGGGCTACCAAATTTCTCTCAGAAACTCTTCCCTCAATTGTCTTATCTTTCTCTCATCTGGTTGTCAAGTAAAACTGTGTTTCTTAACTGATAATTAAGACTCTGGCTTTAGCATTCTTGGATGGTAAAAGGAACTCAGGTATTTAGGAAGAAATCTCCAAATTTTTCCTCTTCCCTGGTCATTCTATGAGTTGAAGGCCTGTGAAACTTTTGTCCGTCTTGTCCTTGGCATTTGTCTCCTGAGAAACTCATCAGAACTTTTTCATACCACAGTGGGCTCTGTTAGGGCAGGTAGGTGAATTATTTGTGAGAGTCTGCCATGCTCCCCTCTCCCAAAGTGGTTGCCATGTATCCGACCTTGGGAAGCAGTGGATGAATGAGGATTTGGCACAACACCTCTGAAAGATTGCCAAGCCTTGCTAAACCCTACTGTCTAGCTACCTACCACTTCCCATCCTTCAAATCTTAGCTCATCAGTTTAATTAAGTCTCAGCAGACACCTGCCAGGCCTCCATTATAAGGGCAGATTTTTAAAACTCACTTCTTAAATCGAGAAACTTTTATTAAGCACTTACTGTATGCAAGACAGTGTTATATGTCATGAAATACTGGGTCATACATCTTACTTTATCTGATACTTGCTCCCATAAAGCTTAAAACATAGTTTAAAAGGTAAAGAAGAGACAGACAGGGAGAGAGGAAAGAAGAGACATGGACAGGGGAAGAGAGAAAGAGGGAGATATAGATAGATGGATTGATAGGTATAGGTATTAAATAATACCAATTAAAGAAATATTGCAGGTGATATTTTCGCCAAATGACTAATTGCCAAATGAGTGCTATGAAGTTAGGTGACCTTGGTTCATAGACAGGAGAGATCATCATGGATTGGAGGGTGAACCTGAGATAGTTTTGAAAGGTAGCCAGGTGGAGAATAGAGTGGATATTTTGAATAGGTGGAAATTGCATGGACTGGAGACTGGAATGATCTGATATAGATCATTTATTAAAACAGTCCTTTTTAGCTTGCTTTATGCCTTACAAAAGCCCATTATTTACTCTTTTTAATCTTTTTTTTTTTTTTTTTTTGAGTCAGAGTCTTGCTCTATTGTCCAGGTTGGACTGCAGTGGCACAATCTCAGCTTACCGCAACCTCAGCCTCCCAGATTCCAACAATTCTCCCTCCTCAACCTCCCGAGGAGCTGGGACTAAAGGTGCACACCACCACACCTGGCTAATTTTTACGTTTTTAGTAGAGCTGGGGTTTCACTATATTGGTCAGACCGGTTTCGAACTTCTGACCTCAGATGATCCACCCAACTCAGCCTCAGTGGTGGGATTACAGGTATGAACCACCGTGCTTGACCTATAACTCCATGCAGTTGGTAATCTAACCATAGAAGAAAATGAGGATTGATTTACATTGATTATACATGTAAATATATGCTTTAATTCATATTTACAGGCAACAAGCACACATTCGATTATTAAAATATGTAATTAACCCTGTCAGCAATATTCACTAAGTCGCATGCTGAAAAAATGTTTTTATTTCATCAATACAATGTTTTTTGCCAAAATAACTTTAAAACCTTCTTTAGAGTATGTTAACTTTTCACAATCATGAACTTTTTGTGGGCTTCTGTCTTCAGTTTGACATTTCTTTGAGATATTTGGAGTTGCTGTACTATATTTACTTGTGATTAAATGGAACCCTCAGCTTGTTGATAATAACTTTTGGCCTGTAAAGAGCAATACAAAAATTTAAATCATTTAAAGTATAGCCATTCCTTGATATCAACCATCCAACATTATTCTAGTAAAAGAATGCCTAACATACTTCTAATGAATTTCCTTTTATATAAGATAAAATATTTAGTAAGAGAATTTAAGATGCCCATTAGAGCATCTCATTCATAAATGTCCAGGATGTTCATCTTGCAGAACCTGATGATTCAAAAAAAGGATGATGTACTGAATAAAAGTATCCAGCAAGTGAATTTACCATTGGTGAAGAAAGCTCCAAAGTCATGACTATGAAGACACTTTATTAAAACTTGGCATACTAAAAATAAAATCTCTTTCTCTCCTTTAACAAATCTCTGTACAACAGGAAACTCACCTTTCCCCCCCACCTTTTTTTTTTCCATAGGAGGCACATAGGTGATAGAAAGGAATTTTCAGCTGAATGCTAGTTAGTGACTTTGAAGGAACTGTTAACAGCTGTTCAAGGCCAAAATAGATTACTCTGTTTTATGCAAAACCTATCAGCATTTTTGTATTGCACTTTTTTTTTATTTTCTCAGAGTTAATTGCTAAATGTCATCCACTCCTTCTGTTCTAGTGAGCCGGAATTTTCTCAAGATGTTTTATAACTTTCTCCTTGGAGATTTCAATCTCTGTCAAATATTCTATTTTTTTCTTAAACAGTACCTTAGAAGGAAGAACATTCCGAATGTCCCTTATGGTAAAGATAAGTAGAAACATTAATCTCCCTCTATGTTATCTTTATTCTTGATTAGAAATTTCAAAGGATCTATATATTTGAAAAAATTAGGTTCAAGCTTAAACATTTCATTCATACTCTTCTTGCCTTTTTATTTCTCCAGTCTCTTCCTTTACAATAGCTGTGCTTTTCTAATTCTTGGATTTAATGATCAAATTGTATCCACTGTATTCTTCTATATAAGTCTGAAAAAATAATTTAACAGCAAGCTCATAGGTTCTAAAATATCTTCTTTTGCAAAAGTACTCATGCACTTTAGTGGGAGTCTCTTGAGCTCTTTCAAAAATGTCTGGGTTGAAGACATTTGTTTATATTTCTTACCTAAAGGGTATCTTCCTCTTTTCACAATGTAACTAGGTCCTTTAGTCAAAATGTCAAACACCAGCCTGTCAACAAATCATGAAATAGGTAAGTTTCCTCTGAAGGTCACGCATAGAATTGCTCATCAAAGAATTATACCCAAGGTCTTGTAGCTTGACCACTTATGTTTGCTCATTTCACATTAATTTTTTTTTCTTTCTTTTTGGTAAAGCTACCATCACCCTACCTGGATTTCTCCACCTCTATGCTTGCAGTAGCACAAAGTTTTTGTTGTTTTAAATCATAAGGGGTGCTCATCTAAACCCCCACTGCATTCAGTAGTTTAAATAGGTAGAGATAAGCAAAACAATACAAAACAACTCCCCAGGTGGCCAGGCGTCTGTTTTCTCCTCGGTTACCCTGGGCAATGGGGAGGTGGGGAAAGATGTCAGGAACTCTCAGAAAAGACAAACAAACAAAACACTAAAACCAAAACCAGCAAATGTTGGGAGCTGAAAGAAGGAAATATACTAACAATACCTGGGTGCAGATTTCATCAGAGTGAAGCTTTCCATACCGCACCTCACATTAAAGGCTTTTTAGTTATCCCACCCAAGCAGCCTGCCAAATTGCCTCAAACCTAATTACTGGACAAAGACACTGCTGCAGGTTACTCATTGTCCCTGGAGGCTGACAGGTAAACGTCTTACTGGTTACCTTGGAGAAGTAACACACTACTTAGCTGCAATTGCATGAACTCACTAGACACTTAAATATGTGGGCTAGATTCTAAAGTGTGGGCGTCTGAGCAGCTGGGTACAGATTGTGGAATAAAGATTTTGGAACATTACAGGAGTAGAAAACCTATGTAGTCTCAAAAGGTCATGCCACAAAGTCAATGAATTTACTAAAATAGGTGGCTACTAAAATAGGTGATGATGAATTTTGTATGCTTCAGTTTTCTAGCCTAAAAAAAAACAAAAAACAAAAAACAAAAAACCTCATCTAAAGTTCAGAGCGTACACTGTATATAAAAAATAGAAAAAGTGATGTTCCTTCCCAGAAAACAGAAACACTATTCCATGAAAGGAACACATTTTTCAAAAGCCTTGGATGGACTGGAAAGTCTTTAAGAATAGCAAGGAAATCTGGAAAATCTGTTACATTGGACCACAACATTTAAAAACGATTTTGAAAAGTGACATTCTTAAAAATGAAGGAGCTTGCTCCTGGTGGACTGTCACGGTTCCTTGAGGTTGGGTTTTTCCTTCTGTTGTATCCACTGAAGGCAGTGCCCAGTATTACTGGGAGACATTGAGTCATCCTCAGATGTGTTTCCTAGATATGGAGTTACTTAACCTAACTCATCCACCATCTCTCTTGTATGACGAGTTATGGATAAGACTATTTTAATCTTCTGTTTTCCAATTTAAAAAGGTTGCATAAGATCTGTCATTATTTTTAATACTTGAATATTATTCTATTGTATACAGAAACTGTAATTTAATTAACCAATCCTCTGTGGTTAGACATTTAAGTGTTATTGATTTTTCAACATTACAAATAAACTCATGATAAACATCCTTATTCAAGGATATAAGATATCTCCATAAGAACTGGCTACCAGTCATAAACTCACCAATAGCGTGTGACTGCCCATTTCCACATATCTTTATAAACACTATGATATTTGAAAAACCTTCCCCATCTGATAATTTGTATGTAATTTGCATTTCTCTGATTATTAGTGACATTAAATTTCTTTTACTTGGTTAGAACATAGGTCAGAAACAATAACCCACAGGCCAAATCTGACCAGTGGCCTGTTTTTTATACAGACCCAAGGTAAGAATTGTTTTTACACCTTTAAAGGGTTTTAAACAATCAAACAGGAAAGAAGAATATGAGAAAAAAGATTATATGGCCTGCAAAGCTTAAAATATTTACTATCTATATCTTTACAGAAAATGTTTAAACCCCTGGCTCAACGTGAAATAATAGTAATTTAAAATAGCAAATGTTATTAACTCTAGAGGACAGACACAGTGCTAAAGGCTTTGTATGTACTAATTTATTAAATCTCTACAGCAATTCTACCAGACAGATATTCTTTCATGGCTATTTCTAACCTGAGAAAACAGTTCAGAGAGGTTAAGTAACTTGTTCAATGTCTCATCTCCTAAGACTGTATGTTTAGCTATTATGCTAAATTGTGTATGATTTCGTTACATTCATACATTAATTTTGAGACAACTAAAATCTCTATTAAGGCTTTATATCCAGAGACATGATGTCTCAATTTATTCACATCTTCTTTTATGTTCCTCTGTAAAGTTTTGTAGTTTTCTTTATAAAGATGCCATGTATCATTAATATTTTCTCCCAGGCATTTTATATTTTTGGTTGTATTATGGATGAGATAATTTCCCATTTCTAGATTTTCGACAGTTATTATTATCTAGGAAAGGAATTGAATCGTGTTATGTTAATTCTGTAACTAGTCATAGTTTTGAACTTCCCTAATAGTTGTAGTCAAATTTCATTTATTCCCTTTTGTGGTGTCTAGGTAGATAATAATAATAGGTTTGCTGCCTCATCTATAATATTAATATTTTTCCCTGTTTAATGATTTCACTGATTGTACTTTCAGAATGATGTTAACAGGCATCCTTGTATTCAGATTCTCTCTTTTTGATACAGCCATGCTCTGTCACTCAAGCTGGGGTGCCCTGAAATGATCTTGGCTCACTGCAATCTCCATCTCCCAGGTTCAACCAATTTTTGTGCCTTAGTCTCCTGAGTATTTGGGAATACAGGCGCAGCCACCATGCCCAGCTAATTTTTGTATTTTTAGTAGAGACTGGGTTTCCCCATGTAGGCCAGATTGGGGAAACCTGACCTCAAACTCTTGACCTCAAGTAATCTGCCCACCTAGGCCTCCCAAAGTGCTGGGACTACAGGCGTGGCCTGTGTTCAGATTCTTATAAGGATGAGTCTACTGCCTATCATTCGACAAGATCCTGAATGTCGTTTTGTAATAGATTTTAAGGCATGGAAAGAAACTGTTGTCCTACATACAGAAAAGCAACACACTGGGGTCTTTTGGAGAGTGGAGGGTGGGAGGAGGGAGAGGATCAGGAAAAATAACTGATGGGTACTAGGCTTAATACGTGGGTGATGAAATGATCTGTACAACATATTCCCATGACACATGTTTACCCATGTAACAAACCTGCACGTGTATCCCTGAACTTAAAACTAAAGTTAAAAAAGAAACTGTTGTCCTATTCTTATTTTACTCAGAATTTATTGTTTTGAATTTTTGTAGAATCTTATTAAATACCTTTTGGGTATCTAATGAGATGATTATATAATAAGAGCAAACTATCTTTATATTCTTAAAATGATCTTTATTTGGTCATGGTGTGTGCTGACCTTTAAAAAATACTGTTATGGATTCATTTTGTTTGTTTGTTTAAGAATGCTTTGTATTTCAGTCCTAAATGAATTTGCGCTACAGTTTTCTTTCCTTGAAATTTTCTTTCTTTGTAAATGTTATTACTGTAAAATGAATTATGATATTTTTCATTTTTTTAATGCTTTTGAAAATATCTTTTAAAGCGTCTGTAGGAATGATTTGTCTTTCAAATGGATAATCAGTAAAATTTGTCTGTTAAAAAAAATGTGGGCCCCATATCGTTTTCAGGGGTGGCTCTTTGGTAGTTCTACTTTCTCACATTCCATAGTTGTTAGATTGGATAGCACTTTGAGTTAGCTTTGGTAATTTGTTTTCATAAAAAATTTTGACTTTATATATTTATCATGTACAATATGATGGTTTAATATATGTATACATTGTAGAAGGCTAAATCAAGCTAATTAACATATGTATTACCTTACATACTTTTTTTTATGTGTGGCAAGAACACTTAAAATTTACTCTCAGCAATTTCCAAGAATAGAAAACATTGTTATTAACTATAGTCACAAATGGTATACAGGAGACATCTTCAGCTATTCCTCCTATCTAATTGAAATATTGTATCCTTTGAGCATTATCACCCTATTCTCCTTCTCTAACCAGCCCCAGGTAACTACTATTCTGTTCTATGCTTCTATCAGTTCAGTTTTTTAAGATTCCACTAATGAGTGAGATCATGCAATATTTGTCTTTCTGTGCATGACTTATTTCACTTAATGTAATATACTCCAGATTTATCCATGTTGTCAGAAATAACAGGATTTTATTCTTTTTTAAGGGTATGTAGTCTTCCATTATATATATACACACACACACACACATATACACACACATATATATACATAGTGTGTATGTGGTATATGTGTGTATATAAATATACAATACAGACATGTACACACTATGTATATATATACCTAACACATACACACAATATAAATATATATACACTTAGACACACATACACACTATATATATACATACACACGCACACACATATCCACTATGTTTTCTTTGTCCATTCATTCACTGATGGGCTTAGGTTGATTTTATATCTTGGCTATTGTGAATAATGCTGTAATGAATGTGGGAGCACAGATATCTCTTTGGCATACTGTTCTCATTTTCTCTGGATATGTACCCAGTAAGAGTGGGATTATTGAGTCATAAGCTATTTTACTATAAATCTAAGTTTTCTGTTTGCAAGTGCATTTTCAACATCCATCCATTCACTCATTCATTCAATGTAATTTAATATATATGCTTTGACCTCTCCGATGTGCCAAATTCCTGGGGATAAAATGGTGAAAAAGGCACAGACTTTGTCCTTAGGAAACTTTTATTTTTATGACAGAGACAGGTAGAAAACAAAGAAAAGATGAATAATCAAAATAATTACAGAATAATCCAAACAATTCAGTGGTAAGGCCACCGAAGGAAAGAGCAGGTTATTGGGATAGGAAATGGCAGTGGAGGAGGTGGCTGAGAAGGCAGCCATGCAGAGCTTGGGTGACAGAGAATAATGGATACAGAAACTACATATTCCATCTATGTGTCCTAACGTGGGAACAGAACCTGGCATGCTCTGGAAATGTTCGGAGTTGCAGAAGTTGGAGCCTGGTAAGCAATGACGTAGGGAGGCATCAGCTGTGGTAGAGTAGAGATGGTACCAGATCTTATAGGGCACATAAGCTTTGTTTATGGGTTTGAATGTTACATGTAATGCTGTGAAAGCCATTGAAGAATATGCAGCAGGGAAATGAAATTATCCAATTTAAGTTTTAAAACATATATTTTGACAGCTGCATAGAGAACATATTAAGAGCTCTTTAAGGTAGAAGTAGGGGGATCAGCTAGGAAGCTGTTGGGGTAGTCGGGGTGACAGACGACTGTGGATTGGATTAGAATAATGGCCCTGGAGAGGGAGAGGACAGGAAAGTTTCAAGATACATATTTTGCATATAGAATAGAAAAGTTTGGTTGGTAGATTGAATATGAAGGTTTGAAGGAAGGAGAGAGAGGACTAAAGGATATCTCCTAGGCTTCTGGTCTAGCAACTTTGTGGTGCTTTTTGTTGAGTTAGGGAACACTACATGAAGTGGAACAACGCTGAAGAAAATTTTGTTGGGACATGTTAAGTTTGAGATGCATATGAGATATCTGAGCTGAGATGTCAAATAGCAGCTGGACAGATGAGTCTAGAGTTTCCTGGAGATATAAACTGACAGTCACAAGTATATACATTGTCTTTCAAGCTCTCAGAATGGGTGCTATTGTATAGGACAGCAGGTAAACATATGAGGACTGAGAACAAATTCCAAGGAATTCCAACATTGAAAGTTCAGGTGGAGGTAGATGCAGCAAAAGAGAGTGTGTGGAAAACTGGGAAGTGGTGGTATTGTGAGACTGAGCAAGAAGGACCTTGCAGGGAGCATTTCTGAAGATGCCTTTGTCAGTGGTGGTCCTTCCATAAGTGACTTTCTTATTGGGGTTATTATTTTGAATCATTTCTTAGTTGGCTGGAGAAATGTTGTAGTTACTTCTCACGGGGCGAGATCTCAGGTGGAATACTTACCGAGTCATTGATATCTGAGACAGTCCTGCTGCATTACTTACCGTAACTTCGGTAACTTTGGTAAGTCTCTAAATCCTGGATCCCAACTTCTCAAAACTCGATTATCCTCTACATGCACACACTGTTGCAAAGATGCTTATGGTCAGTGTAAAGTTCAATAATGCTATCAGGCTATTTATAATTATTAGTTCTTTCTAATGACTATTTTTCTAGTGTAGGACAAATTATTTCTATTCTTGATTCAGGATTTTCTTCAGTTGAGGTGTGTTTTTGTCTGTTATCTCTTTGGATATGGATTGTTTTTCATTTATACTGGTCTTGAGAAACACAAATTACCTGTATGTAAGGTTGTGATTGTCTGTTCTCAATCTTCTCTCTAATAATTGTCACTGGTTTTTCTTTTCCACTGTATTCTGGGAGGATTTTTCAAGGCCAAACTCTGTATTTGACTTTCACACAGTTCATTTTGTTCTCTGGAGCTTATTAAACGCTAGAAATTTTAATGAATTAAGTATTGACATTCCATTATTACCTGTTTCATTTCAAATCATTCCTGATCTCACATGCCTTCCTTTGCACTTCTGCTCACCAATTAGTTGGTTCTCTTTCATCTCTGTCCTTTGACTTATTGTCTCAATTTGCATCTTTATTTTTGTAGAAACGTTTTTTCCCAGCTTGTATCTGAAATACTTTGCCTGCACTAAATATTATAAAAATGTTTTCTGCTTCTCACCTTGTTGACTCCAGTTAAAGATTTTCTTTTACAGGCCCTATTATCTATATCTATTTTCCACTTATTTCTTCTCTTAAATAGTGAGCATTTTGACCAAGCATGAGGTTATCTCTGGACACAGAATTGTTGTTGGGTTTCCTGATTTGTTTGGATACAGATGGACACCTGCCTTGAAGCAGAAATCTCGAAGCTAATTCACGACCAATTACTTGACAGAAGCAGGAGAAAAAGTGAAGTATTCACTTACTAAGAACAATGGTGATATTGAGAAATGTCCTCTGGAGATGCTTCTCTCGGTATTGCCACGTGATACCTGTTTGTTATCCCACTGCCTCCACTATCTTGGGATTTTTCCTGGAATTTTGCTTACTCATAGGATTTTCATCTGGACATTTTCTATGCCCCCTTCCCCCCAGAGTATTTGAGAGGCCTTGGAGCTCCGCCTTGAACTTTCTGTGATGAGTCATCTTTAGTCGATCTTCCTTAATCTACCTAGCAGAAGTTCCTTGGTGCTTCTGACATTTTCATGACTCTCTTTTCTAGTTCCCAATGTTGATGTAGTCCTCCCGTTTTATGTTATTACAATTATTGTTTTTAGAATTGGGGGAGGGGTTGGTGATTGGGGAAGTAATCATATATGTGCTCAAGTTCATATCATTCTCTATTCCCTGTTCTACAGTATTTTTAACAATAAAATATTATACAGCCATTAAAATCACTTGCTAACTGCAATATATAAATGTTTTCTGTAGTATAATCTGAATTTCATTGAAAATTGTTCCATATATTTTAGCTCTACGTATGTAAACGAAAGGGCTAAAAGTAATATCCATAAAACATTGCTCGTGGTTATTTCTAGGGTATAAAATTATAGGTGGCTTTTACTTTCTTCTTGGTAACCAGGTATACCTCTCTAAATTTTCTGAACTAGGTATGTATAACTTTTAAAGCTATAAAATGTACTGTCAGTTTCAAATGTCGTGTACTCCAGGTAGCAGCCACAGGGACTTTTCATTCCTTTCCTAACACAGTATATTCTTTGCTAGGTCCTAGTTTGGAAAGCGGTTTGTCTTTGTTATTGTTTCTATGTGGGTCACCACAATCCTTTCTTCCCCTGAGTGGTGGGGAGCTCACAGGGCTTAGAGTCCCCTCCCTTTACTTTCTGGGCATGTTTCTCTCTCACGAGAGAAGAAACTAGGAGCCTTCCAAGTGTCCATGCCTCAGACCTTCCGCTTTACCTTATCTAGAGGAGAAAATGTTTGAAATTTCTAATATATAGGTGACAACCTTTCTTATTTTCAGGCTGCATTTTCCCATATAAGTTTGTTTTGAGAAAATTTTGCTGAAGCATTTGAAAAGCTTTGATGGACATGCTGGTTACTCAGTGGGTGACAGTAATACATGTTGAGCAAAAACTTATTTTTTTGGTGGGGGGAGTTTTTCTCTTTAATAGAAATGAAAGGCTACTTACTGGTCCCAAAATAAATATAAAGTTATCAAAAGGGAAGAAAAATTACATTTAACACATTTCTACTATATATGTTTAAAATAGTTAAAAAAATTGTGTTATGGAAAATTTGAAATATATGCAAAGATAAAGAGAATAATATAAACTTCCAGATATTCACCCAACTTCAATAATTATTATCCGCTTTCTGATTCAGGGACAGCTATACTTTCACTTTTTTCCTATAGTGTATTTCACAAATCTCAAACATTTCACATAAATGCTTAATATGTCCGTAACATATAAAGATGTTTAGAAAAAATTAGCCACAATGCCATTATTGCACATGACAAACCAAAGAAACAGGTTACTAATGTTACCTATCATCTATTTATATTCAAATCTCCCCAATTGTTTTTTTAAAAATCCTTTTATAGTTGGTTTGTGTTATAGTTTGGATATTTGTCCCCACCCAAGTCTCATGTTGCAGTGTAATTCCCAGTGTTGGAGGTCGGGCCCGGTGGGAGATGAATGCATCATGGGGGCAGATTTCTCATATGTCGTTTAAATCCATCCGCTTGGTGATGTCCTCGTGATAGTTAGTGAGTTCTCATGAGATCTGATTGTTTAAAAGTGTGTGACACTTCCCGTCCTTCTCTCTCTCTCTCTTGCTCCTGCGTTTGCCATGTGATGTGCCTGCTCCTCCTTTGCTTTCTGCCATGATTGTAAACTTCCTGAGACCTCCCTCGAAGCTAAGCAGATGCCAGCACCATGCTTCCTGTAAAGCCTGCAGGATGATTAGCCAATGAAACCTCTTTTCCTTCTAAATTACCCAGTCTCAGGGACTTATTTATAGCAATGCAAGAATGGCCTGATATAGTTTGCTTAATCAGGATCCAAACAAGTTACATACACAGTATCTTTGTCCTCAGGCTGCTATAACAAATCACCTTAGTCTGGGTAACTTATAAACAACAGAAATTTATTTCTTATGGTTATGGAGCCCACAAAGTCCAAGATCGAGGTGCCAGCATATTCGGTGTCTGAGGAAGGTAAACTTCCTCATAGACTGTGCCTTCTAGCTGTGTCTTCACATGGTAGAAGGGGAAAGGTGGTTCTCTGGGCCTCTTTTATAAGAACACCAATCCCATTTTGTAGGAGATAATCTAATCACTACTACCTGCCTCCCTGCCACCTCCTAATACCATCAGCTTGGGTTTGGGATTTCAAAATACGGACTTTGGGGAAACACAAATTTCAGACCATAGCACTCAGCATCTGGCTGATATGTCTCTCTCTCTTTAATCTTTAAGTGCCCATCTACACTTCTTGTGCCATTTGTTTTTGTTAAGGAAACCTGACCACTTACCCTGAAGCATATTCTGTATTTTGGATTTGGCTGGTTGCTTCCTTGTAATGTTTTTAAGCCTTTTGCTATTCCTTTTGTTTAATGACAGTGATTTTTAAAGAAAGTTTTGTCACTGTTTTGCACATCATAAAACTGTGCCTCAGAGAATTTAAGTAACTTATCAGTGGCAGAGCTGGAATTTAAATACCTATCTGCCTGATTTTAAGACCCAGACTCTCTCTACAATACCTTACTTCATAAATATATAGTTACTTAAAAAAGCAACAAGGATGTGGAAAGGGAGAAGAGAGATGGGGAAAAGCTGCAGAATTTTCTTTCCATTGCAGAATTTTATCATGGTACAATATGAAGTAAGGATAAACTAGAATAATTCGGTTTTTGACTCTAGAATAATTCGGTTTTTGGCTATCAGTTTGTATTCTCTTTCTTTTTATCACAAACTCACAATGTCTGGAATTCAGAGGCTTTTTACACGCCCAATAAATGATTCTGTTGCACTGAAAGAATGAATGCGTAATGTAGGTTTTACTAAAGATCTTGTGCACTTGGAGCAGTGTTTAACATCCCCGTGCCATGTGTATTATTTGCAAGGGCAGGTGTAACAAAGTACCACAAACTGGGTATCTTAGAGAGCAGAACAGAAATGTATTATCTCAGTTCTGGGGGACAGGAGTCTGAAATTATGGTGTTTGTAGGGTTGATTCCCTCTGAGGGCTATGAGGGAAGGATCTGTTTTGTGGCTTGCATATGGCCATGTTGATTTACATATTGACCTGTACATGTCTTCATATCCCAAATTCTCCTTTATATAAGGTCACCAGTTATATTGGATTAGGGAGCCCCCCCACCCCAACAATGGTTCCGTATTGAAATGAATGATCATTTCAACTTGATTATTCCTACAAAGACCCTATCTCCAAATAATGTCATATTTTTATGTGCTGGGGTTTAGGACTTCCACATATGAATTTGGGAAGGATACAATATAACCCACTATAACACATAACACATATTGAAGCACATGGATTCACAAAGCTTGTGTATTTCTTCCAGGTCCTTCTACCCTTGCCACCATCCTTCCTCCAGAAACAGCAAGCTTCATTACAAATACATTTCTCTTCTTGTTTCCTGGAAGCAGCTCCATACATTTCTCTTTGTCCCAGGTTCCAGGGCCCTGTTTACAAGGGAGTTTTCAAAGCATTCAACCTATAAAGAACCCTCCTCAGGAAGATTTTTTTTATTAGTGTCAAGCTAGGCAAAAACTAATTGCCAGTTCCAGGCTTTTTAAATTCAAATACATGAAAATCTCGATTGAGGACAAGTTCAAGTAGTACCTAAACCTGAAAATGTTTTGTGAGCTAGAAAGGATCATTCTCATTTGTTATGAGGACAAACCTGACCCTCAGTAAACTGTGGTTTAATTAGTGTTATGCATATATTTTTTATTTCTTTAGATTTTATTTTACTTTTTAATTCTAGTTGTTGGTAATGTTACCAGTGTTCAGCTGCTTTTACGGAAGATACTAGTTCTTATTTTTATTTTTTTTATTTTTATTTTTTTTTTGAGGCGGAGTCTCACTCTGTCGCCCAGGCTGGAGTGCAGCGGCGGGATCTCAGCTCACTGCAAGCCCCGCCTCCCGGGTTCACGCCATTCTCCTGCCTCAGCCTCCCGAGTAGCTGGGACTACAGGCGCCCGCCACCTCGCCCGGCTAGTTTTTTGTATTTTTTAGTAGAGACGGGGTTTCACCGTGTTAGCCAGGATGGTCTTGATCTCCTGACCTCGTGATCCGCCCGTCTCGGCCTCCCAAAGTGCTGGGATTACAGGCTTGAGCCACCGCGCCCGGCCTTAGTTCTTATTTTTATAAAGCTGATGAACGAAGAAGTTTGCTGTTCTATTTCAGTACCTATAACTGCAATTTAAACCTGGAGGCTTTGAGCTTACACAGTGATACCCCTCCTAAGTGGATCTCCTAAGAACATTCATGCTTCTTTGAAGGGAGTAAATAAACATTGGGAACTTTGAATCTAAACGTTCCAAATAAAAATGGTAAAAGACACCTTAGTGGAGGAACAAAGAGTCATAAATGACCTAGAATTTCAAAATATTTTAAAGTGTGTGGAATAACTTTCAATTTAAAAAGATTTTATTATTATTATTTTTTTAAACTGGAGTTACTTAAGCTACTATTCCTTGCAGTAATGTTGGTGGCTATCAAGGAAAAGAGGGCTAGTTCAGAAGTGGGTTAGTTGTTAGGTAGATACTAAGAATTAAAAAGAATGCTACAAATAACCTACAAACTGGATCATGTGCATGAATAATCTAGAGTTGTCTGAGCTTAGAATTAGTGAAATCTAGTGACTCTAGGAATATTTCACATTATTTGTATAGGAAAGAATATCTCCTGCAATATGCAGAAATCCAATCATTTTTCATATGTTACTTTCTCTCAAGAAACCTCGCACACATCAATGAAGTTTCAGTTAAAAACAGCACTCTAGGAATAAAGCTGCTCCATTATCTTGAGCCCTGCCACTATCCTGCACGTCAATACTCAGACCAGAAACCTTTTTCTAAGGTTGATGGATGCACTGTGTCTCAGTGTGTATGTGCCTATAGTTAGATTTTGCTTTTAAAAAGGAGCCATTAACCATGCCTATTTCAGTGTTTTCCCTTTTTTATCTGTACTATCAAGCTGATGTTTAACTATTTCACAACGTGTATTTCTCTAAAGTGTAGCAAAGGTGAACCAGAATTCTCTTTAGCACATGAATTTTATTTTGAATGATGTAGAAAGTATCTCCCATTCTGTTCAGAAAAGTAAATTATTATAGAGGATTTTTTTTTTCCCTCAAGTCTGATAACTCAGGGGACAGCAATCTGGTGTCTAAAAAATTGTAACTGATACCTAGAGATTACCAGTATCTAAAGCTAGTCTCTTTGGTTGAACCATATAAAATTGCCAATACTATACCATTCTTTACCTATTTCGTATGTGATATGGTCTGGCTCTGTGTCCCCAACCAGATCTCACCTCGAATTGCAATAATCCCCACATGTCCAGAGAGGGACCTGGTGGGAGGTAATTGAATCATGGTGATAGGTTTTTCCCATACTGTTCTCATGAGATTTGATGGTTTTAAAAAGGGGAGTTTCCCTGCACATACTCTCTTGCCTGTTGCCATTAAGATGTGCCTTTGCTCTTCCTTTGCCTTCTGCCATGATTGTGAGGACTCCCCAGCCACGTGGAATTGTGAGTCCTTTAAACTTCTTTCCTTTATAAATTTCCCAGTCTCAGGTTTGTCTTTATTAGCAGCATGAGAACAAACTAATCCAATAATTCTTTAATTATTCATAATGTCTTTAATTTAAAGAATTATATGTTATATTTTGACTGAAAATAGGAAAAAAATGTTACTTAAAGGCAAATAGAACCAAAAAGAGTCAGTAACAGGTTTTTTTTTTTTTATTTAATGAAAAAATAGATTTTATTAGCTACTTCTGTGACTCAATTCATAATTTTAGGCAGCACACCTCAATGTTAGAGAATGAACTTTTGCCTTGGTCCAGTCTATATGTAACATACAAAATTTCATGATGGCAGGGGTTTATATTTATTCATAATTAGTAAATCATCATAGATAATTTCAGACCTCCATATGTGTTATGAAGGAGATTAAATAGAATGATATGGTGGAGAGTGATTAGGGACCACTGTTGCTCAGGTGGTCTGGAAAGATCTCCCTGAGGATTTGAGGGATTGATTTTAAGAGACTGAATTTAAGCCCTTAGTCATGAGAATGAGGCAATGACATGAAGATTGGAGGAAGATCCTTTTAAGGAGAAGGAACGGGAAGTGTGAGGGCTGTGAGATGGGAATGAACTTGAGCCTTCGAGGGAGAGAAGAAGGATCAATGTGTCTAATCAACTGTTGTGTGCTTGTGAAATTCAAGAAAGACAAAGGCAGACTCTCTGCAAATAGTTGTTGAATGGCTGACTGACACAATGGCCCTGGGCGTGTGACTTAATGTTGCTAAATCACAGATTCCTCATTTAAAAATGGCAAGAATTCATAACTATCACAACAGCTTTTTTGGACAATGATAAAGTATAAAGGGCATGTGACAGACACAAAGTAAATCCTCAATAAATGTGAGAGCTTTCATTTTAGGCTTGCTGTTTTCATGCAACCAAACCTGTAATGAACACTTTAGTGCCTAAACCAGCAAAATAAATGAATCAGATAATTTTTGCCTTAATAACATTTATAATTTTCTTGAGGCTATAAAATAAGCTTCTAGACTGTACAGTACCAACAAAATAAAAGTACAGAGAAGGCAGGGAAAAGTGTAGTGGAAATAGCCTTGGGGAGATAAAAGAGAGTCGTTCGGGAGATGTGTAATTTAACTGGCCTTGAACATTGAGTAAGACCTTTTCTTTAAAGGGCCTCCTAGGAGGGAGTGTAAAAACAGGAAAAAACATAGTAAGATTAAGAATGGCATATTCAGGGGAATAGGGAATAGGAGTGAGGTTGTTCTGATTAGTAGAAGCATGTTTCAGTGACCGGGAATAATTGGCAAAATGCGTAGCTAAGGAAATTGAGGGCGAAAAGATCTAAGAAAGCAAAACCTTGAAAGTAAGGAAGAAGAGCCTGAACTTGAAGCAGTAGGGGTCAGTATTTCCTTAAACACCATGCCAGGAAGGCATATGCTGAACGATTGGAAGAAACAAGACCTTGGAAGGAAAGGATTTGGTAGGATAAGAGCCATAAATCTAAAATGGAAGAAGCACATATGAAGGACAGCTTGAAGGGATTAAGCAACACTTAGTGGCAACATTTTTATTTTGACAGTATAGCTACTGTGAATTAAGGATGGTAATTTCAAGAACTAGACTAACTGCTGCACATTTGTCATCTCTATTAATCTAATGACCTGGGGACCATTATTCAGGTTTTACAGATGAGGAACTAAAGCTCACAGAGATTAAGAGATTTTTGAAAAATAATATTTGGGTCTCTTCACCATTGCTAATGGATATCCATGCCTCCTAGAATAAACCAAGATGCTTCTTTTAGCCCTGAAAATCTTAGAAGATTAAGATGGGTTTGGAAAGATTAAAATAGGTTGAGAAGTCACAGCAACCACCACAGGAAGGCTGGGCAATTTTGTAGCCTGCTCCCTCTTGTAATTTATCAGTTCTTTATTCTGGAGTTTCTCTATCCTGACTGGTGACCACAAGGAGAAAACAGCACTGAGAAGCAGTGTCAGTGGATGAGGCTTGTGGAAGCTTTTCTTAATTACTTTGGTTGTCAAGGCTTAAGTTATGTTACATTAGTAACACAATTCTGTCTTTATATTTTCTATAGGGACCACTGTTACTCAGGTGGTCTGGAAAGGTCCCCCTGAGGATTTGAAGGACTGGATTTTAAGAGATTAGATTTAAGACCATAATCATGAGAATGAGACAATGCTATGAGAATGAGAATGAAGAGATATCTATGTATGTATGTATGTATGTATGTATCTATCTATCTATCTATCTATCTATCTATCTATCTATCTAGACATAGATATAGATACAGATTTTTTGGCAGGTATCTAATATAAATACACGGCCATGGTCCCAGATAATCAATGGTAGGGTATGCATTTTCATTGGTTTTGTTCTTGTTTGATCCATTCAAAGTTGAGCTTCTGAAGTTTCCAGAATAAATATTAGCTAATTAGGTGATAAATTATGATATGTCACTGACATGCAGGGCACTATGGTAGGCACTATGAATAAAACAAAAATGGCCTTTTAAGAAGCTTATACACTTAAGCAGCTGAGAATAGTGGCTAGTCAATTACCCAAAGGGCAGGGAGACAGCCCACTGTGATGTCCATAGCCTAAGAATATTCTTTGGAATATGTTCTAAATGCTTTTATCTTTCCTACTCTTTCTCCTGCTTTGAATGTCTATCTCCATCTGCTATATCCTTTGCTTGTCTCTTTATTTTCACTTTTATTTTCTCCTCCTTACAACCTTTTCTACCCCTGACTCCATTATTAAGCATATT
>NW_012100987.1:4216534-4236490 GCF_000951045.1 Mandrillus leucophaeus
TCGCCCGGCTAATTTTTTGTGTTTTTAGTAGAGACGGGGTTTCGCTGTGTTAGCCAGGATGGTCTCAATCTCCTGACCTTGTGATCCGCCCGTCTCGGCCTATTAAGCATATTTCTTAGTATCAGGTTTAAGGAGTAGGTTTTCTTTCCCTAGGTATTAATTTTAAATGTAGGCAACTTCAATACCTTATTTTTTTTTTTTTTTTAAAACCCTTGGATTAAGTTACTTTATAGACTTTTTTTTGTCCAATGAACTTTGATTAAAAATACGCTTCCTTGTCTCTGACTAATGTTATTTGAGGTTTAATTTCCAGATATCTTCTTTTCAATTAGTTTTGTCGAATAAACACAGTCATAGACATATACACATACACGCAGAGATCCCAGGAGTGTTAAACTAAATTTTTAATTTTTCTTGGCATTCAGCCCAGATTGATTTAACTTTTTAAAAATTCTCATTGTGTCCTAGATCCTGTTTTAAAATAGGCAATTTATAATTACTGATTAGCCAGAATAGGAAGATAAGGAAGATGATTAGCTCATGAAAGCTTTAGTTTTTCTCAAAGATTGAAATCACGGCAATAGATATGTACAATGTAAACACTTTCCTATATAATAAAAGCTTGTTTCTTCCCCAGTAGTACAGATCCTCTTCATTATTACAAATGAATTAACCCTGCTAGAAAATTCAATCATCTTTTTAGCCTACTAAATTTTATCTCCCTTTATTTTCTGTTGATCTCTTTTTTTGAGCAGTGAATTAGTTCTAACAGACTTATATATAATTCACCATTGTTCTTTTATCAGAGTGTTCCCAAAAAGTCAAAAAAATGAAAGAAAAGGCTATTCCATAAATATTTTTACTAGAGATGTAGAAAGTATCTTCTGAAAGCTAAGAGGATGTATTTCTCTAAAAATAGCTCCTCAAGCCCTGCTGAGTTTTAGACTTAAGATTTAGATAGCTTTTTAAGAGTATACAGCCGGCCCTCCATAGCCACAGGTTTTGCATCCGTGGATTCGACCAACCTGGTGAGTCCAGGAGGATCCACTGTATGTGTTTTCCTTCCATGTTTGGTTGAATTTGAAGATGCAGAACCCTGTATATGGAAAGTGACTGCGCTACCCTATTTTTTTTAAGAGACTTGAGTATACATGGATTTTGGTACACTAAGGGGTCTTGGAACCAAACCTCACCCTGTGAATATGGAGGGCCAACTATATATAATGGGGTGTTGGTAAAAGTTAAACAAAAATCCCTGATTTGTGAAGCACACTAATTTCTGTGGTATACTCCCATCATATCTGATTTCAAGCCACCAACCTGAAATCACTAGATGCAAAGCTTCAAAGATGCCCACTAGTCTATTATTACATTGTGTCACCACTATACAAAAAAAAAAAAAAAAATCCTGAGGTAATTGATAATAGTAAAATCTAGTGAAATTATTAAGAAGTAATGAATTTTGAGTATTGCTTTTGTTTTAAATCTAATTTTTGAAATGTTTAATAATGGCTGTTTGACAACTGCTCACAACATGCCTGAAAAATTAACACTAAACTCTATAAGCTCATATGAGTTAACTTTGGCACACCATTGAATCACAGTATTACAATGCTTACGTGATTCCAGAAAATGAAATTTCAAATTTGTAAATTTGAGTTTCTAGTTCTGCCTAAATGCTCACAGACCACTTTTAGTGATTTGGACAAAGAAAGGGAAGAAATAGCTAAAGGAAACAAAGAGAGGAATACAATTTTTTAATTTTTAAATTTATTTTTATTTGTTTTTCGAGACAGAGTCTCACTGTGTCACCCAGGCTGGAGTGCAGTGGTGCGATCTCAGCTCACTGCAAGCTCCGCCTCCCGGGTTCATGCCATTCTCCTGCCTCAGCCTCTCGAGTAGCTGGGACTACAGGCGCCTGCCACCACGCCCGGCTAATTTTTTTGTATTTTTAGTAGAGACAGGGTTTCACCAGATCTCCTGACCTCATGGTCTGCCCGCCTCGGTCTCCCAAAGTGCTGGGATTACAGGCGTGAGCCACAGCAATTTTTTAAAGGAAAAAAAAAGAAAGACATCTGGAAAAAGTGACACATTTAGGAACCCAAGATGGGTGAATGAGTAGAGAAAATTGTGGGAGAATCTCTATTTTTTGAATTTAGCTCATCTCCAGTTCATGAATTTGTCACTGATAAACCCTGAGAAATGATGAAATGTATTTTCCAGTTTATGTTCTGTTAACAAAAGATTTCCAAATTTGAGTGGTTTACAGCATCAATGATTAATTTCTAACTCACACAACATGTCCATGATCAGTTGGCTGTAGTTCTGCCCCATGCTGTCTGAATTCCAGGACCTAGGTAGATAGAGCCGACTTTATCTGGGACATAGCCTGTCTCATAGCAGAGAGAAAAGAGAGATGGCTCAACCATGTGCTAGTTTCTAAAATAACACTTCTACTACCTGCTCATATTTCATTGGCCAAAGCAATCTACACAGCCATGCTTGATATAGTCAGGATGTCTACTTTTCTCTCAGGGAGGAATGTCAAAGGGAAGGAGGGAGCTGCTGGGAGGAACAGCAAATATTTTGAATATAATATGATCTCCCACATGGAGAAAGGAAAAGGTATCAAAAATATGGCAATTGTTGTAGCAGAGGATGCTGGAGTTCTCCAACATTTGTATTCTCCTCTTCTTCTTGATCAGACATTGTTTAGGCTCCGTTAAAGGCAGGAGTGGACACATAAGTGAGTTCTGGCCAAGGCCAGAGTCTTTTGGCCAGAGTTGCCACTTCTGTTTCCCTTTCCTTGGCCAAGTTAAGTTACACGGCCAAACTTGAGTTCCACAGAGTGAAGATGTACAGGCTTCTTCCAAAGACGGCTGTCAAAGGGTGGGGCATCCCAGGGTGAGGCAATGAATATTTTGAACATTAATACAGTCTGCCACATGAAGGATGGAAAAGGTACCAAAAGATGTTGTGGCATAGGCTCTCATGTTCTCCTTATGACCCCACATGTGCAATCCTCTGTCTCCTTCCCCATCTGCCCACTGACTGGAACAGGTGCCAAGAAACAAGTGGAGAGCAGAGCCCCAAGATGGAAAGCACCTGAGCCCTTGAAGGATGAGGGCACACAGACCCCTCCTGCCACATTGGATGACGACGAGTGGGTGAGAAACTCTCATATGAGAAGCCACTGAGATTTCAGGCTGTCTTGTTATTGTTGGCACAGCATGACTGTATTAGTCAGGGCCCTCTAGAGGGGCAGAACTAATAGGATAGATGTAGGTATGAAGGGGAGTTTATTAAGGAGTGTTGACTCACATGATCACAAGGTGAGGTCCAACATATAGGCCGTCTACAAGCTGAGGACAAGGAAGCCAGTCCGAGTGCCAAAGCTGAACTTGAAGTCTGATGTTTGAGGGCAGTAAACATCCAGCACAGTAAAAAGATGTAGGCCAGAAGACTAAGCCAATCTAGACTTTCCACATTCTTCAGCCTGCTTTCATTCTGGCTGTGCTTGCAGCTGATTAGATTGTGCCCACATAGATTGAGGGTAGGTCTGCCTTTCCCAGACTACTAACTCAAATGTTAATCTCCTTTGGCAACACCCTCACAGACACACCCAGGAACAATACTTTGCATCCTTCAGTGTAATCACTATTAACCATCACAATATACCTAGTTTGCTTTGACAAATTCAGGTTGCTCCTGAAATTATAAATGAGTAAGTATGATATCAATCCCTTTGAACACTGTGGATTGAAAAATTACTCCCACAAAAATGTATTCATCCTTATCTCCGGAATCTATAAATGCTACTTTATATTAAGGCAGGGTTTTTGCAGATGTGATTAAAGATGTTGCGATGGTGAGATTGTGATAGATTATGAGGGCGGACCCTAAAAGGAATCATATATATCCATGTAAAATGTAGTCAGAGGGAGATTTGAACACAGACAGAAGAGGAGATTTTGATTTCAGCTCATCGATAGTGATTTAAGACTTCTGGCCTCTAGAACTATGAGAAAGTAAGCTTATGTTCATTTATTTTTTTTTTTTTGAGACGGAGTCTTGCTCTGTTGTCTAGGCTGGAGTGCAACGGTATGTGATCTCCACTCACTGCAACACCAGCCTCCTGAGTTCAAGCAATTCTCCTGTCTCAACCTCCTGAGTAGCTGGGATTACAGGCATCTGCCACCATGCCTGGCTAATTTTTGTATTTTTAGTATAGACAGGGTTTCACCATGTTGGCCAGGCTGGTCTTGAACTCCTGACCTTGTGATCCATCCACTTTGGCCTCCCAAAGTCCTGAGATTATGGGCGTGAGCCACAGTGCCTGGCCAAGTTTCTGTTCTTTTGAGCAACCACATTTGTAGTAATTTGTTATAGCAGTCATAAAAATCTAATACAAGAACCAAGATAAAGTGATGACAGGGAATCAAGTGTCAATGTTCAGTCTCAATAAGGTTATGTCCAAAAGAAAACATGTTAGGAGATGTTAGGTAGAACACTTTCAAGTTTTCTTTTAAGACTTAATAAAACTCACAAGTCTTATAATTTATAAATTGAGTTCATATGATTCCAAACCATCCCAAAGTCTGAGAGCAAGAATAATAATTACCTCATCTAAAATCTCCAGTCTCCTAATTTTACGTGTAAAAAGAAAACAGACTTAGAGATGTTATGAGACTTGTTCCCAATTAAACAGCTTAGTCTTAGAGTAGGTAGTAGAATGTAATTTTTCCAACTCCTAATCCTTAAGGAAATTAAAATTGCAAAATCAAAGCTAGGGGTTTGTGTGTGTGTGTGTAGGCAGGAGGAAAGTATGTGAAGTCTCCCCTCAAATGCATTGCTGTGGCTCCTGTGATGAGCTACCACATCGTGTCCTTCAGGACTGAAGCATTTATTCACGAGTGACTGAATGCTGGCAACTGACACCGCATAGCCCCCTCATTTGAAGTGAGGCCTTCGTCCATAGTCATGCTGGAGCTATTTTTAATTTTTTAAGAACCCTTCATACTGTTTTGTTTAAATGGCTGTACTAATTTTCAATATCACCAACAGTATATCAGGGTTCCCTTTTCTCCATATCTTTGCCAACACTTGTTATCTGTCATCTTTTTGATAATGGCCAATCTAATAGGTGTGTGGCGATTGCTTATTGTGGTTTTGATTTGCATTTCTCTGATTAGAGATGTTGAACTTTTTTTTCAGATATCTTTTGGAAATTTGGATGTCTTATTTTTAAGTCTTTTGCCCATTTTTAAATAGAGCTATTTGTTTTCTTATTAAGTAGTTTGAGTTCCTTGTATGTTTTGGATATTAGCCCCTTAGTTGATGCATGATTTGCAAATGTTTTCCCTAATCTATGGGTTGTCTGGTCACTCTATAGTTTTCTTTGCTGTGCAGAACCTGTTTAGTTTGATGTAATCCCATTTGTATATTTTTGCTCATGTTGCCTGTAATTTTGTGGTCATACACAAGAAATCACTGCCCAGACCAATGTCATAAAACTTTTCCTCTGTGTTTTCTTCTAGTAGTTTTATAGTTTGAGGTCTTCTATTCAAATCTTTATCCATTTTGAGTTGATTCTTGTATAAGAGTGAGATAAGGGCCCATTTTCAGTTTTCTGTATATGAATATCTAGTTTTCCTAACACCATGTAGTGAAGAGTGTTCTTTCTGTATTGGGTATTCTTGGCATCTTTGTCAAAAATCATTTGGCCATAGATATGAGTTTTTTTCTCGGCTCTCTATCCTATTTCATTGGCTAGTATGTTTGTTTTTATGCCAGTATCACGTTGTTTTAATTACTATAGCTTTGTAATATATTTTGAAATCACATAGTGTTGATGCCTCTAGCTTTGTTCTTTTTGGTTAAGATTGCTTTGGCCATTCTGGGTCTTTTGTAGTTCCACATAAATTTTAGGATTATTTTTTCTATTAATGTTTTTGTTAAGAATGACTTTGGAATTTTGTTAGGGATTAGATTGAACATGCAGATTGCTATGGAATGTTGTTTTTTTTTTTTTTTAGTTTTCATCTTACTTGACTTAGCAACAGCATTTAATAAAGATGATCACTTTGCTTCATTGGAACACTTCTTCTACTTTGTTTCCAGAATTCTGCATGCTCTTGGTTTTCTTTCTTCTCTGATTCTAGTTTCTTAGCGTTGTGATTACCCAGGAAATAGACTTTGGACTTCATTTTTCTCTATCTACATTTTTCCCCTTGATATTTCATTCAAGTTCATGGCTTTCTCTTCTATTTTTTTAGATATAGAGTCTTGTTCTGTTGCCCAAGCTGGAGTGCAATGGTGCAATTATATTTCACTGAAACCTTGAACTCCTGGGCTCAAGCAATCCTCTCAACTCAGTCTCTGGAGTAACTAGAATTACAGGTGTGCACCACCACGCGCAGCTGATTTTTAAACTGTTTTTTATAGAGATGGAATCTTGCCATGTAGTCTCTCGGCTCAAGCAATCCTTCCACCTCAGCTTCCCAAAGTGCTGAGACTATAGGCATGAGCCACCATGCCCTACGAAGCTCATGGCTTTAAATGTCACTGACATGGTGACACCTTTCAAATGTATTGTTAAAAACCTAATCTCTCCACTAAAGTCCAACTACCATTGCAACATCGGTACTGAAACATCTACTAAATGTCACAAATTTAACTTTTCAGAATGTGAACTCTTGATTTTTCCCTGCAACCTGCTACATCTAGATCTTAATGGAGTTATGCTTCACGTCTTTTCTCTCACACCCCACATTTGATCCAACAGAAAATCCTATATGCATTATCTTTAAATTTTATTTAAGATCTGACCACTTTTCAACATCTCTGCTTCTGTCCTGATTTGACACCACCTTCTTTCTTCTGGATGACTGCATTAGCCTCCTAAATTTCTCCCTGATTCTATTATTTTCCCCACTGCAGTCAGTTATTTGTACAGCAACAACCAGAGTGGACCTTAAAAATGTCAAATCATATTATTTACTACTGAAGTCCCTCCAATACTCCCATCTCATTCAGGATAGAAACCAAAATTTGTAAAATGGTGTCTTTGGATTTTATGTTGTGTAGACCCTGATGATATTTGTGACTTCATCTTATACTCTCCACTTACTCACTTTGATTCTGCCTCTCTGCTGTTACTCAAACACTTTAGCAAGTGCCTGCTCAGGGTCTTTGCCCCTGCTGTTCCCACTATCTAGAATGCTCTTCCCCAGACAACTCTGTGGCTCATCAAGTCACCTTTCTCAGGCCATTAATCGAATGCTACTTTCTCAGTGTAGCCTTCTTAGACCACTTTACTTAAAATTGCATACCACTCCCAATCCACCAATTAAACATTCCCCAGCCTCCTTCCTGTTTTTTATTTAAATAGCACACAATCACCATTTAACATAACACATTAAATTTTAAAAATTACATATCTCGGGGTAAAAGTGCCGATTTCTTACATATGTAATATGTATGAATATAAATATGTAACATATATGTATGTAAGAAATACATACATATAAAACAAATATATATTTGATATATATATTTGAGAGAAGAAATTTGTCAGTTTACTGTTATGCCATTAGTACCTAGAGTAGTGAGTGGCACATAGTAGGGACTCAGTAAATATTGAATGAATGAATACAATGTATAGCTTGGAATTAAGACCTCAAGTGGTGACCCTAGTATACCCACTTCCCCATTCACCTTATTCCACTCCCATCCATTGCCTCTTCACTACTGTGATGAAAAAACATCAAATTCACTTTCCAAACAGTAGAGTTGACTCCTCCTGTTCTGCTTACTCTTAGCACTTTCTTGAGCAAGTTGCTTACTTTCTCTGCTTCATTTTCTTTATTTCTTCATTAATCAGTATACCAACCTTGCATGGTTGTTCTGACAATAAAATAAGAGGGTATATCTACAGTACAAATATGAGGGTTTTTTAAAATTATGAATTGCTGTTCACACTTGGAAATGCCTTTTTGGGGGACATAGATTTAGCATATATCTTTTTTTTGAAATTTTGAATATTGTGCTTTTTATTAAAAAATAAACACAATGAAGAGTGATAGAATATTACGTAGACTGCTTTATAGCACTACTTGTTCATGGTCACATATTTTCAATGATGACTATAATGAACAAACATTCTAACTGCAGGGTACTTCAGGGAGTACTGCAGAGCATCAGGTAGAGTTGGAACTACATAGAGACTGCACCAAGAGGGAGGTTTGCTCTTATGGAAAACAGGACAGTAATATTCTGGCAGCATATGAAGATAATAAGGTTATGTGAGGCAAGAGGCTTAAAGAAAGAAGAGAGATAGTAAGCCAACTGATTGCATATTCTATTCATAAAAGTCTGCTGTTTTCTCATCCTTGCAATGATAACTAATAGATTTATACTTAAAAAGGAGTAGGGAGTAATCATTTGTTATTTTGGTTTTGCAGCAGCCATTCTCCCTTATTTACAACATCCAGGTTTCGTTATGGGGATTACCCTTGTCCCTGAGGTAGAGTCCTGGTGGCATTGTAATCAAAGTGCTGTGCCTTCCCATAGGACAAGCAAGTAAGGGAGGAACAAAGAACTCCCAGGAATTCCCTTCACCCAGATATTTCCTCTCTTAAGAGTGATACAGCCAAGGGCAGGTACCTTGCAAACATGCAGTCAGGAGGACTCTTTTATAGACTATAACCATTGTACAGAGGAATGTAAGCAAGGATACTTTTTAGAGTTCCATTATTCCCACGATGTTGGTTGGAAGAGAAGGTGAGTAGTTCTTGCCTTCCAGAATCTCAGAGGAGCCCTTTATCCTGCCCATATCTAAGCCTAGTTTTCCAGCCTCACCTTCTTTCTGTAGCTGCCCATTATTTTTTCAATGAATTCTCCCCTTTTAAAAATCCTAAGAAAGTCACTAAGATGATGAAATAGGATACATCAGCCTTCATCCCTCCACACACAAACCACAACTATAGAGACAGCTATGTACAAATCAAAACATCTCTGAGAGGGCTCAGGAGCCCATTAAATAATTTTTAGCCACACAGTGGAGTGAAAAAAACCCATAAAACAACAATGACAACAACTACAACCAAACAACAACAACAACGAAATGGAGAATACCTACACAGAATAGATTGCTGGTGAGATTGGAATACTTGAGATGCCAGGAGACTACTAGTAACACAGAAAGGCAGAGGTTACTGATATCAGCCACATGGTGAAAACTGCCATGGTTTCCAGTCCTCCACAGAGGACACCAGCACACCAGCATCTTTTGCCACTGAAGTAACCAACAGCTACTTCTGCCAGAGAACTCCACAGAGAGGGAGATATAGCTGCTTAATCCCCTGCTGCAAGAAACAGCCTTTGTTGAGCCACTTCAAGAAAGGAGCTGCAATCTCTCTCAGTCCCCCGAGAGTTGCTATATTTATATATCAGATAAAATAGATATTAAGTCAAAATATGTAACATGAGACAAAAAAGGTCATTATATAATGATATAATTCATCAAGAAGATATAACAGTTATAAAAATATAAAGGCACTCAACATTGGAGCACCTAAATATATAAAGGAAATACTAATAGATCTGAAGAAAGAGATCAACTACAAGGCAATAATATTAAGGGGTTTTAGTAGCCCATTTTCAACAATGGACAGATCATTCAGACAGAAAATCAAAGAAACATTGGGTTTGAACTGCCTCTTACACCAAAGGGACCTAACAGACATGTACAGAACATTCCATGTAACATCTGTAGAATACACATTCTTCTTAAGTGCACACAGAGCATTCTCCAGGGTAGATCCCATATTAGACTACAACACATGTCTTAACAAATTCAAAATGACTGAAATTATATCAAGTATCTTTCCTGACTACAACTGTATGAAACTAGAAATCACTAATGGAAGGAATTTCAGAAAATTCAAATATGTGGAAATCAAACAATATACTCATAAGGAAACTAAAAGGAAAATTTAAAAAGTATCTAAAGACAACAAAACTTATAGGATGCAGAAAAAGCAGTTTTAACAGAGAAGTTTTTAGCAATACATGCATGCATAAAAAAGAAGACAGAGCCCAAATAAACAACCTAATATCATACCTCAAAAAACTAAAGAAAGAACAAACTAAGCCCAAACTGAGTAGAAGGATGGAGTAGTAAAGTTCAAACCAGAAATAAATGAAATAAAAGCTAGAAAAAACAAAAAAGATCAACAAAACTAAGAGTTGCATTTTGAAAAAGGTAAACAAAATTGATAAACCTATAGCTAGATGAGCTAGAAAACAGACGGAGATTCAAGTAAAAATAATTGAAAGTGGGGTGCTACAACTGATACCACAGAATTACAAAGAACCATAAGAGACCACTAAGAAAAATACACCAACAAATACACCAACAAATTGGATAACTGAGAATAAATGGATAAATTCCTAGACGCATACAATTTACCAAAACTAAATTACGAAGAAATAAAAAACCTGAACAGTTCAATAACAAGTAAAAAGATTGAAGCAGTAGTTAAAAGTACTTCATTAAAGAAAAGCTCAGGACCTGATAGATTCATTGCCGAATTCTACCAAACATTTAAAGAACAGTATTCCTTCTCAAACTCTTTCAAAAAGTTGAAGAGGAGGGAAAACTCCCAAACTGATTTTACGAGGCTGAGTATTACCCTGAAATCAAAGCCAGACAAGGATATCAGAAAATTAAAGGACAATATCCTTCATAAATAGATCTGAAGAGATGCACAAATCTTCAACAAAATACTAGCAAACCAAATTTAACAGCACATTAGAAGAATCATTTACCATGATCAAATAAATTTATCTTTGGTATGCAAGGATGATCACAAATTTATAAATGTGATATATCACATTAAAACAAGGAAGTACAAAAGCCATATGATCATCTCAATTGATGGAGAAAATGCATCTGATAAAATTAGACATCTTTAATGATAAAAGAAACTTTCAAGAAATTAGGTATAGAAGGAATTTATTTCAACAACAACAACAAAAATACCTTTTGAAAGCCTGTAACCAGCACCATATTCAATAGTGAAAAGTTGAAAGCTTTTTTGTGTAAGACAAGATCAGAAATAAAACAAGGATACCCACACTCATCACAACTATTTAACATAGTACTGAAAATCCTAGCCAGAACAATTAGACAAGAAGAAGAAATATAAGGCATTCAAGTCAGAAATGAAAAAGTTAAATTGTCTCTGTTTACAGACAATGTAATCTCATATATAGAAAACCCTAAAGAACTTCACTAAAAAGCTATTAGAACTAATAAACAAATTCAGTAAATTTGCAGGATACAAAATCAACATATATAAATCAATAGCATATCTGTACACTAACAAAAATTATCAGATAAAGAAACCATGAAAACAATCCCATTCACAATGGCTACAAATAAAAAATAAAATATTTAGGAATAAATTTAACCAAGGAGGTGAAAGACCTGTACATTGAAAACTATACAGCATTGATGAAAGACATTGAGGAAGGCATAAATAAATGGAAAGATGGCCCGTGTTCATGGGTTGGAAGAATTAGTATTGTTCAAATGTTCATAGTGCCCAAAGCTATCTACAGATGCAAAGAAACCCCTATCAAAATTCCAATGGCATTTTTCACAGAAATAGAAAAATCAATCCTAAAATTTGTGTGAAGCCATAAAATACACAGAATAGCCAAAGCAATCCTGAGTAAAAAGGACAAAACTGGGATCATCACATTTTCTGATTTCAAAATGTACTACAAGACTATAGTAATTAAATCAGCATGGTACTGGCATAAAAATAGTCACACAAACCAATGGGATGGAATAGAAAGTACAGAAATAAACCCAAACATTTATGGTCAAATAATTGTCCACAGAGATGCCAAGAACCCATGATGTGGAAAGGGCAGTCTCTTCAATAAAGGGTGTTGGGAAAACTGGATATCCAAATGCAGAAGGATGAAATTAGACCCTCAACTCATACCATATGCAAAAATCAGATCAAAATGGATTAAAGACTTATAAATAAGACTTGCAACTATAAAACTACTGAATAAAATATAGAGAAAAGCTCCATGACATTGGTCTGGGCAATAATTTCTCTGGATATGATCCCCAAAGCACCAGCAATATGAACAAAAAAAGACGAATAGAATTATATCAAACTAAAAATCTTCTTCACAGCAAAGGAAGCAATCAACCAAGTGAAGAGATAAACCATGGAATGTGACAATATGTTTGCAAACCATCCATCTGATGAGGTGTTAGTATCCAAAATATATAAGAAAATCAATAGTAAGAAGACAAATAATTAGATTTTAATATGGGCAAAGAATCTGAATAGATTTTTCTCAAAAGAAGACATACAAGTGATCAACAGGCATATGAAAAAATGCTCAACATGACTAATCATCAGGAAAATGCAATTTAAAACCACAATGAGATGTCACCTCATAGCTGTTAGAATGATTATTATTGAACACACAAAAGATAAGTGTCAGTAAGGATGTGGAGGAAAGGGAACCCTAATACGCTGTTGGTGGGAATGTAAATTAGTACAGCCATTTTTGAAAACAGTGTGAAGGTTCCTCAAAATATTAAAAGTGGAACTACCATATGGTCCAGTAATACCACTATGTGGCATACATCTAAAGGAGATGAAATCAGTAAATCGAAGAGATATTTTCACTCCCATGTTCATTGCAGCATTATTTACAATAGCCAAGATATGAAATCAACATAAAGGTTCACCAGTGGATGAATGGATAAAGAAAATATACTATATATACAAAGGAATACTATTAGCCTCTTTAAAGAAAATCCTGTCATTTGTGGCAACGTGGATGAAACTGGAGGACAATGTGTTAAATGAAATAAGTCAGGCACAGAAAGACAAATACCATACAGAAACTAGAAAAGTCAAATTCATAGAATCAGAGTAAAATGGCGGTCAGCAGAGGCTGGGAAATGCGGAAATGTTGGTCAAAGTACATAAAACTTTAGCTGTACAGAAGAAATAAGTTCAAGAGATCTATTATATGTCATGGTGATTATGGTTAATAACAATAGGTGGTATCCTTGAAAATTGCTGAGTGTAGAATTTAAGTATTTTCACCACACACACACACAAAAAGATGTGTGAGGTAATACAGATGTCAAATACCTTGTTTTAGCCATTCTACAAAACATCATGTTGTATGCCATAAATATGTACAATTTTTACTTGCCAAAAAATAAAATAATCTTAAATTACTAGCATTGGTTTCTATAACTTGTAAACAGATGAATTGGGATATAGCAAGATCAAAATGTGAGATAAGATAATCTCTGTAGATCACTCAACAGTCTCACCTGCTTTGAATACAGTCACAGGCCACTCTCAGCTTGCTCTGTCAAGATATTATCCTCCTGCAGCATTAAGCAGTGGATTGTTTCTATCACCCACACACAATTCCTACCTTACATCTTTCTATTGTAGAAAAATGCTCATTATAAATAGTGTAAAAGAATAATATGCTTTGTAGATGACATTGTCCCAGAAAAGGCCAAAAGCACATAGGGATATGTAGTAGTTACAATTCCTCTTTGCTCCGTCTTTTCACCAATTGCAATGTATTAACAAAAATGCAGAGATAATATGGAGAGTAGGGCTTTGTTAATATAGAGGAAAAAACCAGATACAGAATAGGGAATCTAATAGACCTATAGGCACTGCTTTCCTTATTCCCGTTCTTTAATTTTTCTATCCCCCTCCTCTTTGCCAATAAGAATCCTACCATTATCACACAGAACATGCTGTTGACTTTAAGTATCAATTTCAAGTAAAATAGTTTAAACATTCAAGTGTGGACATAAAAAATTAGCTATTGAACTTACCTATTTATTGAAATTTGGTAAAAAAATAAAGGAACAGAAGAGATATAAGAATAAATAAAGAACAAAGAAAGTATAAAGGATGTAACAGTAGAAGAGATACCAAGTAAATTCTGAAGACAGGAAAGATGGTAGATAAGCAATAACTATGTTATTAAAATTAGAGAAAACCAAGAATTGCAGATTAATTTCCACTAAAAAACCCCGAGTAGGCTCAAAAGAAGAAGTGCCAGGTTATTGTGCTGGTGAGGGCATGGGCAGTAACGAGAAAAGAGTATCAGTTAGCAGTCTTTAAGGAGTACTGAAACTCCACAGATTCTTGCTGCAGTGGCTAAGTTTTTTTGTATATAGGAGATAGGTGACAATTTTTATTAATTGAAATTACATGGCTTTGTAGTAAATTTTCACTGACATTTGACAAATGAAGGTTGTTTTTAAAACCCAAGAGAAGATAAGTAATACTTGATTAAAGGTGCTTTGGGGTCTATGCACAAACATGCTATAGGATGTGTTTTTGAAATAATGGTAGAGGACACTGAGAGAAAGAGAAAACGTAATTGGTAAAGCTGAGTGACAGGTGCATGGGATTCATTTCACTATTCTCTTTATTTTTTTCATAATAAAAATAAAAATTTTAAGTGCTTAAGGAAAAGCTCCAAAGTTGGCAAAGTCTACTTATTGCTTTACCTCAGGAACTAACCTGAGTATTGACCTTAAATGAGCAACCCATTTAAGAGAACAGCTAGTTCATTCTGCCTGGTGCTATTGTTTCCCACAAATCAATATTTCTACTGCATTGTTTGAGGTTGAGCTGCCTGTGTCTTACAAGTGGTTTAATGTGGAGGCACTTGTGGCTACACCCGAGTAGAGGGTGGTTACTGAATCACTGAAAGAACAATTGAAATCACATGAGTCTAGGAACAGACAAGAAGACAGCAAAAGAGGGACAGCTTCCTGCAAATGACAGAGGGGTCTTTTACAGTCCGTATGAAGACTGCACAAATTACCTTTGGGATGTTGTGTCTGTTCATTCCTGAATTGTGAACGGGCGTTTACTTCTTAAGAGATACAGATGTTATTCATCATTACAAGCCTGATTCTTTAGAGAGCTGAGATTTGGTCTTAACACATCATACTGTATTTAATAAGAATAAGCATCTCAGGATTAGGATATAAATCTTACTTGTTTAGAAAATTCTAGAATAAGGGGAGCTTAGAAATGGGAATGAGAAAGACAGGCATCAAGTAAGAGAGACAGAAGATGGATGGGAGCGAAATGGTGGGAAAGGGAAGGAAATGACATATTTTCCTTTCAAGTCTGTGCCTAGCTCTTATTTTGAGTATAGTAATTTGATTCATGCTTATACTCTGTGTCTGATTTATTACTGATTTCATCATGAGTGCCCAGCTCCACTGGCTCTTGCCCATTTGTCTCCAAGGTAGTGAAACCACCATCCACACAATGACTGTACCAGTTGACCCTGTTAGCACTTTTAACTTTCCACTTAAACATCTCCTTTTGCTAGTTATATTTAGATTTATAGTTGTATGGGATGTGTACGTTGTATAGCAATATGATACCTATGGAATGTTCTGCACTGTGTAAATCAATCACCATAATAGCATCTCTGGGTGAAACCAGGGGCAGAGAGGACAGGATGAAATGGGGACAGAGAATGGAATAGAGGATATGGGCAACAAAATGTGACAGACATGGGTGAAAATATGGCTGGAAAAAGTACTTAGGAATTGGGAACAAAGACTGATCATGGAGGGGGTGAAACATGAATTTTTAATGAGAGAGCAAACTAAAAATGAAAATTTAAGCATGAATAAGGACAAATGTATAATTAAGAGAGAAAGTTATTCTACAGACCAAGGAACATTGGAGGACAAATTTTAAGTGGATTTTTGCATAACTGTACCTGGGATTTAAAAAAATGAAAGAATATGAAATCTCACTTATTCACAGTGTATTATGAATGCATCTAAATAAAGGAAGTGTTTGATGATATTCTAAGGACTGGCACAGAAAATAATACAAAAATTTGGGGCAATAGAATGTCTTGGTTACCAGGGGTTGGTGAAAATTGGTTACGATTAAGAATGAAAAAAGGCGGGGTGCGGTGGCTCACGCCTGTAGTCCCAGCACTTGGGAGGCCAAGGCAGGTGGATCACATGAGGTCGGGAGTTCAAGACCAGCCTGACCAACATGGAGAAACCCCGTCTCTACTAAAAATACAAAATTAGCTGGGCATAGTGGCACATGCTTCTAATCCCAGCTACTTGGGAGGCTGAGGCAGGAATCTTGGTGAGCCGAGATCGTGCCATTGCACTCCAGCCTGGGCAACAAGAGCCAAACTCCGTCTCAAAAAAAAAAAAAAAAAAAAGGAATAGTAATCAAATATTCTTGTGAATAAATTAAAAAATTAACAAAATTTGAGGCTTATATCAGGGCAAATGAAATACAAAAGTAGTCCTCAAATGAGAGTCTTAGAGGAAAACTTACTCTTCTAAATTTTCTCTATTGAATTGTTAAACACTGGACTACATTGTCTTCTTCTTATTGTTTGTAAATTATGGGAAAACTCCTTTAGATGCATGGCACCTAGTTATTTGTGTATTTGGTATTCTGCCTAAGCATTCCCTGCTTCTATTATGTCTCTCGAGTTAATAAAGAGAAAAAAAATTGAGCCACCAATAACCTGTAGAAGAGTATTACATGCAGAGATGCACTGCCAAGACCCTTTTGATGATTTATTTTACCTCTTCAGAATAACTTGATTTTAAAAGACCAGTAATTAAAGGTTAGCTTTAATTATGGAATAATCTTCACTTTGTCATTTTCTTCTTAAGACATTCAACAATTGTGTTTTTTACTACCAAAGTTTCATGCTTGGTTTTAAGCAGAATTATAGTAATTGTTTTAGAATTTTTAATTGGATGAATAATAATTGAGGTGATGCCTCTTTAGCTAATTTCCCTAAAAGTTAACTTGCTACTAAATAAGCATGAAAGATATTTTCTGTTTCCATTATATTATCGTATTAATAATTATACCAGTTAAAATTTAAACAGGCTTCAAGGACAAAATTAAATGTCTTAACATGAAAATAAAAAGGATTTACATTGTTCTTTGTCATTAACTTTATTTAAATTGTATGCTTTACTAATTTTTAAATGAATTACTTTGTTTTCAATTGATATTTGAAAAACTAGGTGAGATTCCAGAGGTAGTATTTAAAGCTATGGGCATATGACAGATATCTGAGACAAAATAACCATGGATAATCTTCATTGAACTGTGTTAATGCACTGATAATCTATTGATCTAAGAATGATTAAATTGATTTTCGGTTATGTCTGTGTTTTTGGAACATTTTTTTCCTCCAACAACATAATCCCCTATAGAAAACAGACAAAATAAAATTGAAACTATATTCCTAATGTTTGCAGATTTTCTTTAACCAGAAAATATAATCTTAAATATGTTATAGTTTAAAATATTGCTGTACATGAAACATAATTGTTTTAAGCCAAAATTGTTCACATAGTTTGTCTTTTTGTATTGAAGCCAAATTTTCCTGAAAAGCCATTGTAAAATGATTGTACTGGTTAAAGTACAAATTACAAAAATGAGACTTGACTTTTTCAAACTTTAGTTGTATTAAACAACTTCCTGTAAGACAAGTTTCAGCAGATCAGCACAAAATTTTCTTAATTTCATTACAGTCTGTAAATTAAAATTAATGAGTCTGACACCCACAATTAACAATGAAAAATGCAGATTGTTATAATTACTTAAGCAATAACATTGCTTTACATAGAAGACTTAAGGTGCTCCACAAATTATTTACAAGTGTTACATAAAACACAAAAAATGACAATTTCAATTTATTTTGTCAATGCAAAAAACCAAATCCTTACTAAAACCTTTCTCGTTTGGGAATTTCTCGCCATGCATAATTAAGCAAATTTGATTGCAATTAAGCCTGGCTTCTACAGTAGAGTTTTAATTAATGCAAATCTGGCATCTACATCTATAAGATTAATTTTAGTGAATTAAAAGAAAACAACAAAGCACATTTGAAAGTGCAGTTATATTGTTGAAAGGACAGAATTTAAAAGCTGGTTATTTTTCAGCCTTCCATGTGTATAGCCTTTGACTTAGACTTTAAAGAGTGGATATTTTATTCAGATTTGTTGTTTTATTTTTAAATGCCTTATTAAACAAGATCATCAAAATTATACAAAGCCACTTCAGAGTTGTATCTTAAAAGTTCAATATACCTTAGGAGTAAAGTACACATACATACACACTTACACACACAAACTTACAAGCACACACACATACACGAGCCATTGCAGAAATAGATGTGAACTCATCCACAAATATATGAGTACACAGACTTTATTTTGCACGTTTTAAAACATGTTTAATGTTTACATCTCAAATTTTAAAATATCGATGGGATACCATTGTTGAGGACATATTTTTTTTAATAACAGTGCTTGAAGTAGAATACTAGCTAACGTGTACTAGTAACTCGTATTGTCATGCACATATTTGTTGTTAACACTAGTTGATGTTATTTCATTTAATTTTCAATTGAAGTTTTCTCACTCCATATTTGACAGAAATACAGATGTTCTTGAACACATTAAAATGATTAAGTATCCTAAACTAATACATGACATGATTTGGAAAGAAACTTAAAGATTTTGATCTTCTAAAGTTTCTGCTTATTATTTTAACAATCATTTGTCTTGAAAAATCATCGCTATTAGAAAAGGAATTTCTTGATACCTAAAATTTCATGCCTTTTTTCATATAATACATTGATGAGGTGGCTATAAACGTGGGGATATTTCTACCTCCATTTTGGCCACGGCCCTTATACCCCAGAAGATAGAGAAATTAGGACAGTGCAGGACTCGTAAGGGAGCTGGCAGACCACCAATTTTATAAGCCTCAGCCAATACTAACTTCAAAAATATGAAAAGTGTCAAAGTGGGAGAGTAAAGAGGCTAATACTTTGGAAAACGTGAAAGTAGCGTGACATTTTCAGTTTTCCTGACTCCCAAAGGAAGGATCTCTTTTCCCTTACCCATAGCCTTGTAGGAGGCAGGGTTTTGAGAAGATTATTTGAGGAGATTGACAATGATCCTGAAACTGAGGGGTTGGTGTTGGCCCAGGTGAGTGCTCAAAGGCAAGAGGCAGAGTAAAGAGAGAGAAACTGGGCTGTACTGAGGGATAGCTATGTTCAGCATTTAACAGAAAACATTGTCTTCGCCAAGAGAGCTACCAAGAAACCCCACACCTGAGAAACACACCAAGGTGCCAGTGAGGAAGAGTCAGCTTTACCCATGTGCAGAGTCCACAGAGTGTTGACTTTAAAAACTGTCCAACCTCAGAAGACTCCATCACAATTTGCCATATTGTCAGTCAAGTAAAACCCGTTCCTACCTATTACCTGCTCTGTCTCCCCCACTAACCTAGAAATCCAGAAGCATCTTGGAGGGAAAAGAGGGCAAAGGATGTAAATAAAAGGTTAGTAAACAGAAAAGAAGTCACTGGCTCCCTTTATTTCAGCAGTTTCAACCAGTGCACAAAGCTTTAACATTAAATGAGATTTGGACTTTTAACTATGACACAAACTGTGAATTTTCACTACTGAGATGAGATGGGACCACTTTTTTTTGGTATTAAAAGTGGCATTACTTATTTTTTGAGAGGCACAGAAAAGTCCTAGGATCAAGGAATAGAGACTATCTGGCAATGCTGAAAGGCTCTGAATAGGCACCATATGAATTCTGTTAGCCAATTACATGAACAAGGTAACTTTGCTAGGTCAAGGTCATGTCAATAACAAGTGAAATCATAATCATAACTAGTTATTGAGTACTTACACAACACTGATTTCAGTCTACAATGATGTCAAAACTATTTTGTCTTTTAAAATGGATTTCTGTGAATTTATTGCTAAAGGGCTTTAGATTATATATAAATATATCATATTAATATATTTATATGATAGATATATATCATA
>NW_012100987.1:4237895-4240321 GCF_000951045.1 Mandrillus leucophaeus
AAGAAGAAAAAGTGTTTAAATAAAATACTTAAAATATCTTTTAAATGAATGTATTGAAACCTTATAACATTAAAATAAACATCCTCCGTTACCTGAACCCTCCCCCTCATCAGTCACAATTAGAGATGTCTTCCTTTCAGGTGCTACAGTATATTATTTATTCCTCTATTTAGTATGTATTCCAGACTATCTCATTTTACAGTGATCTTTATCTTCTATATTCCCTTTAGACTGTAAACCTCCTGTCTCTTATACACATCTAGATGTGTATAAGAGACAGCAGTATGTATTCCAGACTATCTCATTTTACAGTGATCTTTATCTTCTATATTCCCTTTAGACTGTAAACCTCTTTGTGCTGAAAGATCACTGATCACTGCACCTACAGGGAAGAGAATGTAGGAGCATGGAACAGAGCACTAGAAGTACCAGTGAGGAGGTGAGGTATGGAGTTACTGCAGTTTAGACAACAGAAGAAGCTCATTTGATGTAAGTGGTAGCAAAGAAGCAGATGCATAGAGTTGCTTAGGAACTAAAATTCAGAATTCCTGAAGATTGATAGTCTGTAATATGAGGAATAGGCAGGGACCAAGAAGGATTAGTCCTGGGTGCTAGCAAGGGAATCTGGATGAAAAGCTATCCTTTATTGACCTAAGGGAGTACATTCAAAAAGGAGAAGTTTTGGGGGAGAAAGTTAATGTAGTCATGTTTTCCACATTACATGAAGGACACAGCACACCACACTCAACCCAGAGCAATGTGTGGTATTACCAACAGATTTCTATAAATTTCCATGAATTTTCTAAATGTATCTGTGGTAGTGAGAAGAGAGGCTTTTTAATTTTTTAATCTCCATAATCAATAGGATGGCTAATTTTCTATTTTCTTCAAGCTAAATTTAACCTAGTAATTTATGAACACCTTTCCACAAATGTCAGTGTGAGAGATAAAACAAAAGGAGTGTGCGCAGAATCATCTTCAGAGCAAGTGTGCTCTTTGAGATGAGTACTGGCTGTATCATTTGCAGGGCCATTGTTTAAATTTCAAGATGAAGCCAGCGTGAGTCCCTTGTGATTGCACAAGTTGCATGCCCGTGAAGCTGGTCCTGCTTGGGATCTTCAGCAAAGATGTCTTAAATAGGCAAATATATATATGAGATTGAGTTTAGATCACTGTGCTGGGCTGAAGAAACCCATTAGTCAACAAATTGCAGAAAGCAGGTAAAAGATAAGTAATGATTAAATCCATCTGAAGAGAAGGTATAGAGTGAGAAGAGGAAACTCTTGAGATGAAGGAGAAGCCACTAAAAAAAAATGCCAATAAAAAAAGAAAATAGCCAGAGATGTGAAGGGAAAACCTGCCTTTCCCCTATTGCAGTATTCACGTTATAATTGCCCTACACTTGTTCTAAAGACAATTCTGTGCACACTGCTTTCTTTTTATCTCTCACACTGAAATTTGTGGAAAGGTGTTCATAAATTACTAGGTTAAATTTAGCCTGAAGAAAATAGAAAATTAGCCATCCTATTGATTATGGAGATTAAAAAATTAAAAAGCCTCTCTTCTCACTACCACAGATACATTTAGAAAATTCATGGAAATGTATAGAAATCAGTTGGCAATACCACACATTGCTCTGGGTTGAGTGTGGTGTGCTGTGTCCTTAATGTAAGGTGGAAAATGACAGAAGCACATCAGAGCCAGAGTATGAGGTGTTGGTGTGGCGTAACACCGGGGTGACACTGGAGCCGGGGAAAAACAGGTCCAATGGGGTAGTCCAGATCCTGAACAGCTTTCCTCTCCCATTGCTTTCCAAACATCTGTCCATGGACAAGAGATTGTGTTAAGAAAGGCAGCTCTTGGAAAGGAGCGTGTGGGTACAGAGAGGTTCACTAAGATCTGAGATTCAGATTCACCCAGTGGTAATGAAAACAGAAGTCTACGTTGTTGTACCTACTCCCTTTCCTTACCAGGACAGGCACAGACTATTCTCTAGGTTTTCAATAGCTGATATACTCAGACTACTCTCCCAAGAAAAATAGACATTGGATAGTTGCAAGCATTGTAACAGAAAAAAGAGAGCAAATTAAACAATTAAATCAGTTGAATTAGAATAAAAGGACAAAACAGACAAGATTTTCAAACTAGTCTGGTAAATATTCCCCCAAATAGATATTAGAAGTATGAAATAGGAATAAGCAGCTATAGAGAAAAATCAATTGGAGATATTGGATATATAAATACTTTAGTTGAAATAACTCAGCAGAGGTATAAAATAGCAGTGTGGCACAGCACAAGAACAAAGTGGGCTGGGTGCAATGGCTCATGCCTGTTATCCCAGCACTTTGGGAGGTCATGGTGGGTGGATTGCTTGAGCCCAGGAGTTCAAGACCAGCCTGGGCAACATAGTGAGACCTTTACTTTAT
>NW_012100987.1:4245711-4246930 GCF_000951045.1 Mandrillus leucophaeus
ACAAACCACTGCTCAAGGAAATAAGAGAGGACACAAACAAATGGAAAAACATTCCATACTCATGGATAGGAAGAATCAACATTGTGAAAATGGCCGTACTGCCCAGAGTAATTTATAGATTCAATACTACCCCCACTAAGCTACCGTTTACTTTCTTCACAGAATTAGAAAAAACTACTTTAAATTTCATATGGAACAAAAAACCCATACATACATAAAAACTCAACGTATGTTTTTTCTTGGCTCCACCCTTATGGAAATGACTTTATAAAAGAGCTTGTGGGAATGGGTTTGCTCTCTTTTTCTCTTCTGCCTGGTAAGCCAAAGAGTTTCTCTCTTAACCTTCCTTCTGCCTTCTGCCATGTGAGGACTCAGTAACAAGGCCCACACCAGATGCTGGTGCCTTGATCTTGGGCTTCCTAGCCTCTAGAACTATGACAGTATACAATTCTGTTATTTGTAAATTGCCCAGGCTAAGGTATTCTGTTACAGTAGCACGAAACAGACTAAGACAGATGTCTTGCTTCTAGGTACACCACTACATCCTATCATAAATATGAGAGAAGTGTGTTTTTCCTCCTGAGAAGCATAAGCTAACAAATCTAGATGTCCTACTCCCATGAGCTAACTCTCCTGCACACCCCATAGTGCCTTTCCCTTAGTACACCCTAGCCCTTCAAAAGCCTTCAGCCTTCTGTTTTGGCAAAGTTGAGTTCAGTTCACACTGGATCCTCTTCCCTACTGCAATAGTATCACTGATTAAAATCTGTTCTTACTACTATAACTAGTGCCTGTCTTTGCTCGTTTTGAAAAGCTATTCAAAGTGTAAAATATTTTTGTGACTTTGGCTGGAGGTACAGAGAGTACTGCTTACATACACCATAAAGGAAAATAATAGACGGTTTGGCTTCATAAAAATAAGACCTTTTGCTCAATGATAACAACATGGTCAACATGTCGATACGAGACCATAAAGAAACTATTTGCAAAATCTAAATCTGTTTTGACATTAGTATTTCAAATATACAAGCAAAGCCTGTAAATCTACCAGATATACATATGGATGCATGGAACACTGTGCATCAGTCAGAGACTATGAACTGAATGTATTCATAGAAATAAGTAGATTTTATAAGTATAGTGTTGAATAAAATATAATAAATATAAATAAAATATAAAATAAAATATATGTGGGTAATTAATATCTGTAATATAATAT
>NW_012100987.1:4249764-4250763 GCF_000951045.1 Mandrillus leucophaeus
GCAGTGAGCCACTATCATGCTACTGCACTCCAGCCTGGTGACAGAACAAGATCCAGAAAAAAAAAAAAAAAAAAAAAAAAGAAACTAAAGAGTTAGAAAATCAGATTGAAGAACTCTTAAAGAGGGCCCAAGGAAGAAACAAAGAGATGGAAATATAAAAGAATAAATGAGATTTGGAGGAAACAAGAAAAGTAAAAACCTGTATAAAAATATCTGAAAAAGAAAATCTAGAAGAAATGGATAAATTCCTGGACACCTGCACCCTCCCAAGTATAAACCAGGAAGAAGACGAATCCCTGCATAGACCAATAACAAGTTCTGAATTTGAGGGAGTAATTAATAACCTACCAACTAAAAAAAGTCCAAGACCAGACAGATTCACAGCCGAATTCTACCAGAGATACAAAGAGAAGCCAGTACCATTCCTTCTGAAACTATTCCGAACAATAGAAAAAGAGGGAATCCTCCCTAACTCATTGCATGAGGCCAGTATCATCCTGATACCAAAACCTGGCAGAGACACAACAAAACGAAATTTCAGGCCAATATCCCTGATGAACATTGATGCGAAAATCCTCAATAAAACACTGCCAAATCAAATCCAGCAACACATCGAAAAACTTATCCACCACGATCAAGTTGTTTTCTTCCCTGGGATGCAAGGCTGGTTCAACATACACAAATCAATAAATGTAATCCATCACATAAACAGAACCAATGACAAAAGCCACACGATTATCTCAATTGATGGTGAAAAGGCCTTTGACAAAATTCAACAGCCTTCGTGTTAAAAACTCTCCATGAACTAGGTATTGATGGAAGGTATCTCAAAATAATAAGAGCTATTTATCACAAACCCATAGCCAATATCATACAGAATGGGCAAAAACTGGAAGCATTCCCTTTGAAAACCAGCACAAGGCAAGGATGCCCTCTCTCACCACTCCTATTCAACATATTGTTGGGAGTTCTGGCCAGGGCAATCAGGCAAGAGAAAGA
>NW_012100987.1:4256048-4271118 GCF_000951045.1 Mandrillus leucophaeus
CATCTAATTATTTTCATAAAACTGAAAGGAGTCAGATAGATAATAGATAATAGATAATATTTATTATTTATGATAGGACAGACACTGCTCTCATCAACTCATATGCATTATTCCATTTTATTTTCAAATCGGCTTTGTAAGGTAAATTCTATTATTATCTTTCTTATGGATGAAGATGTGTAGGCACATAGAAATTAAGTGGACTGTCCAACTTTAGTTATTACAAGATGTAGACAATAAGTAGAAAGCTAGTAGAATCAATGGCTCTCTGAATTTAAAGGTGGTACAATTAACCAATACACAAGATTGTCACCTGGCACCCACGTCTGTTTCAGATTCTTTCCTAAATAACAGCACAAAGACTACATAGACTGTATTTCAATTCATTCCATAGGTATTTTCTTCAAATAGGTAAAGTGTAATGCATTCTATCTTTTTGGAGTGAACTTTTTTTCTGACTTTCAGATCACTTTCCCATTAGCTTATTAAGTTATATTCAACAGAAATTCTTCTCAACAAAGTGTATAATTTTGTTTCTTTTGTTACTTAAGCAACAAAGTTTTTAGGCATAATTAATTATTCTACTTACTGATTACTTCTGCTACTTTTTCTCTGCTTCATTTCTTTGAGAAAACATTTAATATCAAATTTAAGCTGCTTGCAGCATTCATCCATCTGTCATTATTTGAATACATTGATGACTATTTCCAATGTGAAGAAATAAGGCTGATTTCTCATGGAATGGTGAGATATTGAGAAACTGAAATTATGGTGTGATTTTTTTGGGTCATATGCAATGAAACATCAGGCTATCTTTTAAAAGAATTTCTTCCTCCCCTGGAAATTTGAAAGAAAAGAAAAATTACATCAATTTTTAAAAGTTAGTAAATAATAGAAAGAAATAAGAAAGAGCTAAGATAACAAACACTATAAACTGAGAATAATAGGATAACAATAACAATAGCAAAAATTGTGATAATGAAAATGACTAACCCCTATGTGGCACTGTGTTAAGAGTCTTGCTTAAATGACTTCATTTGATTTTTCAGTACAACCTTATGATCCAGTAAGGGAGGTGAAACTTTTGAGCCAGGCATAAACTTGGACTTTATTACTTAGTGGGTTATATGGTTTTGGTTCTGTGTCCCCACCCAAATCTCATGTCGAATTGTAATCCCCAGGTGTTGAAAGAGGGTCCAGGTTGGAGGTGATCGAATTATGGGGGTGGACTTCCCTCTTGGTGTTCTCGTGATAGAGCTCTCATGAGATCTGGTTGTTTGAAAATATGTAGCACTTCCCATCTGTATTCTCCCTGTCTCCCCTGCTCTGCCATAAAGATGTGCTTGTTTCCCCTTTGCCTTCTGCCATGATTGTAAGTTTGCTGAGGCCTCCTAGCCATGCTTCCTGTATAGTGTGTGAAACTGTGAGCCAATTAAATCTCATTTCTTCATAAATTGGCAGTCTCAGGTAGTTCTTTATAGCAGAGTGAGAATGGATGAATACAGTGGGAAAGGCAACACATAATTATCTTATTTAGTTGAAGTCTAGGTAGTTTAGTGTTCAGGAAAAAAACAAGATACAGAGGAAATGATACAGGTGCAACAGAAAGGATGAATACTCAATGAGATCCTACGGGGCTGCAGACCAAAGTCCTTTGCCTTATTGGTATAAAGGTCTTTGTTCTTCTTTGCTTTCTTCATCCCTAGCCCTCACCTAAACTGCAATTTCCTAGAATTTTGTGTCTGATTGAAAGATTGTAGAAATTGTAACATGGAATTATGCCAAAAGAATTGTTTTGTTATGTGAGTTGTATTTTAAAAGGTATTGATAAGATTTATGTTTGAGAAAAACATGAAAAGCAAAGTGATCTTAGATTTCCTCTGAGTGTCACTGTGGACAGAAAGATAAAACTTCATTTGGAGTGGGAGATGAAATCTATTCTGTACATCCTGAGAAGAAAGATGTAAATTACTGTCTTGGGCATTTAGAGAAAGTGAGGCAATAGCTGTTACTCTAAGAGATACGGATTTGTACCCACTTGCCTAGAAGTGACACCATGATTTGAAAAACATGAAAATATTACCAATTCTTAATGTCAAAAGTGGTCCAGAAGGCAAGATGTGTGAATTGAGAATGTGGGGGCATTTGAGGCCTTTAGGGAAAGGATAAATTGCTTTTGATGTAGTCTGTTTCTATCCCTAGGGAAATCCTACCACATATTTGATTTTTAGCTACAATGTGTTACCATATATTTATGCCTTTGAATATGTATTTATTGCGGTTTTATACAGCCCATTTTCATGACGTGAATTGTTTGTCTCTCTTAAGGGATATCTATATTTTTTTCCCAAGATCATCAAATGAGAAAAATATGGAAAACAACTACACTTGAAGCAGAGGCAATCCTGTTCTCCTGCAAATCAAACCCAAACAATTAAACACAACTGGAAAAAAAACAAGAAGGAAATTTGTACCTCTGGTTTGTGATTAATTTCTTTATAATTTTTTAGCTCATTTCTGATCATGGTTATACACTGCCTTTGAGAAATGTCCCCTTTCTGTTCTGAAGTAAATTCAAACTTAAAAATAATATATAGATACATGAATCCAAATATCAGAAATTTTGAGTACTGCAGGAGATTTTGGCATAATGATAGGGAAAGGGGGCAGAGAAATTCTAGGCAGAAAAGGATAAGTCCCAGGCAAAACCCCATCCTTAAACCAAAAAGCCTGAAACCATGGCCCAAAGTGAGAACTTATATTCCTGTTTTCCCATTCGAATGTTGCTTTTTTCATAAAGTACTCATAGTCCCACCCCACCCCACCCCATTCTGTGCCTATAAAAACCCCAGACTCAGCCGGTAAACAGGACTACAACTAGACATCAGAGAGAAGTGTCTTGAGTTCAGAGGGACAGCTTAATGGCATAACTTTGGAGAAGAATCCAGCTAGAGATGGCCATACTTCAGGGGAAGATTACTTACCTATCCCATCCCCTTTTCAGCTCCCCTTACCATTGAGAGCCATTTTCATCACAATAAAATCCCCCACATTTACCATCCTTCAATTCATTCATGTGACCTCATTTTTCCTGGATGCTGGACAAGAGCTTGGGAGCCATGAGTGCTGATACAAAATGCTGTCACACTAGCCCTTTGCCCTTGCTGGTGGAGGGCAACTGCCCCATGCTAAAAGGCAGAGGGCCCACTGAACCATTAATACTTAAGCCATCCATGGATGGCAGAACTCAAAGAGCTCTATACCATGCCCTTAGGGGTTTCGAGGGTCACAGGCACCCCCACCTAGACACTGCTGCATGGCCTGCACGGAGTTTGCTCCTGCCAGTGCCTAAAAGCACTTGCTCTGGCTTCTGTACCCACTCACCTGTGTGCTCCCTCCTGTGAGGGGTGGAACGCAGAGAGTCTGAACTAGTGAAGTTTGATCCCACCAGCATCGAAGTGACTGGCTGATTCTAGTGCTTGTGTACTCCAGTTCTTGCCTTGTTTACTCCTGCGTTCCCTCCCGTGAGGAGTTGAGAGTGATGGGCTGAGTAAACCAGGCACCGCTGTCACAAGTCCCACAAAGGAGGGAAATATCTTGCTTCAACAGCAGTAATAAAGTTTACATTATAGGTGCCTCCTTCTGTCTCTCAAGAGTATGGAACAATCACCACTTACCCTCACCATCTCTGCTTTCACCCCTGCTATGGCAAGTCTGAAATGAGAGGATTTTTTTGAGCCATCTTGGAGGAAAAGTAAGCTCAAAATTTGGAGTAGTTACTGTATCCAGTCCAGAGCTTACCATTTTCTCAGATGGGCAATGAGGTCCAGCCCCACCGATCCAATAGTGATGGCTACAGTAATTTAAAAAAGAAGTAATTAGAGTTTATGTACTGTCTCAATCTACCCCTTCATTTCTATAGCTGCCTTTTCTAACAATCACCATTAACATTTCAGCAGGATTCCCTAGCCCCCGTTCTTTTATTTTTTATTTTTTTTTTAAATTATTCTAATTTCTTTTTTTAGAGACAGAGTCTTGCTATGTTGTTTAGGCTGGTCTTGAACTCCTGGTCTCAAGCAATCCTCTTGCCTCTGACTCCCAAAGTGCTGGGATTTCAGGCAGTTACCACTACGTCCAGCCTTCTTGGCCCCTATTCTTTAGCCCAAAGTGTTCAAAGCCACGTTTTGGGCAACCATTCTAAAGGCAAAGGTTGCAGACACTTGTGTTCATACATCTTAGAGAAAGCAGCTGCTGCAGTGAAGAGGGCTTCAAACATTTACCTCCAAAGGCAACAAGAGAGAGAGGTTCATTTCATTTCTCTTATTTGGACTAGTGATCTGTTCAGTTGCTCCAATCCTTGATGTCTTTCAGCTTTTTGTCCTGCAATCTAGTAGGCTTAGAAACTAGCAGGAGTGTTTAGTACCCACACAAGTAGCAGTATAAGCACAGGGAACAGAAAAAGCACAGAGGGAGAGTGTATACTTGGCAGAATGTATGTTGCAGAGCCTTAGGACACATCAACATGGAAACCTGTAGTGCCACTGAGCCAGAATGCTCAGTGTTGGTTAATGGTACCAGTCTTTGCTAGTCACTGCATTTTCATAAACTCTAAGCAAGATAGTCTCCCTTAGCATCAGCAGGAGTTGGGTGCCAGGCACCTCCTCTTAATACTTTGGCTCTGGTGTAGACCCCTGGGTTTGGCACTAGCACCTTGGTGGGCTGTTACCTCTGAGGAAAAGCAGTGAGTCAGGATTTGCTGGTTCAGGTGATTTTCTCTCAGGAACTCTTGGCTTGGTCTGTGCCACATGAACAGAGATAGGGCTGGTTTTTTTAAATTTTAACGAGTAATTTAGGGCTTTCTTTTTTTCTTACTCATACTCAGCCACATGGACAGACATAGGGCTGGCTTTTTAAAAATTTTAACCAGTAATTTAGGGCTTTTTTTCTTACTCATACTCAGCTTACATTTCTGTTCTTCAGCTATTATCTGCTTCATTTTCTACACTAAGTGGAACCCAGGCTGCCCTTCTCACACCAGGGACTCTTTAATTAGATTTAAAGTTATTATTAGCCTACTAATAGAACCATAAACCATGGGTCTTTCAAGCTATACAAGCTTTCACAAAGGAGGCCTGGATTTCAGCATGGATTTTCATTCAGGTCCAAATCAGTTAGTATGCCCATGCCTAAGATGAGAAACCAAACCAGGTTTCTGGACTTGGGCCCCTGCCCTCTTCTGGAGTCCTCTGACTCCTGGTTAGCTTGGAAAATGTAGAGACCTCAAGGTGTCCAGGCTCCAGGGCTCTTAGTGTGCCACAATGCCACTGCTGCTCTGAGGATATACTCAGCTTCTTATGTGGAATCGTCACCTCCTCCCTTACCCACTCCAGTGCTGTCTCCCTCTTAATGTTTCTGAACTTTCCCATTCCTGCCAATTCACACTTTCAAATTCACACGTACTCTTGCAGTCTGTTTGATGCTAGCCTAAGAAGATTTGGTGGTGCTAATGGGTATTCAACCTCAAGAGAACATACCCCAGATGTCCCCATTAGACACAAGAGTGGCCCTATGGACAAGAGCCACATTTCGTGTTAAGGAGCATTCCAATGGGGATTAGAAATTGCAGGTACAAGTTGTCATAAACTGTGAAGGATCTGAGATGTTACCTTATTTGTAAGCTAACAGATTGGCCTGCCACAGTTTCATAGATGCTGGTAGGAGACACAAAACTCATTGCTCAGAGACAAAGGACTTTATTACTCAAAGCAAGTAAAATAAACATCTGCATATTTGCTCTGGGGTACCTGAGCTCCAATTCCCAGATGGTGACGTGAAGAGGAAGACCAGATGACACACTACAGAAGTACATGCAATGGATTGCATTACAGAAGAGAAATCATGAGCTTAGGATACCTGATTCTTTTTTTTTTTTTTTTGAGACGGAGTCTGGCTCTGTCGCCCAGGCTGGAGTGCAGTGGCCGGATCTCAGCTCACTGCAAGCTCCGCCTCCTGGGTTCATGCCATTCTCCCGCCTCAGCCTCCCGAGTAGCTGGGACCACAGGCGCCCGCCACCTTGCCCGGCTAATTTTTTGTATTTTTTAGTAGAGACGGGGTTTCACCGTGTTAGCCAGCATGGTCTCGATCTCCTGACCTCGTGATCCGCCCATCTAAGTAAATGTGCCTACAGTTTGCTTAAGAGGGAAACACTATCTCTACCCTCTAAGGTGGTAATCAGAGTTGCCCTTGGCTCTGGAGAGAGATACTATCTCTGTCATCTTAGAATCTTCACCATGTAAACATCCTTTACAAGATAGCTTGGAATAAAGAGCTTGTCCTTGTTCATAAAATGTACATGAATGTGTGAGATCCATAGAAAGTTGTCTACCAACAAAATGTACAAATGAGTTTAAAAAATGGAACAAAGAAAACCCATTCCAGAAAGAAACCGCAGAAGGAAAAAAACCACCAAATTTCTAAAGAATAAAAGAAGTCAGAGGTAGTTAAACATGATCAATGCGAGAGGGCAAATAAAAAATAATAAATACGTAATATTTATAAGAATTGCTTCTAAAATATTCAGAATATTTGAAAGGGAATAAAAGGTATGTTGGGCAAACACAAAATGAAGAAAACAGGTACAAATGAAAATCATATTTTATGTTGATGAGAGTTAAAAATCTACCAAGAGTATATAAGTAGCCACAAATATTTATTAACTTCATTACATAACTTTGAAATATTAAAAGTAAAACCTGCTTGAAACCCAAGGAGAATTTTACAAATTAAAAGTATTTGAGAAAGATTTTACTACACATACTTTAATTTACAGATAAAAAACAATAAAGGAAATGATTGAAAATATAAAAAAACTTGAATAATTAATTTACATATAGATGTATGTTTATAAAAAATGAATAATACATATTCATTCAAACATGATTACAGGCACAAAAACTCCACAAATACTATATCACAAGGCAATATAAATTTTGCAGTTTTGAATAGAAAGATTCACATTCTATATATGATAATAAAGTAATGAAAGTATGTATTAATAATAAAGTGACAACACTCCCCCATCCAATCACTTGAAAATTTAAATGCAACCTTTCAAAACATTTTGAGGTAAAAAATTAAAATATGTATTCCAAATATCAATAACCTTTATTTAAACTCAAAAATAGTATTCAAGGGAAAATTTGGAATCTTAGAATGCATTCCTTAGATTAAAATAGACTGATAATATGTGACTAGACTTTCAGTTCAGTAAGTTAAAAAAAAAAGAAAAGTAGAAGGAAACATACAATATAGGTAAAAGCAGAATTTTGTGAGATTAAAAAATGAACATAAACTTGAAGAATAAAACCAAAAAGTATTTCTTCAAAAAGACAAATAAATCAGGCTAACATTAGCAAAACTTTCTGGAAAAAAAATAGAGAAACAACAATAATATTATTATACATGAGAAAAAGACATAATCATCCTCCCTACAACTACATTCCAATAGATTTGAAAACAGAGATGAAATGACAGATTTCCTAGTATATTGATGAGGAAGAGTAAATATTAAAACCTCATATGGGCCAATAATCATAAGGGAAATGGAAAAGATGGAGACTTTAACAAAGTTACAGTGCCTAGATAATCCTAGAGACAACTTTTGCCAAATCTTCTTCCAATATTTCAACTTTTCAAAAGTAGAGAATTGGCAGCTTTCCAGAGCCAATGTATAACCCTGATATCAAAGCCAGACATAATTTTAGGAGAAAAATGGAAATCTAATAGCAACCTAAAGTATGAAGATTAATGTAAAATTTCTAAATAAAATATTAACAAATGGAAGCTACCCACATGTTGAAAGACTAATACATTAGCAACAGTAGAGATTATTTTTGCATTTCATATGTTTAATATGTTTCAATGTTAACATTTACTAATATAATTACACGAACCTTTGAAGGGAGAAGAAAAATAGGAGCATCCTGATAGTTACCAAAACAATTTATTAGTCAGTTTAATTAAATCAATAAGAAAAAAATCCATTTTTTTCCAGAAATAAAAGGAAATTTCCTAACCTGATGTATGTTTGTTTGATACACAGAGCAAATATCTTAATAGTGAAATAATAAAAATATTCCCATAAACATGACAAGGATACCACTGCTATTTAATACTGCACTATTTAATATTGTAGTCATTCTAGCTGGTGCAAGAAAATAAAGTAATATAGAATAGGAAAAAATTGTCACTGTTGGCAGATATTAAAACTGGCTATGCAGAAAATCCAGAGATCAACTGAAAAACTATGAGAACTAATAACTATCATTTAATAAGGTGGCCAGATTAAAAAAAATCAGTAACTTATTAGCCATTAAGAATCAATAAGAAGATCAAGTGGGGGAAATCAGTTTACATAAGAAAATAAGCCAATCAGTAAATAATTTAGAAGCAAATCTCATAATGATGTGAGAATTTTCTATAGAGATAACTTTTATGAAATTAATGTAAGAAATCCTTAATAGCAAGAAATATAATGGGGTTTACTTAATAAAGTAATGATGTATTTTCTCCTAAGTAAATGCACAAATTAAATGTTTTTTCAGTCCCAATCCCAACATAATTTTTATGGCATTTGACAATCTTGTTTTAAAATTTGCTTAGGAGAGAAAATGTACAAGATAACTGATTATTTTTGGAAAGAGAAATGCAAAGTAACTTACTTTTAACCTAGGTATTATTTATACAGAGTGAAACTGAGAGGTCCTAAACATACTGTTTGATGAGTTTTGATAAAAGGATACACCCACGTAGCTTCCAGCCCAGTCAAGACTAGATCACTTTCAACATCCCAGAATGTTTCCTCATGTGGTTGTCTAGGCATCCCTTAACTCCAAAGAAGATAGTATCTGTGATAACATTTATAATCACAGCTTGAGTTTTCCTGTTCTAGAACCTCATAAAAAATGGATTCGTACAGTATCTGCTTTTTTGTGTGTGTCTGGCTTTATTTGCTCAGCATAACATTTTTTGGAGATTCACGCTTGTGATGCACATATCAGGAGTTTGTTCCTGTTTATTGGCAAGTAGTATTCCATTGCATGAAACTACCGCAATTTGTTTGTCTCTTCTTCAGTTGAAGGACATTTAGGTTGTTCTGACTTTTGGCTGTTTCTCTGGAATCGTTCTAATCTGTTCCTTTGATCTTTTGTTACCCTTGCTGAATAGCCTGGGAGGGCTGAAAGCTCTGAGGGACTATGCTTTCTCTTGCAAAACAAACTTGCTTCAAGTATAAAATGAAGGCAATGATAATTTAACAAACATGAACAACTAAGCAACCGTATCATATTTCTTTTATGTATGTGTTATTTTCCTTCATTAGCCAAACACTTATGATGAAAATGATGACATGGAAGGAAGGGGAAAGATAGGCAACTCATAATTCCTTTTTCTCTCAAGTGTTTTCTTATTCACTAATAAACTGAAGTTAGAGCATCTTAAAAGAATGTACATTTATTCCGAAGTAAAATTTTAAAAGTTCATTAGTTTTATACAGCTTCTTTTCTGGCAAGAACAGGGTACATATGCATGTATAAACTATAAAATGTAAATTGTATAATATTGCTAATTCTACTATAAATTCTTACGTTTGCATTTAAAACTGGCATTGAATAATATAAGGAAGAATAATAAAATTCATATTAATGTAAATATTTTATTTTTCTTAAGATGACATTAAATAGCAAATAAAAAGCATCATGATAAACTGAAAGACTGTGAAAGAAAGGAAAAAACTTCAGACTTTAGTACCTTTAATGACATGTTTTTCTTGCTTTCTGAAAAAGGCCCCCACAGAGTATATACCAACCTTGCCTAAAATACGAACCATACTGTATGGGAAAAAGAAAATCTTCAATATAGACTACCTCAGATATTTTTGGGTATCCCCTGAGGGTTTTCTGTAAGTAGAAAAGAACAAGCCTGCTCCTGTTCCTTAGTTTTGTTTTTCTCTCTGTGAGTGTGTGTTGATCACTGCCACTGCCCTCTGCCAGTTCCAATGCTGCTTGGCTCATGTATCCACTGGGCATCACCATGCTCACCAGGGACCACTAAGAGAGCTTCCAGTGAGTCATTGTTAGTCCCCAAACCATTTGTGCAACAGAATTTCACTGACTCCAACTTGAAAAAATGTATTTTGATTAAAATTCAGCAAGCTGCTAGGACAAGAATTTGTTTCAAACCACGATTTGGTTGAAAATGGATAATCTATAGTTTTTATAATTTCTAATTCATTTTCAGTGAAGAAACCATGAGGGTAGATGAAATGAAAATGAATTAGAAACAGCAATGCAAAAAATAGAGAAGATATTCCCCTAATCCTGGGAAGAAAAAAAGAGAAGAAAATGATGCAGATGGATAAAGTATGGCAAAACCACTCTATTGTGCATTAATGTTTCCTAATTAATTTCACCCTCCCTCCCACAAACAAACACACACACTCTGTGACTGTGGAACTCTTATTTTACTCTCAGTTCCATGACTTTGTGCATATTGTTCTGTCTGGTCCCTGTGGTCTACAGTAGAATTGGTGGGCAAACAGCCTCTTCTCTCCCAGTGGTGACTGCTGCCTCCTGGGCACAGAAGTAGCTCTGTGTGCACAGGAACACCACGACTTTGTTGACTCTGCTTCCTTCAGTGTTCTGCCACTAACTCTTCTCCATTAGCAGAAAACCAGTGCTGCAAACAGCAGATTCAGAGATTCACATGGCATGCCAAACACCCATGTTCCTTGTCTCTGCTACCCTATTCAATACACAGCCATATAAGCATATACCAAAGAAATAATCTTCCACTCTCAGGCCAAAAAGAAGCAAATCCCCATGCTTATCAGGACACAATGAATAAAGATGAATGCTACAAGAATCTCTCCACAGAGTCCACCAGTTCCACAAGCAGCAAGCTCAGAAACTGGTTTGGTCTCATATAGTAGTAAGAGTGACCTATGAATAATACTAACCTCCTACAAAAATCTTTATGGGACACTTAAATATAAGACAGTGACCTTACTAATCTTCCTTGCATTTTTCCTGCAACTAACCTGCTTTATATATTATGCCTGTCTTAGTATGTTTGCTCTTCTACAGCCTCAGGGATTTGTCTTGACTATGTTGTGCCATTGCTGATTTGTGCTGTTAAATTAGGCCCAAGTCTATCTCCTCTCCTTGAAATCCTTTATTAATGAACTGCAACCTAACTTCATACATAAACAAACTAAACACCTAACTTAGGATTACGATAAACAACGGACTCTCAGCCAATCCCAAGCAACGGAGTTTCAGCCAGGTATGGGCAGCCAACTGATTAGACCATGTCCAAACAAGGCAAATGTCTAGCTGTATCCGAATCAAGCTATTTGTGCCCTTGAGTCCCCTGTTCTGTTTGTAAAGAATCGTTGCTTACTGTTACAGAGCAGAGCTCTCTGAGCCTCTTCTGGTTCTGAGTGCTGCCCAATTCGTGAATCATTCTTTGCTCAAATAAACTTTGTTAAATTTAATTTTTCTGAAGTTTTTCTTTTAACAAAGTGTTAGGTGATCTTTTCTGAAAAAGCAATCTATAGTGAGCCAAAATAACAGGAGTTCTAGGTTGGGAGGGGAAAATGCTCCAGGATTTTTTTTTTTTTTTCTGATACTGCATATGTAATATGTTTATATGTTTATATGCTGAATCATATTTACCAAATGCCTCTTGTTGCTGCGGATTCAAAAGTGTATAATAACATAGCTGGTTTATTTAACCAGCACTTAATTTATTGGGATAGCCAGATCTATGCACAATTGCAAGACAGGGAGGTGAGTGCCCTGGTTAAGGTTCAAGCATATTGCTGTTGGAGCATAGAACTGGGAACATCTAACTCTCTGCCTGATGTGGACAGTAGGAAAGAAGTTTCCACTGAATAAATAACATGTCAGGAAAGTCTCCAAAAGTGAGCAGAGACAGGATTTTCAGAAGGCATTTCAGGCACAAGTGCAGAACCTTTGCAAAGTTACAGAGCAGGAGAAAACAATGAGGCACATTTGAAAGTTATGTTTTGAGTCACAGTATGGCTGGGGCATCAAATACGCCTTCAGGAGTGACAGAAGGTACACTGGACCAAACCTCTATTCAATATGAAAGAGTTTGGACTTTATTCTATAGAAAACTTCTGAAGATTTTGAACACAGGATATTCATGACGAGGATAATGTTTTATAAAGATCATTCAGGCTAAGGGATAGGGTAGAATTGATTGAAGCAGAATGGGAGTCCAGGGAAAAAACAAAACAAAAAAACACCTGTCATGAGGCCAGGGCAGGAGTTAGACTGAAAATGCTGAAGGAACAAAGCAAGCAGGGACAACAGGAAGGGGGAGGAAGGAATATTTCTGAGAAACACAAAGAGATATAATTTATTGGGCATCAAAACTGACTTCCTTCTAGGAGTGAGAGATGAAACAGCCATCATTTAAAATTTTTTAAATATTTCTATTGATGCATAATAGATGTATACAGTTTTGGGGTACATGTGATAATTTAATACAATCATATAATTTATAAAAATCAAATTGGTGTACTTGAGATATCCATCACCTTAAATATTTGTCTTTATGCAAGAAATTCATATTATTCTCTTCTATTTTGAAATGTACAATAGAATATTGTAAACTACAGTCACCCTACTAATCTGCCTAATACTATGCATTATTTCTTGTATAAAATAATATATTTGTGGGTGAGTGGCTCATGCTTGCAATCTAGCACTTCGGGAGGCTGAGGCAGGTAGATTGATGGAGGTTAGGAATTTAAGACCAGCCTGGGCAATAGAGTGAGACCTCATCTCTAAAACAAAAAATAAAAAATTAGCCAGGAGCCGAAATGGCGGATGGGAGGCAGGACTAACCTGTAGTTCCTACTTGGACGAATGGAACAGCATGTGGAGACCCACGTCGTGAACTTTTGCTCCAAGAATCACTGCAGGAACATATCAGGAAAACAGATAAAATTCACAGACCCTTTGAAAGAGGTGGCTTGCTGCTGCAAACTCTGTGAGACAGCTGAAAAACTGTGAGTTCCCAAAGTGTGAGAGTAAAAGCCTGTCTCTGAGCACACATTCCCACTGGGAACCTGAAAATCCAGATCATGAGAGAAGGATTTAACCTTACCTAGAGCTGAAATGGGTTTAGGGAGCTGAGCAAAATATAAACATAGGAGAAGCAGCGGGAAGTACCCTGTAAGCACGCCCAGTCCCCAGCTGAAGCCCAGGAAAGCATACCTGGCTTTACCTCACAGGGGTCTCAGCCCTGAGTGCTGGCTGTCTGGATGTAAACTTGGTGCTGTTGGCGGGGCATGGCGGGGAGTGAGGCTGGCCTTGCTGGCGCCTGGGAGCTGAGTGAGGTCTGTCACTGCTGGCTTTCTCCCGCTTCCCTGGCAATATATATGACACAGCAGAGGCAGCCATAATCCCGCTTGGAACATAATTCCACTGGCCTGCGAATCACTCCCCCAAACCCCACAATGGCTGCAGCAAGCTCGTCCAAGGAGTCTGAGCTGAGACCTGCCTAACCCTGCCCCCACCTGGTAGTCTTTCTCTACCTTCCCTGGTAACCAAATATAAAAGAAAAAAACTCTTGGGAGCTCTATGGCTCTGTCCATCATCTGAGAAACCTGAATACTTATAACCCCCTTCTACTACTGCAGCTGGTGCTATCTTGAAATCACTATCTGCTGGCTGGAGGCCAACCAACTCAAGCATTACAGCATCTAATACAGAACAATGGTATTAGTCTATTTTCACTCTGCTGATGAAGGCATACCTGAGACTGGGAAGAAAAAGAGGTTTAATGGACTTACAGTTCCACATGGCTGGGGAGCCCTCACTATCATGGCAGAAGGCAAGGAGGAGCAAGTCACATCTTACATAAATGGTGGCAGGCAAAGAGAGAGCTTGTGCAGGGAACCTCCACTTTTGAAACCATCAAATATTGTGAGACTCATTTACTATCCTGAGAATAGCACAGGAAAAACCTGCTCCCATAATTCAATCACTTCTTACCAGATTCCTCCCACAACACGTTGGAATTGTGTATTTGGGTGGGAACACAGCCAAACCATATTGTTCCACCCCTGGCCCCTCCCAAATCTCACGCCCTCACATTTCAAAACCAATGAAGGCTTTCCAACAGTCCTCCAAAATCTTAACTCATTTCAGTATTAAATGTCCACAGTCCAACATCTCTTCTGAGACAAGGCAAAAGTCTCTTCTGCCTATGAACCTGTGAAAACCAAAGCAAGTTAGTTACTTCCTAGATACGATGTGGGTACAGGCATTAGATAAAAGAGCCATTCCAAATGGGAGAAATTGGCCAAAACAAAGGGGCTACAGGTCCCATGTGAGTCTGAAATCCAGCAGAGGAGTCGGAGTCAAATCTTTTTTTTTTTTTTTTTTTTTTTAATACTTTAAGTTCCAGGGTACATGTGCACAACATGCAGGTTTGTTACATATGTATACATGTGCCATGTTGGTGTGCTGCACCCATTAACTCATCACTTACATTAGGTATATCTCCTAACGCTATCCCTACCCCCTCCCCCCATCCATGACAGGCCCTGGTGTATGATGTTCCCCTTCCTGTGTCCAAGTGTTCTCATTGTTCAATTCCCACCTATGAGTGAGAACATGCGGTGTTTGGTTTTCTGTCCTTGCGACAGTTTGCTGAGAATGATAGTTTCTAGCTTCATCCATGGCCCTACAAAGGACATGAACTCATCCTCTTTTATGGCTGCATAGCATTCCATGGTATGTGCCACATTTTCTTAATCCAGTCTGTCATTCATGGACATTTGAGTTGATTCCAAGTCTTTGCTATTGTGAATAGTGCCACAGTAAACATACGTGTGCATGTGTCTTTATAGCAGCCTGATTTATAATCCTTTGGGTATATGACCAGTAATGGAATGGCTGGGTCAAATGGTATTTCTAGTTCTAGATCCTTGAGGAATCGCCACACTGTCTTCCACAATGGTTGAACTAGTTTACAG